>NW_026534326.1:4356561-4507370 GCF_026225885.1 Hylaeus anthracinus | reverse complement strand
TCATTTAGCCCAAAATATGCTAATATAAGAGCGAAAAGCGAAAAATCACGGACCCCTTTTTACGCCCAGTTTTGCTGGTAATGTCACCTTGCTGCATTAGCACTGTCTATCTCCTTTTTATCAAAAAAATTACGTCAAGTACATGAAAAAGTAGAGGACTCAAGGAGTTATCATAGTAAAATCAAAGATTCACATAAAAAAGTACAAGAAAGTAGAAAAAGATGTGAAATCGAAATGAGCATCCAGTACATGAAGGTCCTTTCGAGTAAAGTGCAAAGACGACACTGTGTAACATGATATAAAATTCGGTGCTTTCCAACTATGCGCAGCTAAAATGCTGTGTTCAACAGCGCAGACGTTCAGACCCTAATGGCAACTCATGTAAACTGACTGCTCCGCACTTTGGCGGTGAAATGAAGAAGCTAAATAGTGTATCAACTACAAACTGAGACTGTTTAGACATTTGTCTAGATGTCCGTGGCCTGGAAGTTAAATGCTTGGCGTGGCCAAGCAAAGCATTCTCAGATCATCAATACCCATACTTTCTCTCTCGCAGACTTTCACATAATTTGTCAATTTAAGATTTTGACAATATGAGTACATTTTCATTTTATTGTGTTTTAAAATATTTCTAAGGTCATTCATTGACACAGATACCTTTCCTCTTACAGGCTTTCAGATAATTTGTCAGTTTAAAACGCTGACAATATGAGTACATTTTCATTATTCTACATTTTAAAATAATTCTTATTCATCAAAACCTTGACCTTGCCTGGCCACGTCAAGCATTTGACTTCCAGGCCGCGGAAATCTAGGCAAATTTCTAAACAGTCTCAGTTTGTGGATGATACGCTATTTAGCTTCTTCATTTCACCGCCAAAGTGCGGAGCAGTCACTTTACATGAATTGTCATTAGGGTCTGAACGTCTGTGCTGTTGAACACAGCATTTTAGCTGCGTATAGTTGGAAAGCACCGAATTTGATATTATGTTACACAGTGTCACCTTGCACTTTACTCGAAAGGACCTTCATGTACTGGATGCTCATTTCGATTTCACATCTCTTACTACTTTCTTGTACTTTTTTATGTGAATCTTTGATTTTACTATGATAACTCCTTGAGTCCTCCACTTTTTCATGTACTTGGCGTAAGTTTTTTACTTTTTTCAAATTTTGTATGGTTCTATTGCATTCCTTTTTTTAGTTATGATAGGTATTCAGTATTATGTGTGTCATTTAAAAGGTGCTTCTATTAATTCTTCGTTACAATTGCAGATTGTGCTGTCCAAAGGGGTCGACTCCAAACAGCCAGCAGGAAATCCTTTAAAGGAATTAAGTATTTTTATAAATAGTAGAATTAGTATGAAATTTCATTAAACAATAAATAAATAAATAAATATAAAGGCGATAAGAATTAAATGGAATATACTTTCATTGAAGTCTGTGCACAGATAGCACAGGGACGTCTTATGTACGTCCATAAGTCGTCCGGTACTGGACGGTCGGGACGTCCTATGGACGTCCAGATAACGTTAAAACGTCCCCTGAACGTCCTGTGAACGTCCCTGGAACGTCCCACATACTTCGCGGGACGTCCGGCATGGACATTCTATATACGTCCCAGAACGTTCTCTGTAAAATTGAGATTTAAAAAAAAATTAAATTTTAATTTTATATATTTTCTTTTATTTGTTGGTAGATTTTAGTTAACTGTATTTATTTCTTGTAACTGGATTCCATGAAGAACGACGAACAAATCTTTCAATTTTTATTTATCTCCGGCGGAATTCGAACTCCCGATTTCCGAACTACAACCGCAACCTGCTTCCTCACTTACCCATAAACGACTTTGCTAAACCGACTCATATTTTAGCCTTATATGGTGACTCGCATTAATATTCGGATACTTTTTAAAATACAATTCCTTCTTTTGAAATTGGTCTAAATGACTTGAATTTTTTTTTGAAAAGTTAGAAGAATTAATTTTCTAGGTAATTTTCTAGGTGATTCGTCGTTATTTGGTTAACGACAGGCTCTCGAAAGATCAAGACGGTTGAACGATTCTGTGTGAAACAGAACAGTATCTGTTCTCGTGCAGTGATTCCAGCCCGATCCCAGCGCACGACGAATAGCCGCACTCGCGGCATCCACACGCCACCCCGCGCACGAAGTTCGCGCGCCCATACAGATAAGGCTTAGAGTTAAGAAATAAGAACTGTACATAACACAAGACGACCCCGCAAGGAAAATAAAACTTTATATTTACAAAATACCACCGAGGACGATTCCTTCCCGCTAACCCAAGGCAACCCGACTGAGTCGGCACGTCCACCGCTCCGCGGTATATAGACATCACACCTTATCACTTTCATGTAAGTTTCATATAACTAAATGGAAAATATGTATATCTTAACTGAGAAATTAACCTGCTTCCTTTGTAAGGAAGAAGGACATCTTGTCAAATATTACAAAAACGAAGGACCTCCTGGCGCTGGAAGACTGTTACTGCGATCTCGAACAACGGCTCTAGCTCGGGAAGAGCGGCACATGCGATCGCTATCCGCTCGACCTCTTCAAGGCACCGTCCGACTCCGACTCCCGATATCCTCCTGCCTGCCGATCGAATGGAATGGTCCATGAAGCCAAGGCGAGTAGGATAAGAGCGAGTTACCTTGCGAGCAAAACTGACCCTGTTAAAACCGAACCATGGCGACCGACTTTCTTTTTTTTTATCGAGTGAAAATGCTTTATGCATACCCGGGTTCTCTAGGAAGTCCCCAGGTTATGTAGGACTCTCCTCTGGCGGGGGTCACCGAGCAATAGCTCAGCATCCGCCACCCAAGGCCTACCCACTAAAAACACTCGCCCACCTAAGCTACAAGGGAAGTGCCTAGTTTTCGCGGAAACTCCACAGGACACCTCCTAGCTACAGATACTACCCAGGGGAAGTGTTAGCCTCCCCCACTCTTTAATTTAATAAAACTCCAAGCGGAGGGACCCGCCCGGAGCCGACAGTTCGGGCTTCCCGAGCCCCAGCTCGGTCCACCTGTGGCGGAAAGGTCCCTAGACTGGACCGCAGCACTATATGTTAGTTAGCTAGTAAGTTTTTGTTACTTAGTTGGTAAGTTTAGTTTTAAGTTGTCGTCCTCTCTCCTTTTTTATAACGGTCTTAAGGGTGCGCAAGAGACAGAACCAAACCTCAAGTTGACTTCAGTGACAGTTGCGGAAAAAGTACGAAACTCCGGGACAAGGACAGAGAGGGCGATACAATAATTGCAGGAGAGACGAGGACAGGACGATTAGGCTAGCATGATTCTTGTCAAGGATATTGAAGCAAAGAAGCAATATTTTCTAATAATTCTGGTTTTAAAATATTCCTTATACCTTGGCGCATGCCACCCCAAGGCCTGATTTTGGAAAAAGTGTTTGTAAACAAATTTATTCTATAAGAAAAAAAAACCATACTTTTATTATTTGTAAAGTTTCAAGACCGAAATTGCAAAATCGGGCGTTGGAGTGGCATGCGGAGTGATGTAAAGAATATTTTAAAAAAAGAATCGTGAGAAAATATTGCTTCTTCGCTTCAAAAAACTTGATGAGCTTCGTTGCTGTGAAATCTTAATGATTTGTATGGCAATATGGCTGCCTCGCTATCGCGCTTTCCGTTGTGACGCTGTCGTCGTCTGTTCTGTTGTTACTATATCGTCAGTCTAGACACGGTTTTCCACATGGTTTAGACCAGGCATGGCCAACTGGTTTTGCCCTCGGGCCGAATTGGAAAAAAAAAATATTTTTACTGGCCGGATGAAATATGAAAATTGAAAAATGTGAAGCAAAACACTTATTTCTTTATGTAAAGAAAATATTATTATGAAATTTGTTTATGAATAATTGTTAGTTAAGAAATACATTTATTTCTAATCGAAATGAATTTAATAAATTTGTAGCCATGGTAAAAGAATCAAGGAATGAAATTCTGGACAGACAAAGGTTTATTGTGACGAACATGGTTATACAGAGGATTGGGAATGGATAATTGTAACAGGAATTCAGAATGAACGGAATTCTACAAAAGAGCATAATACAATTTCTCATTTTACAATATTTTACAACTTTCAATCTTTTAAATAGAAGAATCATTCTGTACTCTCCCGCTCGTAATTGACGTCCAGGTATTATCGCCGAACTCTCCAAAAACGAACGGGCGTCCAGGAATAACCTCCCCCTAGCTCTAACTGAAATGGCCACGAGCAGCTCTATTCTCTCCCATTCGACAGGCGTCCAGGTATTATCGGCGAACTCTCCTTGTCAAATGGGCGACCAGAAACATACTCCCGTCCTCTCCCTTCTCCAGCAGGCGTCCAGGTATTATCGCCGAACTCTCCTGCCGGAGTGCCTAAGCCGAATTCCGAGAGCGGCCGATGGTCTTACCTCGTCTGCTCTCCCGGAATGGCAAAATAGGCCGAATGCCTCTACGAGCCCTCAATTTATATCGCATGGTTGCTATCCGCGGCCGCGGTTGTCAACAGTCGCGTCGTTAGGCGAGAAGGTTCGCGAGTTCACGGTCCGCGCCTCGCACCGCGCGGCGGCCACCCTCCTATGTTCTAGAAGTTTCGTACGCTCGCTTCTCGTATTTCTTGAATTTCGTATGCTACAAATTTAATTATTCGCGTAATGTAAATTCTACATACCACGCTGTTACACAGCAGAAAATTCTTAAATTAATCGATATTGTATCGTGTTTGGTACCATTTTTAACCGACTTCCAAAAGGAGGAGGTTACTCAATTCGACATGTATATATATATATATATGTTGTCGAATATTTCTTCCACTTGGTCGCGAAAAAGAAACATTTTGTGATTTGTCATTTTTTATCCGTTTTTTTTTAAAAACAGAAAAATGTTGTCTTGCTTCTTACTCCGAGACGGATGGACCAATCAGATTGAAACTTCTTGACAAAGACTACAGACAAAAATACCAAATTTGGTTTAACTATCTGTCGAAGGAACAAAAAATATGAACTGTAATTATTGCTATTATACGTATTCATATTCATACAGTATTTCCATGGAGAGAGTTTATACATTAGCAGTAATCAATTTTGCCGCCCCTCCCCGCCAAAAAAGCCCCAAATCTACTTAAACCAGATTTCCGTGTACATACTACATACATTAACTATTAATTCCACATAGACAATAAACATATATACATTGACAGCATTCAATATTGCCGCCTCTACCAAAAGCTAACCCAAACCGGAATTAAACATTTTTTACATCTGCGCCGCCTCCGAAAAATGTGCATTGCATTTAATATGACGTATCGAATAATTTAACCAAATTCATCAAACGACGGTGAATAACAATGAAGTTGAAATAGAAATTACTTCACACTTTTCACTGGATTTTCCCATACTTTTAAGCAATTATATCTACAGCTAGTGCGTATTCATATACATTAACTAAAAATTATTTCATGCTTTTCACTGCATTTTCCCATACTTTTAATCAATTATATCTAGAGCAAGTGCGTATTCATATACATTAACTAGAAATTATTTCATGCTTTTCACTGCACCTTTTTCGAAGTCGGTTAAATTTTTTTCCAAAAAATTATAACCGAGTAAAACGGTAAGCAGACACGATACAATTCGGATTATTTAGAAGGAAATTATACGAAAAAAATGATTTGTACGCTTTTTGCCTGTCTTTGTTAAAAATAGTCCGATTTACATAGTGTTTAGTAGCGTTTTCATCAGGAAAACGTAAGGAATCCATCGGCGTTACTCCCGTAATAATACGATGCATATGAAGTGAAATCGGGTGATTACTGAAAACCATAAACCAAGAGTTAAACCATCCAAAGTGCACGTGTGCCGACTTTAACTCATGACGGACCTCAAAGGGTTCGTGCATTAAAATGTTTGTCATGATATGTTCACTTTTTGTTGTGTTTTATAAAAGTTAAAGAAACAAATTGCACTACTGAATTCCTGATGTTATACTGATGAAAATGGTACCAAACACGATTTAAGATTTTTCTGCTGTGTAACAGCGTGATATGTAGAATTTACATTAACGAATAATTAAAATTAATCGACTGACTCGGCTCGGATATCGGGTCCCGGTTTGACTCGGCTTGAAAGCCGCTTGAATATTCGGTCTTTATTCGATCTCCGACAGCTCTACTGACAACCCACTTGAAAGTGTCATCTCCCCGCGTAGAAGGGGTCGGAGGGACCTAGCGAACTGACACTGCGAGGCCAGGGAACGGGCACGGCACCACGAGCCGAACTTTATCGCATCATTGAAGAGTATCTTCGTTAATTGTTATTGCAACTCTTCTAAGCATTAAATTAGCTAAATTATTAGTTATTCGAGGTTGGATCTTCTTCCATTCCTCTATTACAGCCTTTTTTAAAAGTACTTTCCTGGAAATTTGATGTTTTCTAATTCGTACGAAGCAATAAACTAATGTGTTTACGTTACAAACTCTACTGTAAATGGTTCGTCATAAGAATCGTACAAATACTAGTACATGTTGTTTGGACTATATCTATCTTACAACACAAACTGTTGTAGGTTCAAGACTCGGTAATGAATATTTTTTTTTTCAACTGCATTTCTATTTCTTATTTCTCTTTTTACTCACTGCTACATAAATAATATATAAGAATTATAAAGTACAGGATGTGGACTACAATTTTTAATAATACGTTTTTTATTAATAATAATATTAATATTGTAACGCGTCGCCCCTGCACGGAACCCGTAACGACGTCACCCCTGGGGGGGAAAACCCCGTACGTACGCTCGAAGCTAGACACGGTGCAGAGTGTCTTGTCAGGTAGCGCCGAAGAACCATAAAACTTGTACTCTCCATGGTTCGTGCTCGCCTACAAAAAGGGCAACGTTTTTGCAGTCAAGCAGTCTGAGAGTAAGACAGGCCAAGGCTAGTGAACCAGGTAGTGGCGTAGAGCACAGCGGACAAAACTGACTCTTCACTCTACTTAGCAAAACCAGCAGTCTCCGGCCCGATAAGGGGAACTCTGTAGGAAAAGCCTATGCACGAGTGTGACACAGCCGACAACGCTGACCACCTAAACTCTGCACGGTGAAACCTGGAGTAGCCACCCTTGCGAGCCTATCTCTGAACCGTCGCGTTTTCAAATCGCTGGCTAGCAAGGCGCTCTGCCCGCGGATTCGGCGTCTCAAGTCCTGCCGCGAACCAACACACAACCCCGCCGACAATGTCGGCCGTTACAATATTAATATTGATAATAATTTATTAATAGTAAATACGCCACATCCCATACATTTGTATGTTTACTTCTACTATTGCTATATTATGTATTGCATGTACTCATTATAATATTATGTTCACATCAATATTATTTGCAATTCTTATATATTATTTATATAGCAGTGAGTAAAAAGAGAAATAAGAAATAGAAATGCAGTTGAAAAAAAAAGTTCTCTACTACTGAGTCTCGAACCCACGAACTCTGAACATGAACCAGCGGCGTAACGCCCGCAGCTACAACAGCTTTTGTTAAGAACTTCAATGTTTTCATATATCTAGATTCTAGTGGTCTGTAAATGTTTAAAGCCATTTTTTATAAAAACGGCTGGCCAGATACCCCTAATGTTTTGCGCTTTTTTTATGCTCATCAGCCCCCATCATTTGAGCCCGGTCTCGTTCAAAAAGCACTCGTCCGGATCGCTTGTTCCGGACCTTCCCTTGTTAGAGACTTCCGAGAATATGTAAAATATCATTGATTATAAAAAAGAAGTTAAGAAACTACAATTTCACACAAATGTTTTTTGGGAAATTGGTCGGTGTACGAATACATTCTACACCCACTGTATATACAGGGTGTCCCTAATTTAAATGTCTAAACTGCGGGGCGTATTGGGCACCGAAAAACTAAGAAAAAAAACGTTAGGTGATTTGCTCGTTTATGCTCAGTTTTCGAGAAAATCGTGAAAAAAGAAACAAAAGAGTTTCCGTCTTTCCTCTCATTTATTTACATTTACATATGTTGTTAACACTTATTTATTGCAAACACTTTTCAAAATGATTACCTCTTGCTGCAATGCATGCATTTCATTTATTGGTTACCGCTTGAATCGTTACGTGAATCAGTTATTAAATAATTAAAAATCTACCAATTTTTATCCAATAGCTCTGGACGAAAGTTGCGATGTAAAAGATACTGCTTATTGTTAGTTGTTAATTTTTATCAGAGCTATCACCGAAGATTTTCAAATTTCGGAAGACCTTATACTAACCGATTTAATTACAATTATTCATAAACAACTTTAATAATAAAATTTTGTTTACTTAAAGAAATAAGTGTTTTGCTTAACATTTTTCAATTTTAATATTTCGTCCAGCCCGTGAAAATAATTTTTTTCCAACCGGCCCAGGGGCAAAAACAGTTGGCTATCCCTGGTCTAAACCATGTAGAACACCTTGTATAGACTAACAATATAATAACAGCAAACAAGACGGCGGCAGCGCCGCAACGGGAAGCGCGATAGCGAAGTAGCCATATTGCCATACAAATCATCAAGATTTCACTACAACAAAGTTTTTCCAAGATATTGAAGCAAAGAAGCAATATCCTGGGGAAAAAATCATGCTAGCCTAATCGTCCTGTCCTCGTCTCTCCTGCAATTGTTGTATCGCCCTCTCTGTCCTTGTCCGGGAGTTTCCTACTTTTTCCGCAACTGTCGCTCAAGTCAACTCGGAGTTCTGTTCTGACTCCTGCGCATCCTTAACGCGTACAAAGAGATTACGTCTCCTGCATTCAAAAGGAACGCTTCGCATAGAGAGTATATTGAATAAAGTGCAATCCTCCAAATCGAACTCGTGATTCTCCAGTTATTTCGATAGACACCTAAGCTCTCCCCACACACCTGTGGGGTTAATCACATCACAAAAATCTTTGCTGATGAACATGCACCATTTATTATACATAGCGCGACATACGAATCGACACAAAGCGCTTACATCAATCGCGACGCGTTAGTACAAAAGGAGACGCCACTACGGACTAGCGCGATATTTGAAATTAATTTTCGACGCGCGAGTCGTGCTCGTCCACATGCCGAACTCATACTGTTGCCATGAGGTAGGAAACCAAGGCGAGAGGAAGAAAACAAACGAAAATCTTCCTGTTCGCATAGAGAGAAATAAAACAAAATAAAGTTTTCTTTTTCCATAGAGAGAAAACTCTCTAATAATGTTGGCGCAGCGACACTCCTGTAGCGGAACTACACACGAGGGGTAAGGAAGAGTTCTGTGGAAGTTTGCGGGTATAAATAAAAACTCTTATTTATTGCGCTTACGTCTATTCTCTATGAATACTCTTTTGCTTCTGAGCGCGCGTTCTTAGAAACTACGCAGGAGCGCGTCTAACATAAGGCTTACCAACTACTATGTACAAAGAATTACAACTAGTATACAACTAAAAATACTTAACCTAACTAAAACTAGATGGCGCTTGCTATTTACACTATGTGCGACTCTGGTCGCTACATCACTCCCCCTCCCCGGGGAGGGGGGAGGGGGGGGGGGGGTCACAAATTCTTAACACTCCCGCAAAAGTTACTTTTCGCGCCGGATACGTTTTCTGTTTTGGAACGTCACTATCGAACGACTCTTGGAAAGCTGGTTTTAGCCTTTCGATTGATATATTTGTTGGCTTTCTGATAATAGCAGGTTGATATATTTGGTTCTTCTTATTGCAAATATAATGCAGAGATGGGATGTGTAAAAGATGTTAGCCTTTTTTCACTTCTTCAAACGACGTAGTAAAATTTATTCAAACAGAACATAAACTCATACACGCGCCAGTATCGCCAACCTCACCCTACGACAATGATGCCAACTTGAAACACGAAAACACACCTGTTTGCATTACTAAGACCTCCCCTCAAACAGGTATTTCTCTTCTATCTCTTCAAAACTCGTTTCATATCAATACTATTTGTTAACACCATGAAGGATTATGGTATTATGGTTAAATGGCTTAAACGATATATATAAAATTTTAACGTTAAAACAAAACAGTAAAAATAAAATAAAAATGAGTTAAATGATTACAACTACTTTAATCCTACTTCTCGTCTGCGAACAAACAAAAAAACAAAAAATGTATCCACCACATCAGTTTACGCAAATACTCCCATGGAGCTTGCAAGGGATCTAGTCTTTGCCCCTGTCAGCGACTTTGTTAACAAATCTGCTTGATTTGCGTTGGATTGAACATGGACCAGCTCAATTACACGTTGCTTGGCTAGCTGTCGGATGTAGTGAAACTTCACATTGATATTCTTCGTCCTCTCTGAGTGAACTTCCTTCATAGCAATCTTAATAGCTCCTATGTTATCGACGTGAATCTTCCCCGACTTTTTCACAAATTTCTCCTGACCCAACTCCGTCATCGATTGGATTAGCCATTCAATTTCGATAGTTAGTTCATAGAGAGCATAATACTCTGAATGTGTGGTTGAGGTTGCGACGAGTGCTAACTCCTCCCCTCCCGTATTGGAACTCTTTGGCATAGTTTGCTTCTTGCTCCGCCAACTTATGGCACCATTTGATAATTTTACAACGTATCCACTTACTGACACAGCATCTGTGGGGTCACCAGTCCAGTCAGCGTCCACATATACTTCAATAGGATTTCCACTTTTCGAATAATGAATCCCATATTCATTTGTAGTTTTCATATACCCCAGTATATGCTCCACATTCTTCCAATCTCGTTTAGTTGGACGCTCACAATATTGGCTTTGCTTTGACACAGCAAATGCCAGGTCAGGTCTCGTACCACCAGCAGCATACAAAATGCAACCAATAGAGCTTGCCTGTACGTTGTATCATCAAACTTATTCACTTCATCTTGGGGTTCTCGCTTCTCCACCTTACTTGGCGAAGGAGCAGGATGGCCATAAGACCTTTCCATTTCGAACTCTTCTAAAACTTTATTTACATAGTTATATTTATCAATCTTGATACTTCCGTCATCGTTTCTTGACAATCTCACCGACAGAATTAGCGAGGCTGGACCCAGATCCTTTATCATGATTTCTGCTGAAATCAACGACTTAAACTTCTTGATCTGTGAACATCTTCCAACCACAAGCATGTCATCTACATGGATTCCGATTATAATGTTTTCACGTTGAATCAACCCTATCTTATGAAGGTAAACATGCAGATAACTGTTCCAATTCCTGCCTGATTGTTTTAATCCGTATAAGCTCTTCTTTAATTTGCAGACAAATGATTTTTTATTCTTCTCTTCATATTGGAAAGGCTGCTCCATGTATACTGGTATGTCAAGGAAACTGTTAAGATAAGCAGCTACAACATCTACCTGATGTATTTCCCAACTATTCTCCACAGCAATGGCAATAAGAATTCTGAGGCAACGTCTCCTCATAACAGGGCTATAGGTTTCCTCAAAATCCACATTAGCAATCTGTCTAAACCCTTGGGCTACCAACCTTGCTTTATATTTGACCACTTTTCCAAGATGATCCCTTTGACAGCAAAGACCCATTTGGACCCTATTACAATTATCTCTGGGGTTCTCTTGACTATTTCCCAGGTTTCGTATTCTTTCACAACACTCATTTCTTCGTTCATAGGATCCTTCCACTCTTGGGCTTGTGGACTACTCAAAGTTTCTTTTACTGTAGTTGGAATGCAAACTTCTTCTAGCACTGCCTTCACTAACTTGCAACACCCTAATTTGCATGGAGCTTTTTCTTTCCTTTCTCTTTCCGAACGCCTTGGTCCATCATCCGCTTCTCTTCTTTCTTCTTGACCCTCTCCTGCTTTCGGAATATTACTTATCTCTGTCAAATTGTCCGACACACTGGTTACAGATTCAGCACTACTGATCTCCTCCCCAGAATAATATTCTTCTTCGTCGACGTTATTATCGTTTTCTTCCTCTTCAAGGTCATCTTCCTCGTGTTCTTCTTCTCTTCCTTCTTGATGGAAGTTGTATTGAATTTCCTCATCAGAGCTTGAATCTTCTACCCAATTGTCTCTGACTATTTTCTTCTTTATTTTAAGGCTTTCATTTCTTTAAAAGGGTATTTCTTCTCATTAAAGTGTACATCTCGAGTAACTATCACCTTTTTCCTCTGCAGGCTCCATAGTTTGTACCCTTCTTGACCCTTCGGATAGCCTAACATAATACATTCTTCAGCTCTGTCTTCTAACTTTTCTCCATTTATTACAGCAGCCCATGCCTGACACCCAAAAACTCTGAGATGTCTCAGGTCATTTAAAGTCAATGGTCTGCTATTCCAGATTTCAAAAGGGATTTTATTTCCGATGCTGGATGACGGACAGTAATTTCTCAGATAAATTGCTGTGTCTAATGCTTCTGCTCAAAAACTTGGCGGACATCCTGATTTAATTAACAAACATCTGACTGAGTTTATCAATGTTAAATTTAATCTTTCAGCCTTTCCATTTTGGGATGGTGTTCCTGGAATTGTCCTCCTGTGTAAAATTCCACAAGCATCAAGATGTTCAGATAAAGCTTCATTCACATATTCTGTCCCATTCTCTGATTGAAATTCAACTATTTTCGTACTTAGTTGTAATTCAACTCTCTTCTGATACTTTTTGAAAAGCTCAAATACTTCATTCTTCCTCTTCATAACAAAAGCAGTGATGAAATTTGAGTAGTCATCAGTAAAAGTCACAAAGTACCTTCTTCCTCCTAGAAACTGTGGTTTTATTGAGGCCTGCTACGTCTGAATGAATTCTTTCAAGTAGTCCTGTTATTCTGCTTTCTCTTTCTTTTGGAAAAGTACTTCTTCTCATTTTTCCTCTGATGCACGTTTCACAATCTTTTCCCATTTTGACATTTCCCTTCTCAGCAATTGGTGGAATCTTCAAAAGAGCCTCTTGATGCAGGTGACCCAATCGGTTATGTCATACATCTGTGGAAACGTAAGATAACTTCCTTTCTTCCGAAACATATCGCTTTTTTAGCTCATCAATAGATTCACTGCCCGCTGTGGTGATGAATGTCAATGTACCTATTAGATACCCTTTGAGAAATAATTCATCATTATCATAGATGTTAGTATATTCACCATAGCTAACAATTTTCATTCCCTTTCGCTGAAATACACTTTGTGGCATCAGATTATCCTGCAGACCAGGAATATATGAAACATCTGGAATGTCTAAATCATTCTGAAGGAATATTCACCTTTCATTGGTATGAAACTCTTAAGTAAATCTCTTCTTGGAGTCATGAAATCTGAGGCACCACCATCCAGTAACCAAATACTTTGATCTCTCTTCATATCATTATTTGATGTTCTAGCACACAAAGCTTTATAAGGTCTTGTTACTACTTTTGCTTCACTTTTCTTCTCAGTCTTCTTTGCTCTGTTTTTGTTCAGTTCGTCTTCTGTTAATTTGGAACATTCCTTTGCCATATGGCCCTTTCCGCCACAAACATAACAAAAAATTATTCTTTGGTATTTGATTTCAGGCTTCTTTGATTCTTCCTTCTTGTCTTTGTCATCCTTTCTCACTTCGTTCTTCTTATGGAAATTTTTCTTCTTATTACATTTGTGCTTGGTCTGTACCTTTAAGGCTATAGCAGTTTCTTCTTCTTTCTCTTTAACAGATTTCTCACGCATTTCTTCCAGAATTAATTTACTTCTAATCTTGGTTGTCGTGAATTCACTTTCACCTAATTCGATGGAACGGAGAAAAGCTTCATATCTCTTGTTATGCCTTAGACCTCTTAGATACAAACCTGCTATGGCAGAGTCAGGTAAAATTATCTGCTTTGATTCCTTTAACTTATTGTGAGAATTAATCTGATTGATGTATTCTTGCATAGTTACATTATCTGTCTTCTTTATCCTTACCAAATCATCTAAAAATTCTGCTATGTGTTGTATAGTTGGTGCACTCTTTAGTCAATTTATCATAAGCCTCTTTTGCTGTAATACAGTCTTCAATTATATCATGATAAGCATCACTTACTGACCTGATAAGCAAACCCAGACACTTGTTCTCTACAGAAATTCGTAGAAATTTGTCCCATCGAATTTCGGGCACGCAACTACATCTTCATTGTTTTCTTTAGCCATCTTTCCCACGTGTTCGCGTAAAATGAAAAGTTCAGTCCAAACCTCAAACATCACACACTAATGGTTACTCAGTCTTCGAGTTTCGAGCACTATATATTTTTTAGTTTACACTACCCCGCATCCCTGAGCCCATAACCTGATAATAGCAGGTTGATATATTTGGTTCTTCTTATTGCAAATATAATGCAGAGATGGGATGTGTAAAAGATGTTAGCCTTTTTTCACTTCTTCAAACGACGTAGTAAGATTTATTCAAACAGAACATAAACTCATACACGCGCCAGTATCACCAACGTCACCCTACGACAATGATGTCAACTCGAAACACGAAAGACCCTGTTTGCTTGATTAAATAATAAGATACATATACAATACGCAGTAAAATATAAACAGCATAGCAAGCATACCTATAAAAATGGAAATATGTATTAATGAATCGCTGTTAAATTCGAGGTTCCTGTGCACTTGCCTGTTTCGGACAATTTTTTATATGCATATTATCATAAAAGCAAATAAAACAAAAGCCGCAGAAACACCACGTGCATTTAATAAAACACGGATTATTACAACTACATATCATCTCTTTTAGATTAATGGGAAAACAAACCTGATTAACATTACAAAATACTTTCCTTTTGCTGGATAATTTTGACGCATACCGTGCATGTAATAGCATGTCCTTAAGTATAGGCGCAGACAACTGGTTGTGAATAATGGCGTGTGTTTTGATAATATTCGCTCGATCTGATATGTCTCTATTTTCGGAAATTAGTGTCTGAACATTTTGTAATTTGGCAATGAAATTGTTAACTTGACAGAAAAAGTATACATCGCAGGGTTGGCATAACGGTGTGCATTTAGGCGGTATTACTTTCAAACTGCATGTAGGAGTATTATTTAATGTTGGGTCACGGAATTTGCTGTCATATAAGGATGGATTAGTTTGACCACTCCAAGAATCTAAAATAAGTAAAAACGTGTTTCGACCAACGTACGGTTTAATAATAGTGTCCAAAAATTGTTCATATGTGTCCGATTGTAATTTCCCCGATTTTGTACACGTAACGAAAACGTTACCAAAAATTTCCATTTGCTCCCGTACACTCGCTTCCACGCGCGGACCAAAGCTACCACCCGCTTCTTGTAAACAAATGAAAACTGTTGGTAATATTTCTCCAGAAAATGTGATCGCGTACTGTGCGGTACATGAATGAGTCATCTTATTTAAACTACTCGTAGCAACCTCTGTAATTTTCTCACCCTTGAATGACAACGTGCGCTTTAACTCTATTTTATATTTACAACCAGTTTGATCCGTATTTATAACTAGCCTATCGTCGAATGTATTACATCGCGTACCTGATCCTGAAAAACTTGCACTGCCTGAAGAGTATCCTGAAATGTTAGCGTATCTTTTTTGCTCACAAAACGGGTAACTTTGCGTTGAGTAATTCTATTTCGGAGTTTGAATTTAGTGACCCATGTATGTGAGGCTGAAAAATGAAAAGAATCTGATAAGAATTGATTAGCCGCTTGCATTGCCCATTGTTGTAAACAACGTCTAGTGACTTGATGCTTTAAAAAACGTGCATCTACGAATCTGTCATACGTCCAATTATTAATAAAGATATACTTATCTCTAACGCTGCCATTGTTCTCCACTACTTTCTTCCACTTTTTTAATAAGCTGGAGGACGTCAATTGTTTGGTGACCTTACTCCGCACTGTTTCCCAATTCCAAGTCGGATATAATTGTAATGCCGTCACAGCCTTCACTTTAATGTCAAACGGCACTTCTACGCGCATGGTTTTCTCAGGTGTTTCGTATGATTCTTCATCATCATTGGGTTCCATCAATTCTTCGATATTATTGTCCTCTTCCCTGTCGTCCGTTTCGTTGTGGTGAATATGCTCCTCTTCTTCAATTAGAACCATTTCTTCTATCATGCTGCGTATCTTGCGGTATATTTCATTTCCAATTTCCCTTGATTCAGGTGGCGGTGATTCGGTCAGTAGTCGCGGAATTACACTATTATCTTTTAAACGCTTTGTCGCATACTCTATCGCGTGTCCTAATATTAACTTATAATTATTGGTTGGTTCGGCAGAAGCACCCGATGAAATTCGCTTCATTTTAAAAATCGTCCGTTGGCTCTTCGTCCGTATCGTTCGGTTAAACAAGCGGAAGAATACTAACCGTTCGTCCCAAATAAAAATTCGCAAGTCGTTCTGTTCCCCTTTCCACGACATTTTAAACAAAAGAGAAACACAGTAAAATACCCTATTTAATAAAAACCTTCGAACGACTACGTCCCGCCCACTTTTGCAGCAGACCTTTGCTTGTCGACCAATTTTATGAATCCTTTTAACACGTCACTAATTACTCATCGCGTAAAACGGGGTTGGGGCACCAGTTTGGAAAATACGCTAATAAACCCTTTTAGAAAGACATGGCTTTTCGAGGTAGAAAGAGTTGTCTCCTTGCAGTCGAACCTCTAATAAAGAGATTTCAAATATCCTGTAGAGGACCTTAACGGCTTGCTGGTCCGAAAACGTTTTTCTAATATGTATAATATTTTTTAATATTTCATGAATATTAAAATACGGTGTACTATTATACGGTGTATTATTGCATGCTTGTATAGACACATACAAACACATGATGCGCAAAGACCGACCGACAACCTCCCCGTGTTGCACATCGGTTAATACTAATGACGGCGGTATTTCATTATTTTCCAGTATCATGGAATGTTCTATATGTTGTGCTATTTACATTATAATATATTGAAAAAATATCTATTGCTGTATCATGTATTGCATGTACTCATTATAATATTATGTTCACATTTATATTATTTGCAATTTCTGCGCGTATGTATATATTCAGTAGCCAAATACATAATTATTAAAGAACGAATTTTATTTTAATAAACGCTTTAGCCACATTTGTTAATAATAAAAAATAAGTTAATTAATAAAATACGTGTTTCGAGCCAGGGCGATAGCAACGCGTATGTAAGCCTTGCGAGTGGGTTGAATTCAAGAATCGAAGAAGATACGATTAGTCCTGTTTATTTCAATGGACCCAAAGATTGAGGATGGAGTAGAAATCGCAGACGACTCTGACGCGAAGTCTGATAGCTGCTGAGAATTGGTATCTCCCAGTAAAGGGTAACAGTAGGGTCGATATCTCCGGGAGCATGAGGCTGAACGCACGCTTTCCTGGCATTGGGGCAGTTGGTCGAGGTCACCATGCCTCTTCCACAAACCTCTAGGTCGGGTAAAAAACCACGACCTAGCTAATATTCCCTTACACCAGGGTGGCGCTTCGGCGTCCTCCTGGGCGGGGAATTTCGGCGAAGTCGGCGGGCTGCGTCCGGTCAAGTCCACTCACCGCACCTCCTCGTGGTGCTCCTGGGTCTCCGCTTCAGGAGTCTGCGCTCGCTTGCGAGAACCGACTTGCTGGATGCGGTGAGCTGGCATCTGGCGGATCCTCTGTTGACGACATGGCAAGTTTGGAGGCATGGGTACGGCGCCCACCCGCAATGGGGTGCTTTGACAATGACCATGGACAACCGAGGATTAAGCGTTTACGGTGCAGAGGGCGTCGGATCCTTCAGTACCGGCGCGGTGAAGAGTAGTCGACCAGGCTCCCCCGCGTCGTTATCTTACGACTGGGAGAACCCCGGGGTGGACCACGAGGCCCCCGGGTTCAGCAATGCGCCTGGTGAAGAGACGTCTGTAGCGGGGACCTCCTCCGCTGCGGCGTCTTCCGGCGTCAGGGTGCGCGAGGACGTACTTCTCGCGCAGCCCGTCGTCTCGTTGGAGAGGGTAGA
This sequence comes from Hylaeus anthracinus, assembly GCF_026225885.1. Classification (NCBI taxonomy): domain Eukaryota; kingdom Metazoa; phylum Arthropoda; class Insecta; order Hymenoptera; family Colletidae; genus Hylaeus; species Hylaeus anthracinus. Next base: position 4,489,379 of record NW_026534326.1, on the reverse strand, counting down.
GGGGCGTGAGCTCCGCTCCGGCCGCCTCCTGGCGGCTGCAGACGCATCCGACACCTGCGCTGACTCCGACGGGTCAGTCGGCTCGGTGTGGTCGGCGTGCTCCCTGCAGTCGCCGCTAAGGAGGAAGCGAGGTCGCCCCCCTACTGCTGGGGATTGTGCCGGCCTCGCCGACGCTAAGCGAAAGCCTAGCGAGAGGGAGCAGCGCCTGGCGATGGACGTCGCGGACCATTTAGTGTCCTCCGTCCGGATCTCCAGGTCTTGCAAGCCCCTCAAGGGCGAAGAGGAGCTGGTGGCGGAGATGCGCCACGCGCCGACCGCCGAACTAGGCTCTCGGATTTTCGAGAGCTCGGAGGCGGTCCTGAGGGTTGCGAAATGCTCCAACAACCTTAAGGGGCCGATGGTGCGCCAGCTGCGGATTGCAGCGGCCACCATCAGACACGCTGCCGTCGAACAGGCGAAGCGTGTCAAGACCTCGGCCCCGGAGGTGGAGCTGGAGCAGACGGTCGCCGAGCTCAGGGCCCGCGTGACCAAGCTGGAAGCCCGGCTTGCGCGGGGCCCGCTCGCGCCTGCCGCGGTGCCGTCGGTGCCGCCGCCCGTCGATCCGGCGGTATCGGTGCCGGTGTCCCCTTCGCGGTCGAGTGCGTCCTCGACGACGAGGTCGAGTCGGCCTGCTGCCTCGAGGCCTGCGCCCGCCGGTCCGTCGCGGAAGCCTGCGATGGGCGGCGCGACCCTCGCGCCGGGCGTGGACGTCGAGGGCCTCATCCGTCGCCTCTGCGGCGAGATGGAGGTGCGCCTCGCGCCGCGCCCTCCTGCGGGTCCCTCCCAACCTGGCCCCTCGGCGGTGGGGAGCCGCCCCGGGACAGTCAGCGGGGAGCCCGCGAAAAAGAAGAGAGGCAGGAAGAGGAGCGGGAAGAAGCAAGCGGGTGGCGCCGCTGCCCATCCTGCACCGGCCTTGCCGGGCCGAGACCGGTCCCGTGCCGCGCCTGCCCCGGCTACCTCCCGGGCGAGGCCTCCGCCCGTGACTGTCGCGCCCTCCCTGACCCGTCCGGCACCTGAGACATGGTCGAAGGTGCTCGGACGCGAGGAGAGGCGTGCGGGGGCGCCACGCTCTCGCTCTCACGGGGCGCGGCCAGCTGGAGCTCCGGCCGGGCCGCGGGTTCGTCTGGCGCGTGCGCCGAAGCTGGGCTGGGCACCGCTGCTCGGCGGCTGCCATGAGAGCCCTCCTGGCGGCTGACCGCCTGTTCGTCGGCTGGTTGTCCGCCCGAGTGGAGGACTTGCCCGCGCGAGCACTCCGATGCTTCAGGTGCCTGGAGCTCGGGCACGTGCGGCAGAAATGCCCCCTCGAGGCGGACCGCGGGGACCGGTGCTACAGGTGCGCCGGTGCGGGCCACCGGGCACGAGAGTGCACGGTGCGCCTGCAATGCCCGGTCTGTGCTGACCTGGGCAGACCAACCGACCACCGGCTCGGGGCCAAAAAATGTGCCCCTCCACCGCCAAAGCAGAGAAGGTCAATCGACCGGCGGCAGTGGCACTGGCGAGATCGCCCGCTGCGATGGAGGGAGGATCCGGCCCGGGAAAGGCCATGGACATGGCCTAAAGTTCATGCCCCCGGTCCGGATCCTCCAAGCCAACCTCAACCACTCGGCCAGGGCGCAGGACTTATTTGTCCACTGCCTGCCCGATTTAGGTGGTGATAGTGGGCGGCGACACCGCGGCCATCCGCGTGTTCGTCCGCGGCGATGGGTTCGTCGGGGCGGAGTGCGGCGGCCTGGCCCTGATCGGGGTCTACGCCCCTCCGAGTGCCACCCTCGCGGCGTTCGAGTGGCTGCTGGACGGAGTCCAGGACGCATTGTCCCGCTCTCCAGTAGCCCGAACGCTCGTGCTGGGCGACCTCAACGCCAAGTCCATGGCGTGGTGTGGCCCAGCAACGGACGCGAGGGGTCGGGCAGTGCTGGAGTGGGCGGCGAGCGTGGACCTCCGGCTGCTTAACCGGGGGTCCGTGAGCACGTGCGTGCGGTGGCAGGGCGAGTCGATCGTCGACTTGTCGTGGGCGACGCCTGCCACCGCGCGTCTCGTGTCGGGATGGAGGGTAGCGGAGGAGGTGGAGTTCCTCAGTGACCACCTCTACATCCTTATAGATGTCTCCGCTGCCCCTCAGTACCATCCCGGTCGCGGACCCGCGCCGGGCCGACCGCCGCGCAGATGGGCGCTGAAGCGCTTGGAGAAGGACGCCCTGATGGCGGCCGCCTCGCCGCGTCCTGGCCGGATGCCCCGACTGGACCGGTCGCGGACGTCGATCGAGAAGCTGACTGGTTTCGGGAGTCATTGACGGCAGCGTGCGACGCCGCCATGCCCTGAGCCAGGAAGCTCCCGAGGCGGGCCGCTTACTGGTGGAGCGACGAGATTGCCGCGCTGCGTGCTACATGCAGCGCGCCGCGACGTCGCTTCACGAGGGCCCGCCGGAGACGGAGCCGCGACCCGGCGAGGGAGGCGGCGCTGTGTGAGGTCTACCGAGAGGCTACGGTGGACCTCCAGCGCACCATCAGGAGGGCCAAGGCGAGCGCCTGGGGAGAGCTCTTCGGGACTCTGGACAAGGATCCATGGGGGCGACCCTACCGCATTGTGCTGGGCCGCATGCGCCCGGCCGCCCCCCCTGTCACGGAGTCCCTCGACCCCCCCGTTCTGGAGCGTGTCGTGGATACCTTCTTTCCGGTAGATCCGGAGGAGGGTCCGCGGCCGCTCCTGCCGGCAGAGGCCAGTAACTGGTCTGCCGGCCTGGGGTCACCGAGGGGGAGTTCGGGATGGCCGTCGGGCGAATGGTGGCCAGGAATACGGCACCAGGGCCCGACGGCATCCCTGGTCGGGCGCTCGCTTTGGCGCTGCGCGTCCTGGGTCCCCGGCTCAGGCGGCTGTTCGTCGGCTGCCTAGAGTCGGGGAGGTTCCGCTGGCCTGGAAGCAGGCCCGGATAGTACTTATCCCGAAAAAGGGAAAGCCCGCGGATTCGCGCTTCGCGTATCGGCCGATCTGCCTCCTCGACGAGGCGGGCAAGCTCTTCGAGCGTGTGCTCGCTGCCCGCCTGTCGAGGGGCCTGTCTGACGGGAGTATGCAGTTGGCTGGTTGCCAATACGGTTTCCGCGAGGGCCGGTCTACGCTTGATGCGATCGACCACGTCCATGCCCTCGCGGACCGGGCGGTCTCCCGGGGTGGGGTGGCGTTGGCGATTAGTCTCGACATCGCCAACGCATTTAACACCCTGCCCTGGGGCACGATCCGGGAGGCGCTCCGAGAGGCGCTCCGAGAACACGGAGTGCCTCCATATCTACGGGTCGTGTTAGCCGACTACCTGTCGGACAGGTGGATCGAGTACCCTGGCAGAGGCGGGGTGCCGTTACGTCGGAGGGTCAGCCGAGTCGTGCCCCAGGGGTCCGTTTTAGGACCCCTGTTATGGAACTTGGGGTACGACTCGGTGTTGCGCGGGCTCCTCCTACCCAGTGTCTTTCTAGTCTGTTATGCAGACGACACACTGATCACCGCGGTGGGTCGGGACGGGACCAGAGTTCTCAGGCTGGCGGAACTCGGATTCGCGATTGGGGTCGCGAGGATCCGGGCTTTGGGGCTGATGAAGTATCTGGCCCTCGACCTGGACGGCCGATGGCGCTGGGAGGGGCATTTCGACCGCCTGGTCCCCCGAATTGAGGCGGTGACGACCCTATTGGGTCGTCTCCTGCCCAATCTCAGGGGGCCGGAAGAGCCCCCTATACGGGTCACCCGTATGGGCGCGCGACCTGGTGGCCTGCCGTCGTGGACGGCACCTGCTGCGCCGTGTGCAGCGGCATATGGCCATCAGGATCGCGCGCGGGTATCGTACGATCTCCCACAAGGCGGCGGCCGTCCTAGCGAGGGTCGTCCCCTTTGATTTCCAGGCGGAGGCACACGCCGACGTGTATCGGCGTTTGCAAGATCTCCGCCGGAACGGGGACGATCCGCAGGACGAGGCGGTCGAAGACTACCGGCGCCAAAGGTGGCAGCTGGCCACCCGAAAAGTGGCGGCGCCAGCTCCTGGGTAGCGGCGCCATCCCAAAGGACGGTAGCGGCGGTCCTGCCAAGTATCGAAGCTCGACAGGACCGCCGACACGGGCGACTCACCTACCGACTCACGCAGTTGCTCACCGGACATGGTTGTTTCGGTGAGTACCTGCACAAGGTGGGGGCGGAGAGGTCGCCCGCGTGCCACCAGTGCGGCTCGGAGCTGGACTCAGCGCAGCACTTGCTGGAGGAGTGCCCGGCCTTCTCGCGAGAGAGACGGGCACTCCGCCTAGCTATTGGAGGGGACCTCTCACTCCCGTCGTTTCGGCCGTCGTTTCGGCCATGGTCGAGAGCGAGAGGTCCTGGAACGCGGTGTCCTCCTTCTGCGAGACTACTGCGAGGATGACGAGCGGGATCGGGAGTGCACCGATTCCGCTTGCATAGAGAGGAGGAGGTTGAAGCGGGCCAGGCGATGGCGGCTAGGTGCCGCCCCTGCCGCAGGGGGGACTGGTCCCCCCCCCCCCGTAAACTCTCACCTCCTCCTGGCAGTCTGCCGCGTAGGGTGGCCCTGCACACGTAGCCGGCGAGCTCAAGCTTTGGGCTCGCCGGCTGCCAGCAGGGCCGCCGGGCATGGGGGGGGGGCGTCGGGTGGCGACCCCCCCCCCACTCCTTTGGAACAAGCCCAGCGCTTGCGCCGCGGGGGGCCGTTGGCCCCATAGCGGCATATTTCCTTGTGGGTCGGGGAACAGAATACGCCCACAGTAATCCCTGCTTGTCGTAAGAGGCGACTAAAAGGGACAGGCGAGACCGCGGGCAGTGGCACGTGCGGTCAGGTGGGGAGGTAGTCACTTCCCACCGGAGATGACACTTCTCCCTTTGTTGGGGGGGGGGGGGGAAGAGAGGCGCGGGTGGGCACCGGTAGCGTTCGTAAGAGGTCCCGGTGCCCCTCCCCAATGCGCCGTGGCCGGCCACCGTGAGAGTTTAGTGGGTATTCCCCTTGATATCAAATCAAGGGGCGAGTCCCACACTACCCTCTCCTTATGAGGGGGCGTGCGTAAACGCATTTCCTCACGTAAAAAAAAAAAAAAGGGTCGATTTCTCCCAGTAAAGGGTAACCGTTGGGAAGATTAGGTAAGGATTGAATCGTATCCCGGACGCGATAGCAAGCCGGCGCATCAACTGCTTTATGAGAGAGAGGCGGATGGCTATAAGGATCATCCGCGGGTACCGCACCATCTCATACGTGGCGGTGCTGGCTCTGACGGGGGAAATTCCCTTCGAACTACAGTCGGCCGCACGCGCGTCTGTCTATTCGCGCGTGCGGGCCACCCGCCTTGTTCAGGAACACCCGCCGGAGCCCGAGACGGTCGAGGATGTTGAACGCCAGGCCTGGCGACTAGCTTTTCTGGGAAGTGTCCTGTTGAGTATTCGCGTGACCCCGGCGCTCCCATCCTTGATGGTAGTCCCACATAGCCTTGGCTTCTCCCCCGAAAAGCCGAGCTATGCGTAATGCATTTCCCCACGATAAAAAAACAACCTCCGCCGCCGGTTGATCAACATGGAAAGGTGGCAAAAGAGGGAGCATATCAATCTCTGCCTCCCTGGGCGGCCGCGGTACCCAGGGCGGGGGCCTTGGGTCACCTCTTCAAAGCGGCCGCCGAGATGGAGCCGTGCGGGGCGCGGCCTTCCTGTACTGCAGAATGGAAGGTGTTAGGGGGGGTCAATATATCGCACCCTCGGGACACGGCCGACCATCAAAGGCTAGATGGCCGGTCGAAGGCTAGAGGGAGTCGCGGTAGTGTTCTTTAAGAGTTTCCGTGACTCCCCTGATACGCCAGAAGACGAAAGGGCGACTGAGGGTCGCCGTGGAGTTTAGTGGGTATTCCCCTCTCAGAGGGGCGAGTCCCACACTACCCCCCTCTCATTCGAGGGGGGTGTGCGTAAAAGCATTCTCCACGTAAAAAAAAAAGGGATTGAATCGTATCGTTGGAATATAATACGCGTCGTGGATAAAGCCTCGCAACTATTAATTCTAAACAAATAATAACTCGAGCGGTAAAGTTATTATGTTGTGGGGTCGTTACACTGGTTAGGATTGCTTATTCCAATGATGAAGGTTTAATAACGATTTAACAGACCTTTTAAGGTTAACAAATGATTATATATTCAAAACTGAATAATTCTAATAATACAATTGTACAGTGTCGTGTTGTCGCGGTTAGTGTATGAATTTGGTTACCTAATTGTTGCACGGTGTTAACGCACTGGCGATGCGAAGGTCGAGAATGTTTCTATGCCGTAATAGATTTTGTAACGTCCTCGCGGATCTATATGCGTTCCCATATATGGAAATTTGGCGGTTGAGATTTTCGTTACTCAGGGGTGAACATCTGTGGGGCTTTAGGAAAAGTTTAGATAAAGGGTTACCCACGCAACGCGAGTTAAAAGATGATTCTGAGAAAAGTATGGTACAGCTGCAGAGTGCACTTCGGTAAGACCAGACTCCACATTCCAAGGGGTAGATAAAATAAATGAACTCGAGCTTCGAAAAGAACAGATGTGCATACGTAACATACGTGTTATTAAATATTGTAGTCCACATCCTATACTTTATAATTTTTATAAATTATTTATACAGCAGTGAGTATTATAATTCTTATATATTATTTATATAGCAGTAAGTAAAAAAAGGAATAAGAAATAGAAATGCAGTTGGAAAAAAGAAAAGTTTCCACTGCCGAGTCTAGAACCCACGAAACACTAGAAGATGAACCTCCGGTGCAACGCTCGCAGCTACAATTGCTTGTGTTGAAAGCTTGAATTTTTTCATACATCTAGTGACCTGTAAATGTTTAAAGCCATTTTTTATAAAAATGGTTGGCCAGATAGCCTTAATATTATACACTTTCTTTTATGCCCTTCAGCCCCCATCATTTGAGCCCGGTCTCGTTCAAAAATCGCTCGTCCGGATCGCGACTTTCCCTTTTGAGCAGCGTTTCGTAGACCAAATGGGGTCTTCAGAAACTCAAAAAGCCCGAACGGCGTTGTAATTGCTGTTTTGCAGACATCTTCCTCAGCTACCGGAATCTGGTGGTAGGCTCTGATCAGGTCGATTGTAGAGAAAAAGCTCTTCCCTTGCAGGATGGATGAATAGTCCTGTACATGCGCCACCGAGTAACGATCAGGCACCGTTTGTGCATTTAGCCTGCGATAATCCCCGCAAGGTAGCCAATCGCCATTTTTCTTTTTTACTAAATGCAGTGGACTCGTCCAGGGGCTGCTAGAAGGGCGCATTATTCCCTGGTCCAGCATGACCTGGAATTCAGTCCTTGCAATCTTCAACCGATCTGGCGGTAAACTTCTGGGCCTCTTCACTATCGGTGGTCCAGCAGTAATTATATGGTGACGGACAGGATGTTTCACCGTACAGAACTGTGCTTTCCCTAGAACGCGCGGGAACTCATTAAGTAACGACAAGTATTTACTTCCCTGATCCACTATAGAAGCGCCGGTAAATGTTACCACTCTGTACTCAGCAGGTCCTTCGAGCCCAGAGATTTTGTCCTCGATGCTCCTGTTCCGGATGTTTATGCTGAGGTTATGCTCTGCCAGAATATCCACTCCGATGATGGCATATGGGACATTGGCCACATGGAAGTGTCCTCGAATGGGTCTTCGTAGACCAAGATTGAGAACTAGGTTACGTCTTCCATAAGTTTGAATTTTGCCTGCATTTTGAGCGAACAGGACCAATTTTGATGGATACTTCCTGTCTCGGTGGCTTGCAGGCAGAACTGACACCTCTGCGCCAGTGTCAATCAAAAAACGAGTACCTATATTCTTATCCACAATGAAAAGACGGCGGGATTCGGTGATACCATCAAAACTTGCCGTCACGTTGGATGGTACTACTGGTTTCCCTTCCACCCACAGGGAGCGATGCACTTGGTTGCCCTAGACTTAAACCGAGCATGATAAAAGCACATTCCGCTAGTTCTGGCATTTCTTTCCATGCCACGATCCTTGGATTTTTTCCGCTTTCCAATGCTAGACTCTCCTCTCATAGGCGAACGTCCTCTGAACCTTAGTTGCTGGTGCATTAAACGGGTCAGCTCACTAACCTGTCTCGCTAACTCATCCACTCGGTCACCCTGATCACTGCTTGCAGTCTGATGCCTGTCAACTGCTGCGATGGCCTGTCCAGTGGTGTGATGACGGATCGTTGCTATGCTATCAGCTAGCTTGCCCAAATGCTCATTATCCAACGCTCCTCCAGCTGCCAATGCCAACTGCATCTCCCTGGGTAACCGGTCCAACCATAGCGTTTTCACATATTCAGGGTCTAACTTATCATCAGCTAGCGCAGACATTTCCAATAGCAGTCTTGATGGCTTTTTGCTGCCTAATTCCAAGCCCGACGTCAACTTCCGAAACTTATCTTCCTGTGACACTGCGTAATGCCCCAAAAGCACTGATTTGATTTTGTCCAACTTGACAGTGGCTGGAGGGTTTTTATTACGCTCTCTACCACAGCGAGCGTATCTTTAGTCAGGCGGCTGATTAACGTATAATAACGCGAACAGTCCGATTTTATGTTACGCGAATGGAGTTGGGCTTCCAGCGAAATAAACCATAAGTCTGGCCTATCTGGCCGAAAATTAGGGTATCTCCCCTTGCGATCGCGTTCACTTGTGTGTCGTTATTCTCTTCCATTGCTTCCATTGCTTTTTTTCCGACCACGTGTTACAACAACACGTAAAAAAAATGGTGTGAGCGCGAAATAAAACTATCGCGTGAATGCCGGGGTCACCAATTGTAGGTATTTATGTACCAAATCTAACCTACAGAACTTATTACGAAATAACAACACGGTTTAATTAACAAAGTTTTAATAACAGAAAAAGAATAGAAATAACAATTTAGGGACTTTACGATTCGCGGTAGACGTGTACGCCTACTTAGTCCGGGAAGAAGTGCTAACAAAACAACTACGCTTCCTTCTCCTTAAAACTGCGGAAACATCTAGGTATCAAAATCCCTAGATGTTCCTCAGTTAGCGAAGGTGTGAGGGGAAAACTATTTTTCTTTCTTTTGACTTTGTTCATATTGTTGCGGAACGCATCGTGCGGTGATAGGAAATTTTCTGACGTGGGTAAGATGCCCGTGGAACGCTGAACCACTCTGCCCTGAGAGACGCGTGAAATAAAAATTCGAAATACTTTTAGGAAATAGCAAAGACGTTTATTCAGTCGACTCGTTTGGTTTAAATCGTTTCGTAGTTCGTTACCAGAGGTTCGATTACGATTGAACTCTCCGGAAAATCCTCGCTCAATCTGTTGCGTCTCTCCCTTCTCCGGAAGATTCCCGATCCTCCCTTCGGGTTGTCCTGGTCCAATCGGTGGTTGCGCCCTATTCCTTCTATTGGTGACCTTCATCGATCTCGGATCCACCCCCAAGTCGGGTGGAGGTGGAAGTCACGCGGCCATGTTTGTGCAGGGCTACCCTCTTATTACCCTCTTGAAGAAGTCGCCGGAAACGCGAACCGAGGTACAGCGCGAGTCTGTTATTTTCAAGGATCTTACGAGCTGGAACAAAAGCTAACTCGACTCAAATTTTAAAGAAATGCATTCCAACGGAAACGGCGATTCGACACGGCCTATAATGAATCTATTAAGTATTTTCAGCGAACGTTCCCTTTTCTCTCCTGACTTTCGACTTTTCCACGCTTGATCACCCACGTTGAATGTTTTAACAATGTACGTGGCGGTTCGTTGATTCAATGCGTTAATCCATTTGAATTCCGCTCCTAATTTGAATATAAATATATTCTAGATGCAGTAGTGTTTAAGCTATTCCGTGTTGTGGCGCTACATGCCATGAAGCTATGCCATGTGCTAAACGGCCGCGCTTGAACGCGAATAAGCGACTCGACGTGCATCGAAGGACATTGGATGCGGCCGCTTAGCTCGCAGCCTTCGCTACCACGGCCGCTCCAACGGTATACGCGCGCTCTGATTGGTCGGGGTTTTCTGTTAATATCTCCTCAACAAAGCCTCGAACAACATTTTCGCTAAGGAAAAAATTGTTTCAAATCACCTTCCGAACCACCTTTTTCAAGGTATTACAACATTTTTGGGACACCCTGTATAATGAAAAATATAAGAAATAACTGGTTAAATTTTAGGAAATGTTTTTAAAACTTTTATTTTCCCTGTTACGTATACGGAAACTCTCCGTTTTTAGAAGCTCGCGTTCATTAATCTTATTTTATCTACTCTTCTGGAATTTGGAGCTCGGTCTCACTGGAGTGCATCCTGCACCTGCATTCTCTTAATATCATCTTTGACTCGCGTTGCGTGGGATACTTCTAATCTACCCTTTTCCCAGGGCACACAGCTGCCGACCTCAGAGCAACGAAAATCCTAACCGTCAAATTTCCTAATATGGAAATCACTGGCGGTTCCTCACCAACATTTAGGGGTATATAAACACACGATTTTTGTTGCTCGGGGGCTAGTACGAAAGAGTTATTCGTTAGAGACACATTGATCGTCTGTAGAGTACTCTAGTGAGATCGGGCTTCAGTTCCTTTCAGGATTTTAATCCTAGCCAATGTAACGATCCCACAACATAATAACTTTACCGCTCGAGTTATTATTCTATTAAATTAACAAGTTGCGAGGCTTTATTAACGACGCGTGTTACATTTTAACGATACGATTTAGTCATTGTGTACTCAACCCGAACTCCTAAACTTAACCTATCCTGCGGTTACCCTTTACTGGGAGATACCAATTCCCAGCAGCTACCTGACTTCGCGTCAGAGGCGTCTGCGTTTGTCTTCAATAACCAAGCCAACCAAACACCTTAACCTACGGTTACCCTTCACTGGGAGATACCGATTCCTGCAACTATCTGACTTCGCGTCAGAGTCGTCTGCATTATTTACTCTATCCTCAAATCTTCGGCTACATTGACACATACTAATTAATCGTATCGGTCCAATTCTCGAATCCACCCCACTCGCAGGGCTCACACGCGCGTCGCTATCGCCCTGGCTCGTAACATCCCCGACTTTTATACAAATGAACTACGTACTACGAAATGTAATATGAACTTTATTATAACTGTTAAAATATAACTAATTTAACACAAAAGTTGAATTTCTTTACTTTAAATACAAGCTTTTACAATAGACGTCTATACTAGTTAACGGTCGCTATGCGAGTGAGTATTAACAAATTGTTTTAAATAAAATGCAATAAAAAGAATACGAAATACCGTAAATTCAAGAAAATCGTAGTTGGCGCTAAACTAACTTCAAACAGAATTGTCAAACGCAAAGGCTCATTCACATTCCGTAACAACGGGCAAACGGGTCTCCGCTGCCATCTAGGAGTGACATGGGAATTAATTTATCTCTATCAAAAGTAGCGATACGCAACATTGTATGGTTTTTATGAAAATGCGCCACTTGATCAATCGATTGTGAAGTGTCATCAGGGTTGACACTCTTTAGTCACTTTTCGTGAGACTTGTTCGTGCCGTGAACACCTTTTTGGTTCGGTAAAGTAACGGTGTAATCTGAAAAATGGCATGGTTATGCGGTCGTGCTGTTTTCCAGACATGTCGACGTACATTCTCCCTGAACGCTGTTGCGTGTTCAAAGGACAAAAGTAAATTACAGATATTCTCCTTAATTTAAGAAATCGAGCTTAAGTTTTTGCGTCTTCGTATTACGTAATATAATAGTACAATTTATTATTTCTGTAACATTTGTATTAAGTACAAATAAAATTCTTATTTATAATCATTTTTCGCTACAGCATTCGCTGATCCATTGGATCTTGCTACGGGTTTGGAGAAACGGGAATTACTTGCTGCTGCTGCTGGCAATTTTGTAAGTTTTTACACTACGTAAAAATCAAGATAATGTCACACTTTGCGCTCATGAAATGCACGTTACTTTCAACACGGTAGCGAGTATAATAATATAATATATCATTTCATTCATTAAGTACTATATCATGGATCGAGTAAACTATTTAAACTGTGATACATTCTTTTTATTGTACTTCTTTTATTAGTTATGAAATATCGTAATTTTCTATCAATTCTGTATATAAATTAATAAAGGGTTTTCCACTGTCCTTGAATTCGTTTGAAAATTCACTATTCATTAATATAAAAAAATCTTAATTTGAAAACTTTAATATATATATTGCATGAATCTTCGTACCAGAAAAGTATGTGTATTTTTCTTATATTATTATTACACATTGGATAATATTTTTGATCAGAAGATATTAAATCCTTTTTCTTTAAAAGCAAGTAGTTAAATAAGCATGTGTGTTTATGATTTCCTTTTTCATTCTCATATTTCTTAAGTATATTTCAAATCTTTGCAAAGTAAAACGCATTTCAAAATGCATATATAAATGAATTTATCATTACTTAAATGAACAATGGAATCTTAAATTTTATTGAAGTTTATTTAAGTTGAATACATTAAATTATAAAGTTCAATTTATATAATTTTCTATTGCAGGATCCATACAACATGAAAGCAATACAAATACAAAAGACTAGCTCAAAACAAAATCCAAATCTAGTACCTAGTGCATTCAAAAGTCGTATTGTTGGATGTGTTTGTGAACCAGATGCTTCTCACGTTAATTGGATGTGGTTACACCAAGGCAAACCTCGCCGTTGTGAATGTGGTTATTGGTTTAAACTTATTGAAAAAGCACCTCTTTAATGTCATTTCAAGTTAATTAGTGGATTATTTAAAACATAGAATTAATGTTATACAATACCAAAGGACTGCTTTTCATTTATTACCCTTCCTTGTCCCATCATTGTGCTTTATAAATTAATAAGGAACTAACATGTTAGCATATAAAATTCAGTAATAGAATTTCAAATAAATTGTATAAGTATTACATGCATTTTCATTTCATAGCAGATCCAATGTGAATATTTCACCTGTTATTTATTACAAATATTAACAAGATATTGGTAAGTTATAAATACTTCTATTACGTAAAATGTATTTTGTTCATATAAATTTTAAGAACTAATACAACAACACTAGATTACTTCATATTTCAATTAATTATATGAATTTTTATTATACAATTATTATGGAAACTGTAAAGATAATTAATAATGATATAAATAAATGTTAAAAAAATCGAGAAAATACATTGTTCTGAAGTAAATTCTCTCTGAATGATTTTTCTTTTAGAATAAATAGTGGTATCAATATAGTATGTATTATTAAAAATAATAGGAATTTTTTAAAAGATTATACTCACGTTAATTACTTATCCATTTTTTATTGACATTTTATTTTAACTTTCATATTATAAAAAAAAATATAAAATTTATTATAAAGGATTATAATTTTGGTAACAAGTATTTTATTAGTACACTATATTAATAAATACATTAAACTTAATCTAAATAAGTAAGCTATATGTATACAGAGCTTAACATACGCTTATATTGAATTAAATTAGCTTGATTAATTACATGCCGATGGTAACTATGTTGTGCTATTAATTTTATAATTTCAAAATAATTTGATTACATCAGTGTGTAATGACACGTACTTACATTGTATTAAGTTTTTTGAAACAAATTACAAATTCCAAGATATTGTATCATTTTTAATCAATAATATTTACACAGATTTGTTTTGTTTTATACAATGATTAGCAAAACATTGTTACAAATTTCGCAAAATTGTACAAATTAAAATAATTAGATATTTATACATATTTGATGAAAAAATGTTGGCAGAAGATTATTAGATCTCAAATACTAATTAGTTATACATGAACGAACTTTATCCATTTAAACATTGTGCTTCAAAACTTACAAAGCAACAATTATCATATTAAGTGTAACAAGAACATGATTATAACAATCGATCACTACAATAGTGTCATTCAAACTATAAATTCTTCTAATTTGCCTTAAATCATTATGTTTCATATACACATTTCACTAAATAATATATCAGTTATTAGACACAGATAATAAACTTGATGTACACTTTAGTATTCCCTTTGAAAAGATGTGGGTCTTGTAGTTATTAAACAATCAGTCCTTGGTCTACGAAACAGTAGCACATGAGGTTCTAGAAATAAGTTACATTTAATATAATTACCATTATTTTATGTGGATTTATAATTTAATTATAATAAACATTCATTGTCTGTATCGTTATCATATTAATATATATATTTTTATACGTTAAAACTTAACAAATAAAAACCTAATATTTTTTTAACTGCAAAAACATAATTAAAGGATTTTTAATCGTTGTATGTTTTTTTCTTGAGTATTCTCTTAGGTACAATATCTTTCTTATAGATCGGAAAATAAAAAAAAGCTTGAAACGGAAAATCGTTATTCTTAATATTCGTCTTATTTTGTTCATACAATCGCCTCCATTATCATCAATAAATAAATGTTTTTAAGTAACAGTGTTTATATAGTGATCCCAATAAGTTTTTGAACAAAAAAATTATTTCATTCTTTGTTAAATTCATACAACATATTTCTAGGAAAATTTGATAACTCCATTGGGCGGACAACGCCCTAGAGGCGTTGAGCATTACCCTTATTATCAATCAAAGAGAGGGGGTACCGCCTGCCATGAAAACAGCCTGCATAGTAGTTACATGTATGTATATAGTAACCGTAATGTTCCATTTATGAGTAGAAACATTTCATTGATAATTTCAGTTTTAAGTTCAATACCAACGAGATTTGTTTACGATAAAAATCATTGATTCTTCAGGGGAAATATATGATTAGAAAAACCCTTCTTTCTTGTACTTACTCGTGTGTAGACATGTTTATAAATAAATATTATTTATGCCAATTACAGTTTCAAACGAAAGAAGGAACCTTAACAACAGTTTTTTGGTGTACAATCGTAATTTTACTGTTGGTAAGGAAATCATTGTTTTGATCTCCTTTTTATTTGAATATTATTCTGTGAAGGTTTAAATTGAATACATAATTATATTTCTGTAATTCATTTTCAGATTTACCATTTTATGTTATTTACAGCGTAGGTATGTTAAATTATATTTCCTCTTATGATTCACATAATTTAAATCATAAATATAGTTTTCTACGCAATTTAATTATAGTTTATAATTAAGCAATATTTGATGAAATAATTTTAGTTTTTATTGTTTCTTAATTATAGATACTCTGTTTATTCTATTAATTGTTAAAATTAAATTTTACTATTTTATATAACATAATGTGTAAAATTATTAAAGAAATAACAATTGTATACGTTATCATTTATTTGTTATGTATTAATATTTCAGAAGATGTCTTTTGATGGCAGACATTTTTTGTGTATCTCTCAACCAAATGTAAAAAGAAGAAAGAAATTAAATGACTGTAAAGGCAATTCTCAAGAAGAAATTAAAAGAGAATTAGAAGAAGGTAACTTGTCCAAAAACGAAAATACGTTAGTTTCTGAAGATTCGATCAAGGATGATGATAATTCGGATAAAGATGGATTTAATTTTCTTGCTAAAATTTCATTAGGTGTTGAAGAGTGGTTGGACGATCCTCCAGAAAGAAGTAATATACAATTTATTGGAAATCCTGGATTGAAGGAATTAGTACAAGACCAAACACCTTTCTCTTACTTCTCCCTGTTTTTCACATCAACATTTTTAGAACTTTTAGTAGCAGAAACTAATGCTTATGCTGAAATTGTATTTTTACAAGATTGCGGTGAAAGAGCAAGAATTTCTGACTGGAAAGACACTACCGTAGATGAAATAAAAATCTTTCTGGGAATACTATTTTTGATGGGACTCATCAGAATAAATCGCATGAATGATTGTTGGAGGAAACATTATTTGTTCAATCTACCTTTTGGAAAATTTATAGGTCGTGATCGCTTTTTATTGATTTTAAGGTGTCTCCACTTTGATCGATTACAACACTCTGATGATAGTTTACGTAAAATAAATACTATAATTACTTATTTCAATCAAAACATGGATAAAATTTATAGTCCTTTCAAAGAACTTTTGATAGAAGAAAGCATGGTTCTATGGGGAGGGCAATTAAATTCTAAGAATCATCCATCTAATAAAAAACATAAATGTGGTATAAAATTGCACGCCTTATGTGAACCATCTGGTATAATTAATAAATTACACGTACAAGGGAATTCAAGTACTGAAAACGTAGGGGATAAGGATTGTATCAGAACAATTGTTGATAAGTTATTAAATGGGAGAACAGGCCAGGGTCATGCAGTTTTTATGGACAGTTACTATAGTAGCGTGTCACTAGTTAGTGATCTTCTTGCAAATAAAACTTATTGCACTGGAAGTTTACAACCAAAGAAAATAGGTAACCCATCCGAAGTAATACAGAAAAAATTACAAATGGGTGAATTCGTATATAAGTATAACAAACAGGGAGTTTGTTGCTGTAAGTGGAAAGACAGAAAGAATATTTATAGCATTTCAAGTGAATATGGAGGGGAACTTGTAAATGTTAAGAACAAACAAGGAGAAGAGAAGAAAAAACCACAACTCATTGTAGAATATAACAAACATATGCAGAAAGTTGATAGACAAGATCAGATGCTATCATATTATCCTTTAACCCATAAAACTCTCCAGTGGTACAAGAAACTGGGCATACGTGTAATGCATATAATGCTCAATAATGCTCACATACTTTATAATAAATATAGTGGAGCCATAAAAAAAGATTTACATGATTTCCAGTTTGAAATTGTCTCAACATTATTGCCTCCACCAGATCAAAATATTCCATCATTTTCACCACAATTTAAAGTACATTTACCAGAATTACTTCCAAAAGGGGCGAATAATAGAATTATGAGAAGACGATGTAAATTATGTAATGATAAAAAAAATATTAGGTTAGATACAATTTATCACTGTTCAGATTGTCCATCAAAACCTGGCTTGTGTTTAACCCCATGTTTCAGAGAGTTTCATAAATATAAATAAATTAATTTAGTACTGTACTATAATGTGCTGGACAATTTTTAAATGTTCGGAATATTAAAATAGATCATTTTAATATTTATATTTGTTACGGGACACTGAGACTGATTACTTAAATACATTATTTTTTATTTTCCTTGTATTACTTTACGAATCATATATTTAATACATAAATATTATAAAAACTTCTTTTTTTGTAGTGTATTTCTTATCTATGCTTTTACTTTTTTACTTTATTTCTGTCACACTTTTAATCAAAATTTTAAGTACATTAGTCTACTAGTGAACAATAATACAATTATTTTATGAATCAATTAAACTCTTTAATGAAAAGCTATTACCAGAATTGTATATCAATTTATACATGATTATTAAAAAAAAAACTTTTTTATATAAACAGTAAATGTGTTACAACTTTTTCGAACCAGCGATTTATATGTCAATATAAAGTCAGATATTGTATAATAATATAATAAATTTTCTAATATTATTTATTGCGATCAAATCAAGACATATGATGAAACAAAACATTAAACTTAAATATTATTATTCTGTGACTACAATACGTAGAATAATATTTCCATAATTTTATTCATTTAACTTTTACATACTTTGATAAAAATATTGTTAAATTACATACCTGGCACATGCATCATATAATGGACCCAACCAGGACTTTGTTGAACTCCCAAATTTCTCCATTCAGTTTCTGACATAAGATGAGTTTTTGGAACATGCCTCGCTAAATCAAGTGGCAAAATAACATGCCTATGAACAAGCAGTAATTTACACAAAATTTTAATTTTTGTTGTTACAATACAAAATTCTGATTCCTATGTCCAACGATATAACAATAATACCTACACCATTATATTACACAAATTATTCATAATATTTATAGATTATTGCTGAAATAATCTAAGCTACTAAAAACTAATTGCTTCCAATCAAATTTGATAAAGTAGCCACTTTATAATTTCTTCATTTCAATATAGAACATAGGAAAATGAGGTGCACACAAATTAAACCCCGATACTCACAAAAAGTTACTAATATACTACAATATTCTAATAATATGTCAGTTATTTGTGTAACATTTTAATGTATATTAACTGTATTTTTATACAAACCTATATTCATATTTATCATCACTGTATTTTTCAGAATATTGTATTTGATCAACTGGCATTTTGAATCCCACAATGTAAACATTTGTTACCTCTCTTTCTTTTTTTTTTTTTTTTAAACTTGTCTTCTTAGCAACTGTATACAAATGTACACTAACAAACTTCACCTTATTTTTGGATGTATTAGCAATATTTCGATGTCGGTGTACATATTTGGTACAGGGTACTAGATTTTTCAGAAAGTAATAACACGTAATAGCAGGTATTCGCGCCAATTCGTGCTTGTTCGCGCCCTTTGAGAAACCGATGCGCCCTCTTACAATGTATTTTATATTAAATTTCGAGCAATTTCGAGAAATCAAGTACTTTATAGTCTGTATAACCATTGTACAGCGTGTCCCAAAAATGTTGTAACACCATGAAAGGGGTGGTTCGGGAGGTAATTTGAAACAACTTTTTCCTTAGCGAAAATGTTGTCTGATGCTTCGTTGAGGAGATATTAACGGAAAACACTGACCAATCAGAGCGCGAGGATGCCGGTGGAGTGACCATGGTAGTGAAGGTTACGAGCTAAGCGACTCTCGTACGCGAACAAATGACTCGACGTGCATCGAAGGACATTGACGCATGTGTGTGAAGTTAGCCTCACACTTTTCGAATTTTCAGTTTTTCTTTCTTGTGCCGTATTGTGTTATATATGAAATCGAAATGAACTGCCAGTAAATGGAGGTGCTTTCCAGCATAGTGAAATTCGGTGCTTTCCATCCATGCGCAGCTAAAATGCTGTGTTCAACAGTCCGAACGTTCAGATCCTAATGACAATTCATGTAAAGTGACTGCTCCGCACTTTGGCGGTGAAATGAAGAAGCTAAATAGCGCATCATCCATAAACTGAGACTGTTTAGAAATTTGCCTAGATTTCCGCGGCCTGGAAGTCAAATGCTTGACGTGGCCAGGCAAGGCATTCTTATGTCATCAATACCCATACTTTCTCTCTCATAAAGTTTCAGGTAATTTGTCAATTTAAAACTCTGTCAACATAATGAGTGCACTTTCATTGTATTGGGTTTTAAAATATTTCTAAGGTCGATCGATGCCAATACCTTTACTCTTACAAGCTTTCAGATAATTTGTCAGTTTAAAACTCTGACAATATGAGTACACTTTCATTATTTTGCGTTTTAAAATAATTCTTATTCATCGACACCTTAACCTTGCCTGGCCACGCCAAGCATTTGACTTCCAGGCCGCGGAAATCTAGGCAAATTTCTAAACAGTCTCAGTTTGTGGATGATACGCTATTTAGCTTCTTCATTTCATCGCCAAAGTGCGGAGCAGTCACTTTACATGAATTGTCATTAGGATCTGAACGTTCGGACTGTTGAACACAGCATTTTAGCTGCGCATAGATGGAAAGCACCGAATTTTACATTGTGTTACCCAGTGTCGCCATTGCACTGTGTTGGAAAGCACCTCTATGTACTGGGAGTTCATTTCGATTTCATATATTTTTCTATTTTCTTGAAGTTTTTTATGGGGATCTTCTACTTTTCAATGATGACTACTTGAGTCCTCTACTTTTTCATGTACTTGGCGTAATTTTTTTACTTTTTTGAAGTTTTTTTATCGGATCTCATTTTTTTTACAAATCATTTACAATATAGAATCTATTTTAAATTTATAAAAATAAAATTGATATTTCTGTAAACTCTGCATAAGAAGTCTAAATTATAATTTTTTTTTTAATTGAATAAAGTAAAATAAAGAGAGAGGGAATAACAAAATCGAATATATATATTTCATATAATTTATTAATTATAAACATTCGTTCAATTTATTAATAATTATAAATACCTGCAATTTTTTTTCTTGCTGCAAGAAATTTTAATGTTAATGATGAAATAAGAAAATGACTCCATTTCTATAAGCTCTACATAAGAAGTCTAAATTCAAAACACTTTAGTGGATGGATTTATATTAAAAGCAGTTTTCTGTATGAATAAAGGTATCTCGCAATTCAGATTTTGACAACTTACCTTGTAGTCAAGATCGATCAACACTTTACAACACTGGCTGCAATGTGTTATTAAATCCTACATAAAAAGTCTAAATTGAAAACATTTTGCTGATATAAATATAATTAATAATGCAATAGTGTAAAAACTTTTGACACTATATGCGGTTTACATCAGAAAAATGTCTTTAAAATTAGAAAATATTGCAGGCGTATTGAGATATTCGTGAAAGAAATGTCAGGTTAGGTTGGAATGAACCATCTCTCCTGTAAAAGATACGTGGTAGCTCCAACGCCAGTATATACGCGGTGACGGATAATTTTTCATGTACTTGGCGCCGAGACGCTACCGCGTCTCTAGATATTTGTGTTGAATTGTGCCGTAAACCGCAACTTTGTAAGTCAAAGCGTACTCAAGAAAATTGAACAAAACAAAATTTTTGATAGCCCCGCACTTTTCGAATTTTGAGTTTTCTTTCTTTTCTTTTCTTTGAGTATCACCATCAAAGAATATGCGTGTGCGGGGGGAAGCATAACAAGTCCTAAGGCACTGAGATACATCTCCAGAATTTCTAACGGAAGAATCTGTATCTACCTTGACAAAAAGGAAACAGTAGCCAGCCTCACCGATAAACACAAGGTAATAACTATCAACAACATTAAAATAGACATAAGACCATTGATAAAACCGGCACAACGCATCATCCTTTCAAATGTTTCCCCAATTATACCGAACAAGTCAATAGAAGAAATCTTCAAGGAAAATAACGTAAGTATCTGCTCCAAAACTACATCACTGAAAGCAGGTATGACAGATCCCGAATATTCTCATATTCTAAGCTTCAGAAGGCAGGTCTATGTTAATCCGGAAGACGCTCAAAAAATCCCTGGTTCATTTACCGTTACATATGAAGATACAATATACAGAATCTTCACAACAACAGACAGTTTAAACTGCTTCGTATGTAAACAGGAGGGCCACATAGCTAAACAATGCCCCCACTATCCCGCACCGAACAAAAGTGCCATGCTAACGGATGACACCAATGCTACCGCAGATCAAACGTCACGTCTTACACTCCTATTCTCTCCACGAATTCACCAATACACAATCAAACCACCTCAGAATCTGAAGCAGTAAACGTAACTACAACAGCACACGTACTCACCCAAGGCACAAAAGCATCAACAAATACAGACAGGATAATGGAAACCGAGCAAATTGCAACAACACCGACCATGACCCGATTTAAAAGACCACTCTCAGAAACCTCATCAGACCATCCACTTGAATCGATGCACACCGACGGAACCAATTTTAGAACACCAAAACCAACTACTACGTCTAAAACACAAAACACAACTAACACTAAGAAAAGACTAATAAGGCCAGTATCACCCAGTCCCCCATCCAAGACAATAGAGGAAATACTCTCTCCAGCAAAAAGCGAAATCGAAGACCCGGAACAAAATCATGTCCTCAACTACCATTAACTAGCAAGCTTCCTGGAAAACGCATTCGGTGCCCCAAACCCACTCAAGATTGCACAAGATTATACAGGAAATATACTTGGACTAATCCAAATGCTGAACACAATACACCCCCTATTAAAAGACCGTAGAATTAAAAACAGGATCCGTAGATTATACAAGAAACTACTTAGGCAACCAACTACCGAAATTTCACCAAATTGGACCTCAGACTCAGACACATCACAGGTAAGTCTCATTCACGACTTGATACCTATATACAATATTAGCTATGAATAATATATTCCAATGGAATATTAATGGTTTTTACGCCCAACTTGAAAGATTACAACTACTAATTAAAAACTTCAAACCCATCGCCCTCTGCATTCAGGAAACTAACTTCAAAAATGACACTAACGGACAAATTACAAACTATCAATGCTTTGCTAAAAATCGCATCTCAAATCACGCTAGCGGAGGAGCCGCTATTTACGTCAAAAACGAAATAGCTGCCAATGAAATCCAACTACAAACTAATATCGAAGCAGTTGCCGTGCAAATATGTTACCCAGATAAATTATGTCTATGCAATATCTATCTCCCGAGGAGCTACGATTTCCAAATAAACGAAATTAAAGATCTCATCACACAATTACCTAAACCATTTATCCTATTCGGAGACTTCAATAGTCATAACACCTTATGGGGCTCTATCAAAAACGACATACGACGACAAAAGATTGGCACGATACTAGAAAATGACGATCTAACCCTCCTTAATACCAAACAACACACTTACTTCAATATTGCAAACGGTACCTTCAGTTGCATTGATCTAACAATCGCCAACACCAGCTATCCCCATAACCTAGAATGGACCGTACTTGATGACTTACACGATAGCGACCATTTCCCAATTAGTATACAATTAAGTAACAAACCCAAGGAACCAAATATTCACTCATTTGTCCCAAGGTGGAAATACAACAAAGCTAATTGGGAGTTATACAAAGATCGCTTGTCCACGTATTTATTCGATGCTGAAATTCTAGGCAAAATGAATAGGATTGATACAGCTATAGAAATGTTCTCCGATTGCATTAGTAAAGCAGCTAATGATGCCATTGAGACAAGTTCCCTGCCAAAAAAGCACAACCCTGTTCCCGGGTGGAACTCTCAATGCAACTCTAAACAAGCATTTAACCAGTTTAAAAAACATAACTCAGAAGAAAACAAAATTCAATTTAAAAGATTACGTGCAATAGCCAGAAGAACTATTAAAGAGAGCAAAAGAAACAGCTGGTTCAACTTTGTCGCAACTTTAACCAATAACATCAAGGTTAATGAGATGTGGAATAAAATCAACACAATCAGGGGTAATCGGAAGACTAGTCACACTCCATTTATAATCAACAATCTCAATAAGGTCATATCAAACCCACAAGAAATTGTAGATATCCTAGCATCGACGTTCGCGAAAAACTCTAGCACTACGAACTATCCAGAAGAATTCAGACAACAGTTAATAAATCAAGAGGAAAATGTAACCACTAAAACCAACAATTTCGACTGCACATATCTCAATGCCCCTATCTCAGAAAAGGAACTCAACGATGTACTTACAATCATCAAAAACTCTAGCCCAGGTCCCGACAATATCCCAAAATCTAATTAAAAACGTACCCACTATCGGAACTAAAACACTCCTTGAACTATTCAACACCATATGGTCAAACAACACCTTCCCAAAAAAAATGGAACGAAGCTACTGTTATCCCGATCCCCAAACCCAGCAAGGACCCCACTAAACCAGACAGCTATAGACCAATTGCCCTCGCGTGCAACATATAAAAAATTATGGAAAAAATCATCAATGCACGATTAAGGTGGTTCCTGAAATCTTATAAATTAATTGCACACAACCAATTCGGATTTCGCATAGGGCACTCCACCATATCACACCTGACCAGTCTGGAAACTCACATCCGAGAAGTATTCGCCAACAACCAACATACCCTAGCTGTGAGTCTGGATATAGAAAAAGCCTACGACATGGTTTGGAGGCGTCGAATTCTAAACAAACTTCAAGAGATGGGAATCTGCGGCAACATGTGGCACTTCATTAGAAACTTCCTCCACAATAGAAGTATTGAAGTTCGCTTCAAAGGCTATTTATCACACAAAATGCCCATCGAAAACGGCGTACCACAAGGCTCAGTACCCAGTGTTACGCTATTTCTAATAGCCATCAACGACGCCTGCAAAATCACTAAACTTCCTGTCATTACAAGAGTGTTCGCCGACGATATCACCATCTTATGTAAAGGGAAAAATATAAACACACTACAATTTTTTATACAACAGGCCCTCAAGCAGCTCCACGAGTGGGCCAAACGGAACGGCTTTAAATTTTCCCCTACCAAAACTGAATACATCCTATTCTCTAAACATTACCAAACCTACACGCCTACTCTGAAACTTGGAACAAATACGCTTCGATCTGTCTCAAGCACAAAAATCTTGGGTCTCATCTTCGACTCCAGATTAATCTGGAACCAACATATAGATAAATTAGTCGATAACTGCAAACACAGAATCAAAATAATCAAAGCACTTGCACACAATAATTGGGGAGCGGACAAAACAGTCCTCTCATTAACATACAAAGCGATAATCCGGTCCAAATTGGATTATGCGTCAGTAATATATAACTCCGCTACACCGACAATATTAAAAAAAAACTCAACGCAGTACATAATGCGGGATATTAAGACTAATAACAGGAGTATTCCACACAAGCCCAATAGGAAGTATAATGATTGAAGCAGCTGAAACATCCCTAGAATATAGAAGAAAACTTTGCAGTAAGGGCATCAATGTCCACCAACCCGATCATATACGACATCTTCCCGAGGAATACACAGAAAACTAAACGTCAAACTGATAACACTCCCCTGTACCAAAGAATCAAAAGATACCTCGACGAGCTCGAACTTAAATTACCAACCACCGAAAAAGATAGATTTTACAAAATTCCCCCATGGATACTAGTGACACCTAACATTGATCTATCACTCCAGGAAAAGAAAAAGGTAGAATCGACTCCTCAGGAATAGGGATGGCGTGAAAAATCACTAACATTGATTTTTCACGGTGATCACACAATCACGATCACAGTCGTGATTAAACTTCGATCACGACCGTAATCCGGAAGATAACGTTTCAGAAGCGGTTAATGTTAATTGTATGGTTAGTATCTCGCTGTCTCCCCTTAGCGGAAATGCAAGAAACTGCAAATGAATTAAATTTAAATTGTATTAAAATTATATTAACATTGCTTTTAGACCATATTATAATATATATACATATAATCTAAGAACAACATAATTCGTGAAAAGTGAAAAGAATGTTCTCTACCAATCAGAATCACGAGTGATTCAATCACGTTCATTCTCAATCACGATGATTTTTCACAGTGACTCGTGATTCTTCGTGATCGTTTCTGATTGGTAGTAGAGATGACTAGAACTGCTACTTGTGAATCACTCGTGATTCGATCACGTTCGTTGCCAATCACGGTGATTTTTTACAGTGATTCGTGATCGCTTCTGATTAGTGAAGAACATAACCGTTCCTTGCACGCTGTTAGAATCTTCAGCCTAGATGCAAATGCACCGTAATGAAAAACACCCTACCTGTATATTTTACATATATTCTACATAAGTATGTAATTAACATCATCGAAACAAAAATGCGAATTACCTACACCGCATAAAATAAAGTAAACTAAAGAATAGTAAATAAAGGAATGCTTTAATGAGGAATAGTGAAGAGTAATGAATATAAGTCAATAATTATGAATTGCAAGTCTTAGTTTAATTGTAAGTGTCTTTAGACTTTTACACAATGTAACATTTTAGAAAATAATATAATTAATATATAAAACATAATACGAATACTATAAATAAAATACAAAGAACAAAATAACAATGGAATAAAATATATATAATAACAAATAAGTAACTATGTATTGCTGTTCAAGAATAATAGCATAGATAATGTCTCTGTTTGCAATCCGTTTCTTTTTTCCGTTAAAAGTAATCCTGCTTTAGAAAATATTCTTTCGCATGGGACTGAAGTAGCCACCGCACAAAATAAATGATCTACTAATTTACTTAATAAAAGAAATTGAAATTGATATTATATGCGGATTTTTTATGCAAACTATGTATATTGAAACATTTTATAAAAATTAATTTAATTAAGATCGAAAATTGTGATCACGCAATTCTAGCAAGATAAAAGAACCACGATCACGCTCGTGTATGAAATTAAATCACGATCACCCTCGTGAATGAAATTAAATCACCATCGTGATCGTGATTTTGTGATCACTGTGATAAATAACGGTTAGTGATTTTGCACGGCATCTCTATCTCTAATTCATACGTGATAAAACAATTGATAATTGGAAATATGTAAAATGCAAGACTTATGCCCGATGTGTTTGAAAAATGGCGTAAAGAAGAAAGTAAAATTGTTGCAAATTAATTTACAAGAAGGTGTATGGGTATGTGAAGATGAAAAGGTAAAGTTTTGTATACATGATGTTCATATTCTCTCTTACGTTAGAACATGTTTTGCTGTTAATATTTTCATATTTCAATAGGAAATTCTGCTTTTCTTAGTGTTATTTACTAATATAATACATATAGTGAGTCAAAAAAGTATTGGCACACCCAGTTTACTTTGAATATCTTTAAACAATAACATAATCTATTAATATTAACTGTGTCTTTTGACACACATAAGTAGTATGCTTACTGAGAATTCTAAGCTATTTGTTATAAGGAAGTAAAGTTAAAAAAAGGACCAAACATCGATAGTCGAAAAAGTATTGGCACATGTACGATCCTGCTATAAGGACAAGTGTTACTTGCTTTCGTATGCAACAAATTTAGTTTTAGGAACATAAACATAAACAGAGGAAAGCACAGATGTGAAAATCACTTTTAGAACAATACCCTATGGAGGTTGTAGTACGCATATAAGCCTAAAGCAAGGTTCGTTAAGTACTTTGGTGGAATATCAGGTTGTAATGTTGCTGGCTCAAGTTCGAATCCTAATTAATGTTTCTTTTTCCAATTTTGTATCATAGAAATATACTTTTTATATATTACGTATTACATACTGTATAGTACATATTACCTTATGCATATTTTAAGGTTGAAATACATTTTTAACGTAACATATCATAGCGGAATACATACTTGCTGTGGGTGAGTAAGTCTTTACAACGATTTCAGTTTTTACATTTTATATTTCACAATGTTTCAAAAATTCTAAACAAAATTTAGAGTAATATAAGTTATAAAAACAGAAAAACATAAGAGATTTGGGGATCATGTACATTTTATTAATGCTGCTTTGTTAAACTTACAATACATCAAAGTGGTTGGAAAACATATTTCACTGACGTTTTTAAAATGTGGTTTTTTCATGTCAGATAATCCTGCCACGTACCAGACATAGAGGCAGGCATGAGACTTACTCACCCACAGCATATGTTACATTAAAAATTAATTTCAACCTTAAAATATGCGTAAGGTAATACATAATATACAGTATATAATATGTAATATATAAGAAGTATATTTCTATGATACAAAATAAAAGAAAAAACATCAATTCGGATTGAACCTGGGCCAACAGCGTTACAACCTGATACCTCTACCAATGTACCCAATGAAACTTGCTATATCCTTCTATTATACATCTCTTAAGAACACATGAAAAACTTTAAACCAAAATATCTTGAAAACGAAGGCCCATTCTGGAAAACGCCAAAATGGTTTTACAGTAGTACATGCATATTACAACCTTCATAGGGGTCAAAGTGATCTCCACAATCAAAGTGATTTCCACATCTGTGCCCTTTGTCAGTTAACACGTTATGTGTTTACACTTTGAACAATAATCAAGATTATGAAGAAGAGCGAGTTATAATTGTGCATGCAAAATAAAATTATTTCATTATACAAAAGTGGTGAAAATTACCGAAGAATCTGCGATTTATTAACTTTAAGTTTCTTGACAGTGAAAAATATAGTACAAAAATTTAAGGAAACTGGTAGCTTCGAAAATAAATCGCGATCTGGTCGTCCAAAAGTATTTACAACTAGAGAACAAAGAGATATCGTCAAAGAAGCAATGAAAAATTCTTTTGTAAGTGCCAAAAGTTTAGCTGTTGACATCACAACATATTCAGGAAAAGAAGTGAGTGCCCAAACAGTCTGAAATGTTTTACAATTTGTGGAAATTTATAATAGAGCAACGAGAAGAAAACCATCCATTAATGAGAAGAAGAAAAGAGAGAAATGGCTCGGGTTTTAAAAAATAAGAGTTGTGAGGAATTAATTACTTTTTTAATTAATTTCTGTTTTTACTTGACAATTAATAACAAACAATGTAATTCAAAACTATATAATTAAAATTGGATTAAGTCAATTAAATAGCTTTGAATTAATTTCTCTTAAATCAATCGTTAATCGAACGATTTTCGACTAATTCTACTTAAATTAATTGTCAATTGAATGATCTTCAATTAAATTGCTTAATTCAATTTTAATTAAATAATTTTCAATTACATTTATTTAAAATATTTATTAATGAAGTTGATTGAATTAAATTTGCTTAAATTAATTATTTAATTTAAAAATTGTAATTGATTATAATTCAAACCCTGGCAAAAATATATATGTATAGGTAAGACAATGGAATTTTTGAAAGACAGTTAATTTCTCAGATGATCGCAAAATTAATCTTTTTGGCTCTTATGGAAAAAGATTTGTATAGAGGAAACCGAACACCGAATTAAATCAAAAGAATATTATCTCTACAGTGAAAGACAGTGGTGGTCATATCGTGATGTGGGGCTGTATGTCATACCATTTGGTATACCAAATTTGGTTTTTATGGAAGTACAATAAATGCATGCGTCAACGAGTGCACCAAAAATGGGCATAAATGAAATGTTCCTTTTCTAACACGACAACGACTCGAAGCACATGGCAAGGAAAACAAAGGAATGGTTATTGTATAATGTACCTAAACAACTCCTTAGACTACTCCATTCGCCGGATATTAACCCAATAGAAAATCATTGGCATATTTTAGATTTAAAAAAGTAGTCTAACATTTCATCGGAACTTATGCAAAAACTTGTCGAATCGATTCCTAATCGATTACAGGCCGTAATTAAGGCCAAAGGCATGTACTCCAAATATTAAGTAGGTTCAATATTCTTCATATTGTTTATTATTGTACTTTCCTTAATAACATTGTACATGTGCCAATACTTTGTTGACTATGGATGTTTAGTTTATTTTACTTCCTTATAATAAATAATTGAGAAAACTCAGTAAACATAATATTTATGTATGTCAAAAGATACTGATAAACATAGTTAATATTAATAGATTACGTTATAGTTTAAAGATATTCAAAGGGAACTGGGTGTGCTAATACTTTTTTAACCCGCTGTAGGAATAATGAATCTTTGATGTGATCTTGTGTCACACATTTCTCTTAATATCTCAAGTGACAACTAAATAATTCAATTAATTTATTTTGTATTTCAGTGTGTATGGCCTTTCGGCTATGAAGATTTTGTATTTTATCATAGAGTAGTAGGAAAAATATGGTCTTGTTATTGGGATGATTGTAAATCAACATCAAAATTAAAAGAAGCTATTGCAATACCAACGAAATCAGCATTATGCAGTGCATCTACAACATCTGAGAATATGTCAAATGAATGTATTTCTAGTACTATTTTAGGTATGAATCATTCAGAAAGTATTGATAGAGTAAATAATAGTTCAAACACGATGGAAACAAGTACTAATCATGTACAAAATTCTGATGATAAAGAATCAAATATATTATTACACGTTAATAAGACAGAGCCATGTAATGTGAATAATAGTTTAAGCAAAATATCTACCACTGGTTTAAATTTAGATGACAGCAGTTTACAATTAGTTAATAACAGCACAAAGAATATGAAAATTGAAAATGAATTTGTAAATTCATTGGATGTACATGTTAAAGAAGAAAAAGTTTCTTGTACACAAAATATTAACAATTTAAGAGGAATTCCTAAGATAACAAACATTGAAAAAACAAATATTGATATTTCTAATATTGTAATAGGGAATAAAAATTCTGTTAACAAAGATTTAGATACAAAGATTTCAAGTATTAATAAGACTGCAGATAATATAGGAGGAAAATTAACCTTAACAAATAGTGAACTATTTTCCAATGATTTATTAGAATCTGAAAAAGTAGTAAATTCGATACCACTTGAAAATAATCAACTTAATAATGAAGTAACAGCAACAAAATCGAATTTAAATGTAACTATGATGGAAATAGATGGTTTGCCACCAATAACATTATCTTTTGAAATTCCTGCAAGTACAATTCCTGAAACTGTAACGTCTAGCACACAACAAACAAATAACATAAACAATATTCCTGGATGTATAATTAATGCAAAATCAAATATTTCAAATGTGGAAAGTATGTCTTTAATACGAAATGTAGCTAGTGGTAAACAGTATGCAAAATTCAGTTTTAATGCTCTTAAGAAAAAAACCGAGCTAAATAATTCTGTTCATACTATTAATACTGATTCGTTGAATACAAAATCAAATACTAAAATCCGAGATGTAGAAAATGAAGTAGAAAATTGTACAAAGAACGAAAATACAAATGAATATTTTATTTCAAATCAAAGTAGCAATTCTATAACAACAAATAATTTTCTAAGTCAAGAAAATATAACATCTTCAGGAAATACTAGTGTCAATATAAATACTGTCTTAGAAGATTTTTTAAGGGGTGATTATAGTGTTTCTGAAGATATAAACGATGAATGGCTAAATTCATTATTGACTGAATAACTCGAAATGTAAATCACAATTTGTGTCTTTACTAAAGCATTATTAAACATTATTACTGTCGCTTTATTTGTTTATGAAAAATATTCCTATATTATAAACATAGAAGTTAATTAATTTATTATGTTTAAATCTACGAAGAAGACGTAATATTTACAAATGTATTACATACATATATATTCAATACGAAAATATTTCTGCAAATGATTACATTACTTTAAAGAATTTCGTTTGTGATATTTTTATAATGTAATACAATGAATATAAATTATCAGTTATACTCAATTATGTATGTTAAATTTAATATTATAAATTTGTAATACATGAAGTATAAATTATTATACAATATTACAACACATTGTTACTATGTGATATTTTATATATTTAAATTTGCATGTTGCAATCTTATTTTTATTATTGTAGTGAATACGATTCCTAGGATCCATTGGAAAACACAACTCAAACATATGTAAGTATAGTCATTTTATTTAGATACCTCACAGATACGAATATAAGAATAATCTGATTTGTATACAGTTCTAAAGTAAAGGTAAATATCTGTTATTTATTATCTTCCTACCTTTTTAGAGAAATAAGTAAAATCGAAAAATTTGGAAGGCTTGTATTCTAAATTATAATTTATATTACTGTATTAAAGTTTCATTCTAAATCCTTAAACTGTAAATTAATATAAATTTTGTGATTTTATTAACATATCTTGCGATAAAATAATGTGTTTATAATTTATAAGAAATTTATATCATATACATATATTACAATATTATACAACTTATAAATAAATTATCATGACAACAGATATCATTTTTATAATATTAACAGGACTATGATCGTGGTTCATTCAAGATATTGTAATTGTATATATTTTCAAAATACTTATAAACTTTTACTTGCAAAACATGTTTTTAGAGTATTCATAATTTAAGAGATGAATGTAATAATTGAATAAACTGTTTAAAACTCAAGAGAATCCCTATTAAATCCGCATTTCAACAATACTCCCAAAAATATATAAACATAGCCAGCTGCCAGCTGTTTATAAAACTAATAAAGAATTATTTTTAAAGTTGTACTTGGTAAATTCTATGAACTTTTACGTAAAATAAAAAAAAAATGAATCATAATAAATAGTCAAAATTCTTATAGCATACAAGAAAAGTGTTATACAATATAAAATACTTTACCTAAATGATTTCATTAAGAGATATGCTTAATCAATTGAATAATGACTTAAAATATGAAATAAACATAAAATATTAAAAAATAGTTGCAAAAAATATATTTATATATTACAATTATAGTGAATTGTAAAACAAAATGCTAATTTACGATTCAATTAAAAGGTGTTTACAGCTTTCATGCATTCAGCTCTTTTCTTTTACAATTTTTATTTTTCGACCTAAAAGATCATATTTGGAATGATTTGGCTCTGGATCTTGATCTGTGTCAGAACTACAATCACTATCGCTAGAATCTTCATAAGAACCAAGACCAGGAAGAATTCCAATACATTTCATGCCTCCTATATCAGGCATTATGTTTTTACTTTCTAAAGAGACGTCTTCTAGCGTACTGATATCAGACTTTTCAATTACTTTCTGCTCATTAACCGGACAGTCTTCATTTTCGGGTACATCTTTGTTTTCATCGGATGGTAACTTTCGCTTAACACCCCGTGAAACTTCTGGATATATAACAAAATTACATTAAAATAAAAAAAAAACATTCAAATTTTAACTACTTAAAATTGTAGTTTCATTATTAATATTATTATTATTACTATTATTATTACTACTACTATGGATTATAATTTATAATAATAAAAATTTAATATGATGTTACCCTGCTTTTGCTTTTCAGAACGCTTCACTACAACACCAGCCAATAATTTTAACTGTGATGTGCGACTGCTGAAATTAAGTCATGAAATTAATGAAGGATTAAAAGTATTTATTAAAACATCATACTATAAATTGAATCTTCATTACTATATAATCACAAGAAAGCTAATTATTAAAAATGTATGCCAAAATATTACCTTCCAGAAGAAACACTTTTATTTACAATTTGTGGATTTTTTAATTCTTGCTTCAATTTTTCATTTAATGATTTTTCTTGTAGCGATGCAACAGCTGCTTTAAAATCGCGCATTTCTTTTTCTTCTTCAAGATTTTTTTTACGTTCTTCTTCTAATTTAGTTCTATCTACTAGATCCAAGAATTCTACCTCATCGTCATCTAAACCTTTTATCATATTTTCTAAAATTAAAGATATGATTGTTTAAAGCAAAAGAAGATATAATCCACTTTTTTTATAAAATATTAAAAATGTAGTTCAATATATTTATGTATAACTACATTTTTGTATTGTTAACCTACTTAATTTATGTGCCTCTTCATATTCTGCATCTCTTTTAGTTTTTTGTTCTTGTAGCCGTTCATATAAAGATCTTGGATCATACGATTCTTCTGGAGCTTCTATAAATTATGTTAATTATATGAAATTATATTCTTGAATAAGTGTAATTTATATATTTTGTAAATAAATTTATTACATTATTATTATAATTCCCAAATAGCAAAGTTGTTGCAGCAATAATAATGTAAACTTTCATATAAAAAATCTTAAAAATTAGAAATGTTTTAAATATATTGCTTAGGAGAACCACGAACATAGATGAATTTATTCATTATATGAAAACACTTAAGAAAACACAATTAAGAATAAAATAAATAATAAGAACCTATTGGCTGATCTGCAGTTCGTACACGTTCCCACTCTTGCTGCCTTATCCTTCGTTGTTCAGCAATTTCAGCTTCTGATATAAATCCTGAGCTCATTTTGAACTAGAAAGGAAATTATATTTACAAAATTATACTCTAAATTCATTGGGCAACTGAAAGTATTTTATATGATAAATATAACTTAGTTTTTATTATATTTCAAATTAATGTTCTTTATATAAATAATACATATTCATAATTAATATTTAACGATAAATTCTACTTATTTACTAATGTCAAAGTAAAATAATTAGTACTAAGCGGAACATTTTTAAAAAGTCTATGTATGTATAGTTATATTGAAAACAAGAAGTGAAGGTTACTGTTAGAGTTTATCTATATAAGTACTATCATATATTATTGTATACTTATTGTATGATATAAAGTCTATAATACACACACGAATGTTATTGAAAATTTGGAGAAAATATTATTAATGTTATCTTTGAGAATGATAATGTGATAAATTATGTGACAGATATTAGTATACAACAACAATAGATTTCTTACACGCTTTTCTGAGATGTCTGATTTTAGAAATGTTTAATATTTACTACGATGTTTATAATTAATATTTAACGATAAATTCTACTTATTTACTATTGTTTGCCTCGTACTATTGTTAAAGTAAAATAATTAGTACTAAGCGGAACATTTTTAAAAAGTCTATGTATGTATAGTTATATTGAAAACAAGAAGTAAAGGTTACTGTTAGAGTTTATCTATATAACAAGTACTATCACATATTATTGTATACTTATTGTATGATATAAAGTCTATAATACACACACAAATGTTATTGAAAATTTGGAGAAAATATTATTAATGTTATCTTCGAGAATGATAATATGACAAATTATGTGACAGATATGAGTATACAACAACAATACATTTCTTACACACTTTTTTGAGGCATCTGATTTTAGAAACGTTTAATATTTACTACGAATTATTCACTCCTCGTAATGAAATAAGTATTCAAATTTAATACAAACGCTTTCCAAATTCTATATTGGATACCTTAAAATTATGGGTTTCCAACATTAAATCAACTTTAGTGTTAACATTATCTACATAGTAATATTTGGGAGCTTCAGCACATATAAAAACAAATCTTTTAAGTCTAGTAATGAATAATTCGTGCAATTCGTCATAAAATGCTGCACGATAACATTAATGTTTTCAAGTCATCAATCGAAGAGAAATATCTCTTTAATACTTTCTAAACGATTGCGAGGTTAATCTCTAGATAGAAGTTGGAGTGATTACAATTGTAGAATTTGAACGTTAATTATTTAATTGTAAACAAACCAATTACTTTGTACAATCGTATTTATAATCACATAAAATGGAACAACTGTTTATAATGTCATCAACGTGTATCACGAAAACGATATTTCAGACACTGCAAATTGCTAGGAGTTACCGAATTATGACTACATATATATACATATACAGGGTGTCCCAAAAATGTTGTAACACCTTGAAAGGGGCGGTTCGGGAGGTGATTTGAAACAACTTTTTCCTTAGCGAAAATATTGTCCGAGGCTTCGTTGAGGAGATATTAACAGAAAACCCCGACCAATCAGAGCGCGCGTATACCGTTGGAGCAGCCGTGGTAGCGAAGCCTACGCGTTAGGGGCCGCGGTCATACGCTACCGCGGGCGCTCCACCGGCATAGTCGCGCTCTGATTGGTCGGGAAGCGCGGCTGCCTCGCGCTCTGATTGGTCAGTGTTTTTCGTTAATATCTCCTCAACGAAGCCTCGGACAACATTTTCGCTAAGGAAAAAGTTGTTTCAAATCACCTCCCGAACCGCCCCTTTCAAGAGTTACAACATTTTTGGGACACCCTGTATATGCACATGCGTACAAACTTTAAAAGATTTGCATAGCATCAATTGGTAAGAATATTTATAAACACATCATGCACAGTTCAGTTAACCTTGATTATAAAATAAATTATAAAATAAATAAATTAAAATAAATCATTTGAAAATATTCAATTTATAATGTCTTTTGTCTTGAAATATTATAGGATTACGTAACTCATGTTTCTACGTAATGTGACATGTAACTTACAATTGTTAAGATTCACTTTCAGTTGTAATTTCATTCCTGTTTAGCACATAAATACCTATAACAATAATACAATTTTAAAAAGTGAACAAAAAGAATAACAATAAATTTTAAATAACACATATATAGAAAAATGAGAAACATAGTGGACATATGTATATTACATATTGGTAAAACAAAAACTGTTTTTTTTTAGTCAGCAGTAACGAAACTTCTCCATATTCAAAAAAAAGATATTTATGAAATTGAAAGACACAATATAAAGTGTTCTTAAATCCTTATTTTTTAATTTCGAAAAGTAATGCAAATGAATATGAGTGACATGAAAAAAGTAAAATCTTACACCATCATTTTTATAAATTGTTTCACATGTTAAAGGAAACTCTGGAAAAAAATTGTTATTTACTAAATAACGATTGTGTCAATAAATTGTAAGTAAAATTTAACAATTGTGGACAGAAAAGAAGAAAAATAACAAACAAGTCTTTCAAATATTTTTATTTTTTTAACAAATTATACATAGGTTTCTGGGAATTCAAATGTTACATCCCGACCTGTTAGTTTTTTATATACTGCAGCAAAAGTATCAACCTGTCAAACAAAATAGTAAATTAAATGTCTAATAATATTTACTTGTAGAAAACGCAATTAGGTATAATAAATACAATTGCAAAAATATGTTGCTCGATTACTATATATATATATATGGTGCTCTATTACTCTACGCTATTTATGTAATTAACAAATGAAAATGCTACCTCACTAAAATGTATTTACCTTATGCTCAATATTTGTTTGCTCATTTTTGTCCAAATGAACTTTGATCAGCTGTGTACCATCTAGTTTAATTCTGATACGTTTGCCAACGATCTCTACAGGATAGACCAAGTCCTCTAATAATGCATCATATACTGCAGTCAAGGTACGGCTAAAATTTTGTTTATTATATACATGTTATTAATTCACATCTTATTATTTGTATATATGTAATATCATTAATATGATTCAATCTATTACCAGCCAGTTGTAAAAAAATTAATGATATTACATTTTTTTAAACTCTGACATTTTAAGAATACTATTCTAAAATAGGAATCATTCTAAAATTTTAAGCATATATTTCTCGTAATTTTTAAACTTGCAAAGTGAAGGTGAATTTTATATTTTTTATATAAATTAATATTTTCTTATAAAAATTGTCAGAAATATTGTTCAATGTATTCTTCATATATCAGAAAAAATGTTTAAATATCAGTATCTTTTTCTGATCTAAAAGTAGAGCTCACTTAATAGCGGTCTTTAGTTAATAGTTAATACCTTCTTGGCCTCTTTTGCTTGTTCTTAGTACGTGTTTTCCTTGTTGGTTTGGGTAAAATTTTACGTTCACCAACAAACATGACATGTTTGCCAGAAAATTTCTTTTCCAGTTCACGTACAAGTCTGATTTGAATTTTTTGGAAAGCCTTCAATTTTGGCATAGGTACGTATATAATAATACACTGCAACAAATATTATTTCTTATTAACCTAGAGTAACATTACAAATGGACATTATTTTAAGTACTGTATGTTTATATGGTATTTTCATTACAGAAATGTAATGAATACAAAGTCATTAAAAATTGTTGATACTATAACGTTACTTTACCTTCTTGTTATTAGTTTCTATTTCGCGTGCTTTAGTGATGTAGAGTTCTCTCAGCTGTGACTTTAAATCACTATTCATTTCCAGCTCCAAAAGAGCTTGGGAGATACTAGCTTCGAACGCATCAGGTTCAGCTCCGCCGCTTTTTATTATTTTAGCGTTAGCCGTGAACATCTGAAACAAAGTTTGAAGGTTAAGATACTGTTTATGTATAGCTCGCCGATTTTACATTACATTTGTATTTGATAATAATTTTATTCGCAGCAGAACTTTTATTCGGAACGTATAACACACAGAAAAAGGCTGTTTCAGAAACAACTTAGTAAATCACAATATGCTGTCAAATGTCTCAAGAAGATCTATCAAATAAAATCCAATTTTATCAAATTTCCTAATTGCAATCCAAGAAAAAAACTCAATTTATTTAATAAATTGCAATGCTGCGAACATCATGCAAAGTAACATTTAATGTTTTTTTATTCATTTTAATCCTGTTTTTAGTTAATATCCAAATTCT
This sequence comes from Hylaeus anthracinus, assembly GCF_026225885.1. Classification (NCBI taxonomy): domain Eukaryota; kingdom Metazoa; phylum Arthropoda; class Insecta; order Hymenoptera; family Colletidae; genus Hylaeus; species Hylaeus anthracinus. The sequence continues at coordinate 4,451,703 of NW_026534326.1, read as the reverse complement.
TAATCGCGTGTACCTTGACGATATCCAGACCGCGTGAAAAGGACTCGGAAGCGGTTAGATAGAAGTGCCAACTGTTTAATATACAAAATGTCCCTATTTATTCCAATAATCTGTTTATTATTATTCAATATACAGGGTGTCCCAAAAATCTTGGAGGTTCTTGAAAGGAGTGGTTCGGGGGTGATTTGAAACAACTTTTTCCTTAGCGAAAATGTTTACCGAGGCTTCGTTGAGAAGATATTAACAGAAAACTCCGACCAATCAGAGCGCGCGTATACCGTTGGAGCAGCCGTGGTAGCGAAGCCTACGCGCTAGGGGCCGCGGTCATACGCTACCGCGGGCGCTCCACCAGCATAGTCGCGCTCTGATTGGTCGGGAAGCGCGGCCGCCTCGCGCTCTGATTGGTCAGTGTTTTTCGTTAATATCTCCTCAACGGAGCCTCGGACAACATTTTCGCTAAGGACAAAGTTGTTTCAAATCACCTCCCGAACCATCTCCTTCACGGTGTTACAACATTTTTGGAACACCCTGTATATTTAATACTTTTTCTCCTCGTCAAACAAAATATAATAATTGCATTCTGACATCTTCCTCATATCTGTGTTTTTTATTACAAATAATGTTTTTATTTATGGCGAATCATGAACAGAATGAAAACATATTCGTGAATAACATAGTTTTATTGGACACATTTTAATATTTAGATATTTTGATAGGAAGGAGAATTTAGAATAAATGTTTGGTAATTTGTTTCTTCTTGGATTCGGTAAATTTTCAAGAAATAATTATGTTGCGGAACGCGTCGTGCGGTGATAGGGAATTTTCTGACGTGGGTAAGGTGCCCGTGGAACGCTGAACCGCTCTGCCCGGAGAGGCGCGTGAAATAAAAATTCGAAATACTTTTAGGAAAAAGCAAAGACGTTTATTCAGTCGACTCGTTTGGTTTAAATCGTTTCGTAGTTCGTTACCAGAGGTTCGATTACGATTGAACTCTCCGGAAAAATCCTCGCTCGATCTGTTGCTTCTCTCCCTTCTCCGGAAGATTCCCGATCCTCCCTTCGGGTTGTCCTGGTCCAATCGGCGGTTGCGCCCTACTCCTTCTATCGGTCATCTTCATCGATCTCGGATCCACCCCCGAGTCGGGTGGAGGTGGGAGTCGCGCGGCCATGTTTGTGCAGGGCTACATGTGAAAAGGGAAAGCGCGGAGGTCTCGAGAGAGAGAAACAGCGCCAGCGAGACACAGCAACCCTTATTATCCTCTTGAAGAAGTCGCCGGAAACGCGAACCGAGGTACAGCGCGAGTTTGTTATTTTCAAGGATCTTACGAGCTGGAACAAAAGCTAACTCGACTCGAATTCTAAAGAAATGCATTCCAACGGAAACGGCGATTCGACACGGCCTATAATGAATCTATTAAGTATTTTCAGCGAACGTTCCCTTTTCTCTCCTGACTTTCGACTTTCCCTCGCTTGATCACCCACGTTGAATGTTTTAACAATGTACGTGGCGGTTCGTTGATTCCGCGTTGTGGCGCTACATGCCATGAAGCTAAGTTCACGTGATAGCGTAACAATTACTTTTACCACCCGATATCTGGTAATTTCATGTTTAAATGGTACATACTTGCGTCTGTAGCATTCTTCAAGGAGTTTGGTGGCGCCATACGGTATCCAACTATGTAATTGTATTTTATCATTTAAGGTTAGGTTATATGCGCCATGTAACTATATTTAAAGTGGTACACGAAACTGGTTTATGAATTTGTAAATTAACATCAGAAATATGGAAAATTCGGAAAGACCACAAGAACAAAAGACATCGTCTCCAAAGTTATTTGGAGTACCAATTATTCAATCAGAGTGTCAACGAAAGTCTTTCTTGTATGGTATCACTGGTGGCATAACCTGTGGGTTAATAGCATTTTTATTTACAAGTCAGCCAAGATATTCTACACATGTAGGAATGGGCGGTTTCGCAGTAATAACGCTTAGTTTTGCGACTTATTGCCTCTACGGAGAGTATAAAATGATGAAACAAGGAAGGATGATTCAAAGAGCCTTGTATGAGACATCGTTGGAAGTGAAAGCTAAGCAGAAAGAATCAGAGGATTCGTTAAATATAAAATTGGAAAGAGCTTAAAGTAGATATTCTTCTTTATGAAACCAATACATACATATGCGTGTATGGCTTTGAATATTTATTACAGTGAATAGTGTAAAAACAGCCATGTATTACAACTCCTAACTTATGTACATAAATATTGCAATATTTTATGAAAACGAACAATAAAATTGTATAAAATCATTTGAACTTTTCTGTACAAGAATGTAAATATAAATAATAGGAAGTAAATTTAGAAATATTATTTTATAGTTTAATTAAATTTAAAGTCATGGTTATGGATATCTTGTTCTTTATAAGTTAAAAGTTTTTAAACATCAGAAAGTTATAAAAATAAAATTTTTTATTTCATCTTAAAAGTACGTAATCAAACCAGGTCCTTTTTTTATGCTTTTAATTAATGTTCCAGTAAGTGTTTATACTATAGTCTAGAATCTAGACCTTTGACTATATTGTATACACGAATCTATGAATCGAAGTGAAGCAAAGATAACAGGAAAAGATGCCTTCATGTGATGTCACAAGATAATATTTCTAGATCGTTCAAAACTATTTTATTTTGTAACCAATAATTATAAATAAATAACTTTACTATTGACATTTGTGCATTGCTTTTACTATTTTTTAAACTAAAACTAGTTACAAGGGAATAATATTATAATTTAAATTTAATATCAAAATTACAATTTTCAAAATACGTTATGATAAATATCATTTAAAATTACACGAGTTAAAATTAACAATTAATAAAGCAAAATATATATATACTACAGACTCAACGACGAAGTTCGATATATTTTGTTTCGCAAGAAACAAGAAATTACATTATATTTCTCGAGAATTTAAGAAAACTTAAATAATATTCCCAAATTTATATTTACAGGATAAGGTTGAAAATATTTAAAAGCAACAAAACTTTAAGTGAATGTTCATTCCTGTCTACTCTACATACTGTAAATAAAGAAACAGACATGAGATATAATTGATAAATTTATTTATTTAATGCAAAATTTGAACATATTAATTTTTTGTTTTAAAATAATTTTTTAAAAAGCATGAAGCATTTATCGTAGCGTCAGATAATCTACTTCTTTTTTTTCATTTTGAGTTTTCCAATTGACTAAAAAATATGAAATTCCTTTTTGTATAGTTTGAAATTTATTTTCCTTTTGATTGGAGCTAAATCCTTGGAGGCTATCTACAATTGCTAATACTAATTGTTTTTGTAATGATAATTCTTCATTTTTTATGTGTAAGTGTTTCGGTATTCTCAGAAGAATCGTGGATATTATTATATTTTCCGAAAACCTTACTTAGAATGTGTTTGACCGTTTTATACATATGGCTTGGAAGTCGGTTTAAAAAACATGCAAATTGAATCTTTTTGAAAAGATTCTGGATTATGTAAAATTTTATAAGGGATACAATGCTCTTATCTCTTCTTTTTGAAATTTCTTCTTTAAGAACAACAAGAAATTCATTACTTAATTCAGTATTCAGTTTTTCCAAAGTCTTAGATAAGAATTAATAGCACCTTCAGTAGTTAATAGTGTCAAATCTTCTCTACTGAGGTTTTCTATTGTAAGTCTTATAGGTTTTAATGTTATTAGTAAAATTTCCGCAAATTTAATACATTCATCATTCCACATGTAATTTAAATTCAATTCAGTCAGTACTTTTTTAATTGGATTCCGTACTCTCAGAAATCGTCTAATCATAATCTCTATAGTGTTTCACCTGGTCTTGCAATACAAAATAAGCTTTAATTGTATATGTTCTTGTTGTATATATTTTTGTAGAATATCATTCTTCACCTGTGATTTCTTGAGCACTTCTACATTTTTTCTTGTTGCTGTGATTGTTTCGTTGATGGTTGGTTGCAACTGTACATTTGAGGTTTCTATTGTTTTGAAACCAGAATATGAATTAGCTGAATCGTTGTTGTCATTTTGAGAGAATCTATAACAAAATTCCTGGTATGCCGTGCAGTGGAACAAAATTGCTCTCTGTGATTAAAAATCTGTAATTTTAATTCTACTGGAGATATTTTAATGATATTTGGACGAGTTATGCTCCATATTATGGCCTTTAAGTTATATTAATCTAGAATATTCATATATAAAGTACAGCGTGTTGAATATCTCAACTATATGTTATATACTTTATGTTTTATAATTAAAATTCATTTCAAATCTGTTAATAAATGCGAAAGAACAGAATTCAGTTACTTAAAAATAAATTCACACATGTTCTAACAATAGAAATAGGATAATGTGAGTGTAAAGTCAAAACACTTAAGACACATGTAATGAAACAGAGTTTATGCTTTATTATTTTTTTTTTTTAAATTATAGTACACATATTGTTTACAGTAACACAATGATACATTTGGATAGTTAAGTACAACATAATTCGTGAAAACTGATTCATCAAACATGGAGAACTGTCTTGCCACATTTCAAGCAAGCCAAAGGCAGACCAAATAAAACTTTTGATAATTGTTCGATAGTCACCAAAAGACAGAAGTTAAGACAACATAATGAAAATTTGTCAACTGATATCATGAATCAGGCACTTTGTCAATGTTATAAATCAGAAAAACAATATGAAAAGGTATCCATTGTAAAAGCTATCGATAAAGCTGGTCCCGATCTTCAAACCAAAATTAAGGACTGCATTCGAACTTCAAAAGACGAGCAGTAAAAATTGTTCCTGGACTTGGGACTTTCAAAAGATAAATATATTGTGCTACGAAATGAGTTGAAGAAGAGAAAACATTACACGTTACCTAGTTACAATAAAATTATTCAAGCCAAAAATAAATGCCTGCCAGAAACAGAAGTTGCCAGCTCTCAGCGTTTCTGCCGAAGTACGGCTTCAGAAGTTACTGGATTCTACAGTCAATGGAATTCTGCAATTGAAACCCCGGAGTGAAATCGAAGCCATGAATCACACCAGTCTGGTTTTAGTGAGCAAATGGGGATGTAATGGCTCATCAGGCCAAAGTGAATAGAAACAGATGATAAATGATGACAACAATTCAACCGTAACAGACAGTAGTATGTTTATAACATCTATGATTCCACTTCGACTGCAAGGTATTGATACAGCCACTCTTCCAAGCCCATCAAATTCCAGTATGCGAAAGAAACAAAGAAAGTGCTCAAGATGGAAGTTGAATGTGTAAGAAGAGAAATTGATTCATTAGTACCCATGAAATGTGTAGTTTACAGAAGAGAAGTTTCAGTATTTCATAAACTGCATTTAACAATGTTAGATGGTAAAGTTGCGCAATATTTAACAGACACGAAGTCCAATTTCACATGTATTATCTTCCAGAAGAATCCTAAAGATTTTGATACCGCAAGTGATGGTGATGTGGAAGAAAATTATGAATATGACCTTTCACCGCTACATGCAAGAATTTGATTTATGGAATTTGTTCTGCATCTCAGTTACAACTTGAGCTTTAAGGACAAAGGAATTAGGAATAATCCAGAAAATAAACAGAAGAGACAATAGGAGAAATGAAAAATTCAAACTAAATTTAGATACGAACTGGGATTAATTATCGACATACCCAAGCAAGGATTTGGAAGCACTAACAATGGAAATAGCACCCAGAAATTTTTTGAATATCCATACATAATGCCTACAATCACTGAAATAGATGTTGGAATTTTAGAAAGATTCAAAACCATATTAAATGTCCTTTCCTGTGGTGCATCTATGGATGCTGATGAATTTGGTGTGTATGCTGCAGAAACCGAACAGTTGATTGCTGAGAAGTACCCATGAAGAAGATTAATAGCAATGGTACATAAAGTCCTCAGACATGATAAAAACATTGTACCAATACAACATATTACAACTGATTTAATTATAAGGTCGTGTTCGGAAATTAACTGACAGTATTGCCAGTACTAACGCTGATTTTACTGAAAAATAGGCGTTTTGAAAATGCAGTCGTGCATGCAAATGTGAACACATTTTCTAGTACTGCCAGCACTGCACGTACACATACATATATATTTTTGTGCGTCATAACCGTCATGAACGCGATAAATCAAACTGTATTAAATGTGATGGTTAATGAAATTGTGAAATATAAAAACTTTATAAATGTAAATAATGAATTGGGAATCACGAATAACAATTAACCGCTATTTTGTTATTATTTGTTATGGTATGCATCATTGTATATATTGCTATAAAATGTAAATGAATATTTATAAACAGTTTGACAGTATACATCGCAGGTCATTTATTTATTTATGTACACTATATCCTTTGCACATAGAAAAAATAATATATAGTTAAATATACTCAAAACTTAATCGAACATGAATAAAACGTAATGAAATCAACTCAAATTTATTATTCTAAAAATAATTAAAAACGTAATTAATTAAGATTGAACTAATTGATACAATATATCACAGATGATAGTCAGAATTGTCAGGTCGTCATTTATTTTAATCTTTTCTCCATTCAAGAATTGAATCTCACTTGAAGTGAATTATTGATGAAAAACATTGCTTTACATAAACTTAGTAATTACAAAAAATCTTACACAGCTTAAATTCCACTCATAGTATTTATACTCAAATATTACAGACAGTATTATAAATATTACTACTACATAGGTAATGGTGAATTTTTAATGAATTACAAAATTTAATTACGATCACTCGATGCTCCAAATTTAATTGTGAATCCATATTGGGTGCAGATGATTTTTCTACTTTTGATTCCAAAGAAAAGGGTGGAATTCTACAATCGAAATCATCCTCTCTTTCCATTCTGAATGTGTCCCCAAAAGATTACAACAAACTGTATTACACCAAATATAAATAGAAAGAAAACAGACACTGATACTAATATTTTGAATCAATTATGTCATAATAATTACATACCACATATGTCCACTCGCAGCTTGTAAACTCATATGACTGCTATACTGAAAAGCAGGTTGAACTTTTGATAAAATAGGTTCTTGATCAACCACACCTCTTCTTTTGACGCTCTCCAATGTGCTGTAGAAACTGAATATTCTCCAATGTCTTTCACGTAATTGTACACTCAAATTACTCAAATTTTCCAAACGGATGCAGCACCGCCACTACATAATATTTATTTTATTAATTGAGAACTTTTTATTAACTTTAAATTAAATTCGTGTGTACTGTTTGCATTATATATTGTAATACATACCCAATGTACAGCTTTTGTTTGACTTCCTCAACATCTGATAATTCTAACCATGGGTGATTCTTTTTTTGCCACGCTCTAAGAGTTTCTTGTGCAACAAAACATGGATCTCGATTTGAATGGTATATTAAAAATTTATCACAAAGTTCATGTTGCAATGCACTCTTCTCATTCGTAGTGTAAGGTAAAACATCTTCGTGAGCTACATAGTCTAATCCTGGTATTGCATAGAAACTGCGACTACTTTCATGGTTACCCAAAAATGTTGCAGCTTCAGTTTGGACACGCTACATTACACACATATATGAATATATATAAGATTAATAAAATGTTGGTTTTCGTTTGTTTCATCTATGTATTCATTATACTTACTATACTATGTAAGGACAATCCCTTTGGTCAATTAATACCTGATAAAATGTGTGAGTTCTACCTTTTACTTCTTTCTCAACGCTATTAAAGTTACCATTTGTGTTTCTACAATGAAACGATAGTTTTCATTTAATATACATGTAATTGTAATGTGTAATTATATTATATCAATGATGTTAGCCACCAATAATAATAATATTAATATGTAACAATTAGAAACAATTATTTAAAATAAATAATTACTGTCTGTAAGCTTACTCTTCTCTTTTAATCTTCTAAAAACTTATTAATGTATTCCTTTTCCTTTTTATTAAACTTTACTCTACTCCGTCTGAGGAGTTACAGGATGTACTGGTTTATTAATTATACAACCACTGCAATCTCCCTCTGCAAAAAAAAAAATATATTCGTTGAATCGAATATCATTCATACAGAATGAAATATCAATAATTTATTGAGTATGATTTAAAATATTTATTGCAATCTCTGTTTTTTAGCGATAATGTTACGACGACTAGATTCAAGTAATGAAATAATCTCCCTATTTCCTATGTTTTACGTTCTTTGTTCGTATGATTTATTTAATTCGCATTTTCGTCATAAGGTAGAAGCTCTCTGTAGGAATCAGAAAACAATTTTGGTATTGACAGTTGTCCTTACCAGAAAATTTAACGCTCTTTCTCCTAGATATTCTTTTGTGACTTTTTTTCAAACAGGTTCATATTATGCATGCTAATGTGTAAATCTATGTCTGTATTTATCTTGTTATCATTTTTGTTATCAAGATTCAGAAAACTTTTCCTTTGATTTTCTACAGGTGTTTTATTTTATTTATGCTCTGATTTTGTCACATTCATAGACAATTTCCTTGAAGAGCTCCTTCTAGGTGTAGGTGTGTTGACTAAGATAATACTTCTATTTCTCAGGACTCGTAACATTTTTATCTGACCTATCTGTTTCCTCTCCAATGTTTATAGAAATTTGCTTCTTCAGTTTTTGTTTATCTGAATTTTTAACATCTTCACTTTCGTTGGGTGGTAGAGAAATTGTAATATCCAGTGATTCACTTTTATCAAATGATTCGTTATTTTCATTAAAAGCATTTTATCTTTTCAATTTTATTTTTGGCAATGTATTTGAATTATTACTGAATTGCATTCCTTGTAATGGTGTCGGAGGTTCTGCTACAATGTGGATTTTACATGTAGAATCTTTAACATTAAACACATCGTCAGTGTCTTCGATACTATCATCATTAAAAATTAGTTTTCTTTCAGCATGAAATGATATATTATCTTCAGGATAATCAAAGTTGATACTATCTATTCTAGCCAATGCTGTGGCTAAACTCGTTTTTGTTTATGTTTCTTTGTCAATTGGAATTTTATTTAGTACTATACTGTTATCAAAATAAACTTTATGTGTTACCTTTGTATGGGGGTTGATGTCATTAAAATCCTTTCTTTGTTTCAATACACTTTTTCCTGGTGTCTGTGTAGAATTAAAATAAGATTCTGTACCGCACACCTCTGGTATTTTACCCAAATTACTTACTTTAATTACAGTTAAAGAATTTGAAAGTCTTTTCACTTTGGATATCACTTTCTCTGACAGACTTGTTCTATCACTTTTGATAGGTGTAAGTTTCTTGTTGTTCAGATGAACTGATACAGATCTTCTTGGTCTACATTTTACATTAGGACTGTTTTTATTCAATTCATGTTCATTTGCTAAAAATGCTCTGACTGCACTTGATTTTTCAAGCACTGCTTTCTTTCTCATGATATTTTTCTTGGCAATAGAAGGTTTAAATACTGTAGCTGCCTATTCTTCTACCCAGTTTTGTGACCGAAGTTGTTTTAATTTTTCAAAGCGTGAATCGCAATTCTTTACCTCCATATACATCATATCCCAGAATCCTTGTAAGTCTCTACACGTGACTAACATTTGTCCTTTTCCTGTTTCGCAATCGGAAACTAGACCACGAAATCTTTCAAACTTTTTGCTTATTAGCAAATTGGTTTGTCCAACAGCTTGATTAATTTGGTATTGCGCATCTTCCATGATATTGGATTCTGTCTTTACTTGTTCCCATTTTATGCATAATTCGTTCAATCTATCTATTTCTTTGTTTAGGAGAAACTGGAAATACTGTGCAGTGCGTTCTTCCTCTTCAATTGAAATGTTCAAATTCTTGATTACGTTATCTTTTGTAAGAATATCAACGCTACACATAGAGCCTAGACTGAAACCACGTTTCATCTGTTGCTCTTTTCTAGCATTACTTTTTCCACGACTGGAGACTACATATGGGGAATAGAAAACTGGTTCGCAAAAAGAATTAGAATTTGCAGGTGTCAGTGTATTATTGTTTGTGGAAGATAGTGCACTTTTAGCATTGTTATCAAGTATTGTATCAACTTCTTTAATACTATTATTAAATTGTTTATTTGGTTCCTTAATATTATTATTAAGTGATTCATCATTCTTCTTTTTTTTTCTCATTACTATCTTTATCAGATATGGTAGCTTCATTTGTGTCATTTATATCTTCATTGGATGATACATTTAATGTAAAAGATTCATTTGAGCTCTTTTCTGAGGAATTCTTATCATCTTTCTTATTAATTGTTGCTGATGCAATTTCTTCCTTTATAAATTTTGTAGTGCTGCTATTTTTACTTACTACACTGGCTGTCAAACTATGTGTGTCAACTTGTCCAAATAAAAGCTCTTGCTTCAATCCTGCTGGAACCTTAAATTTATAATTAGCTGAAACAAAGGAATCCTCCTTTTTCGTTTTACTTTCTTGTTGAGATACTTGTTTTGTTTGTTGAGTTTTCAACATCAATCTTTTGAGGGTGGCTCTCGTAACTCTTTTCGGAAGTGTAGGTGGTTTTTTAACTTTCGGAATATCTTTGGTCCCTGGCGATTATAATTTATGGTGTACTACACCAACAACAAACGGACGCCTTTTCTTCATTTGTTCTATCCGTTTACGTTCCTCGCGTTCAATTTTCCATTGTAAGAGCCTTTTTGCACGTGTTTCTACCGAGATTTTATATACACAGTTTTACGAACCCAAGTTCTGTGATGTCGATGAAGTAAATTCATTCCTGTTTTCTCCAAATATTTTATCCCTCCGATTTCTACGTAACTCTTTTTGCTTTTCCACTCGAATAGTTCGGCTTTCATTTATATCTCCAAAAGGACGTTTCTCTTTATACAAATGTTAACTGTATCATAACAAAAACTTTATTAACGAGGATCAAGCTAATTGGGACGATTGTTTACCATATGCAATGTTTACGTTCAACAGTACGCCACATACACCGACAGGTTTTACGCCCTACGAATTAATGCACGGAAGACAAGCAGAACTACCTACGTCACTTACACTACCACCCGAACCTAACTATACTTATGACAGATACGCTCACGAACTAAAACAAAGACTTAGATCTACCAATGCAATAGCCAGAGACACTTTACAAAATAATAAACAACGCTCAAAACAACGCTATGATTTTGCTAACAGTTTTCTAGTAACTTTCGTATAGAGTTCGATCTCCTTATGCCTTATACAGTCTTCATGAGTATAACAATTCAACTAAATTGAAGTTCCGTTTGTGCACGGCAGGTGGTGCTAGTGAAGATTTCATAGAAACGAGTCTTTGTCTGGTGCGCGCTCATTGGTGCTCGCTGTTTGTGGGGAGGGGAGGTCGAGTATGACATCACGACGCATGTTTCGTAGTATCGAATTGGCTGAGTGAGTGACAGGTGGTGCAATAGCTGTTCGTTACGACTAACGTACTGTGTGTCGAGGATACTGGCTGTATCCTCGCATCACGCGATCAGCACGTTGTTATTTGTAGGTGTCAGTGTTAAGTTTTGTGATGTATACCACGATTTCACGCGAACTACCCGAGAAATTTAACTCTGCAAGAGAAGGTGAGTACATTGCCGATAGCATTATTAAGATTTTGGTCCTCTAGTCTCTAATTTCTCCATTATGTTTACATGAAAGATCAATGAAATTCCATCGAGATAATTTTCGTCACGCTTCGTATCGTACCCTTTACTTTCCATGGATATCCATCAATAAGTTTTCTTAGATCAAATTTGTCAAACATATATCTAGCGTATTCTAATTAGTGCCTCAATTATCTTTTACCTAATAATTCTTTGGAAAGATTCAAATATAAATCGATTAGTTCCGAATTCGTGAGATTCACCGATTTTTCGGCAGGAACCTAAATTTAACAAAGACGTGTAATTGTGACGATATCGCGAAAAAGAACGATAAGAAGATAAAAGAATTTATTTAACACGGAATTTGTTGACTTTTCATATGTAAATGGCAAGCTCAATTTTTCCATCTTGTCCACAAATCGCGCGTTATCCTTCATATGCCGACGGTGTAAAACGTTCGAGAAAAAGCGACTCGATCTTGTTGTGCCAAGTGTTGATATGAAAAAGGTGTTTACTTTTTTACAGTGTTTTTGAGACAGCTATACATCAAGCCAGGCATAGGGCTACACGGAATTTTGTTTCTGTGAGTAAACACAAGTGTAATACGATTTCCGAATACTTTTGGCGATATGGTGTTTATGAAAAGGTTAAGGTGTATGCGTAATATACTCGGAGGTTATCTTCCACGCGGTCAACTAACAATATCTTTCGCTCTCTTCTCCTCTTTGCTTGAATTTCTACTAAAATTTTGCTAGGGTAATTCAACAGAATTTTCACAGTGGCTGCACTCATGCCACGCTGATTTATGGGTTGTACTCTACATTAGACTTCTCGAAATTAATTCGCACTCTGACTGGAGCCTGAGAACGTTCCAGTTGGTTGAACCACGTTTAATTTTCAATGAGGTGGAGGATAAAAGTGCATGACTAACGAATTGCGCGTGTGTGACTGCATATGTGCGTAAGTGCACCCATGGATCCGTGTGAACCTTGGTTTCGAGTATTATGTATACAGGGTGTCCCAAAAATGTTGTAACACCGTGAAGGAGGTGGTTCGAGAGGTGATTTGAAACAACTTTGTCCTTAGCGAAAATGTTGTCCGAGGCTTCGTTGAGGAGATATTAACGGAAAACACTGACCAACCAGAGCGCGAGACGGCCGCGCTCCCTGACCAATCAGAGCGCGCGTATACCGTTGGAGCGGCCATGGTAGCGAAGGCTACGCGCTAGGCGGCCGTGCTCATACACTACCGCGGCCGCTCCATCGGCATACTCGCGCTCTGATTGGTCGGGGAGCGCGGCCGCCTCGCGCTCTGATTGGTCAGTGTTTTCCGTTAATATCTCCTCAACGAAGCATCGTACATTTTCGCTAAGGAAAAAGTTGTTTCAAATCACCTCCCGAACCACTTCCTTCACGGTGTTACAACATTTTTGAGATACCCTGTATAAGATTTAACGGTTACTCGATTAATTATACTTTAATGGTTTTATTTTCTTTTTAAATGCACATCTAGTGCTGAAAATAAATCGTGTGCTGATAATGTGTCAGTTTCTATCGCGCGGTGCATCCAGTTCTCGATATATCGATTGCTGGGAGCGAAACTGGGTAGGGTCCTCCATCTGAAATATCTCAATGGGGATTTTAATATCACATTTCCTCCTTAAAAATTCTATCTGGGTTTCGCGAATAAATAAAATCCCCAAAGTTATCGGTAGGAGGGTGATTCTGTTCTAACTGCTACTTTTTTTATTGAAAATTTTTCAATTTTATAATTAAATTTCTTTTTTTTTTTTTTTAATGCATATTATTACTCTATTTTATTGTAAAAATGAAAGTCCGAAAGGATTTTGCTACACCTTTAAAATATCGAGAATAAGAAACAAATTAAAAATTTTTCTTGCCACGGTACTGACATAAAATAAATTTAGTAGATATTTCTTAGAAAACTTATTAAATTTATTTACAAATTGTATTATGACATTTTAAAACTCTTTTATTCTAATTATTTAACACTTCAATAATAAATAGTAACTCATTTTTAACAAATAATAATACATTATAATTTATATAGAATATTAATCAACTGAGATCTAACACATACTATTTTACGAAAAACAAATTAACTTAAATATAGTTTTTGGTTTTCGTCACAGCATTTTTTGAATTCTTGAGCTTCTACGTAGTGATACAGTCTGATTTTTTGTTGAATAATCACTAGCAACATCTTTTCGAAGAATTTTTAGAGTTTGAGTCAACTTCGGCGATTTTTTAACTTTTTGCGATGAATCCTTTGATTTTTTTTTTGCTTTTTTTTGCATCAATCTCTTGTTTATATTTCCAACTTTATCGTTTCAAGAGTAGTCAATTCTTCCCATAAAAAAGTATTTACATGAATTTTCATTAGAACAATCAAAGCAACTTAATGAATTGAATAAAATTACAATTATGCTTTGGTTGTTTTTTAATTGGATACAATATATTGGAAGAAATAAACGTTAACATAAACGCATATTGCTGCTATCTCATTATATTAACGTGTTTATCAATATTGTAATTTATCCACGTATTTTCTACTAAATTTTCATTGGATGTCCTTTTAGCAAACAGAAATTGTTTATGGTTTCAACTTATCACATAATCTGGAAATTAATCCTAAATTAATCTTCGATAGTTACAGGAATTTTTAAAATTACACATTTCTATAATTACTCAGAAAAATCGAATCGATCCAACACTTTATTCAATGAATGTTAGAATGTAACCTCAAGGAGAACAAATAAACAAATACGCGTACTCTATTGTACTATAAAAAAATTGTAAATAATAGCTGGTTTTTCGACGAGTAAATCGGCAATTGCCCAGAACGATTCTTAAATAGCATTGTTACCATCGAGAAATGACAAATGACAAATTCTTTCAGGGAAAGAAATAAAAGTTAATCGAAAGTATGTGTTATTTTCTAAACGATATAACATGTATATGTACATTTATGTATTTATATATTCAACATAGTATATTGATACTAAAGTAAAATTTTTGCTTTTGTCTACACTTCTTTCCATAAGTTTTGTAAAGCTGGTTTCACGAAAGCAATTTTCAGTATGTTTACGTACGGTAAAACGAAACGTGCTGTACATACATATATATATGTAATTTTGGAATTGCACCCTATATTTTCAATATCATAAGATTGTAGTTGACGTCAAGACGAGTACAACGATGTATTACACTATGACCTTCAAATGATCTTGAACTAAAGAATAGGTTCTATTCCGTTTGCACGCATACTGTTCATGGAATGCGACTTCAAAGCTTACATAAACATGTTTGTGTTTGTACAGACGAACAACTTCTCGAAGGCACTGACGACATTCATGATAAATGGAAATAAGTTCGATCTCCTCTTCCTTCGAATAACGTATCGTTAAACTGAAATCGATAAATGATACATTCGGAATTCTTCGATGAACCGACTCGGTGTTTAATACTTGTAGCTTGTTGACAAACGTGTTTATGTATGCTTTGAAGTCACGTTCCATTAAGGGTGCGCAGGACCCAGAGCCAAACTCCGAGTTGACTTCAGCGACAGTTGCGGAAAAAACAGGAAACTCCGGGACAAGGACAGATAGGGCGATACAAAAATTGCAGGAAAGACGAGGACAGGACGATTAGGCTAGCATGATTTTTTTCCAGGATATTGAAACAAAGAAGCAATATTTTCTAATAATTCTGGTTTTAATATATTCGTTACCCTTTGGCGGATGCGACTCCAAGGCCTGAATGTACAATTTCGGCCTTAAAACTTTATAAACAATAAAATGAAGATAGTAAACATACTTTTATTGTTTATAAAGTTTTAAGGCCGAAATTGTAAAATCAGGCCTTGGAGTCGCATCCGCCAAAGGGTAACGAATATATTAAAACCAGAATTATTAGAAAATATTGCTTCTTTGCTTCAATATCCTGGAAAAAAATCATGCTAGCCTAATCGTCCTGTCCTCGTGTTTCCTGCAATTTAATTATATTAAATGGGGAATTTCTACTTCCGCGCCAAAAATGTGGCATCTTTATCATTTTTTTTCTCATAAAGTATGCAAGATTTTAATTTGAAATTTTACCCACGTCTCTAGTATTATTTTAGTATGATGTATAAATTTTTATGGAAAGATTTGTCGAAAAATATTAATGTTACAGTCCGTTGATCGTGACGCTGCAATGAACACATTGACCGCTGGTTGAGTTGATTTCTACCGTTCAAATGAACCGAAGTAAATAAATCAATTAGAATTTTATTCGATATGAATGTCGTTATCCTTTAGCGAAAAACAAGATCAAAAGTTAACTTTCGAGGTATTAATTGTATGTGTACGTTGCGTAGCATGTGTACCCGTGACTTCACAATATTTCTCAAGTGAACGGCGTGGCGTGGTCAAGCGATTAAGGCATCGATCTATGGTTACGCTGTCCCGTATTCGTTTCCTGAAAGTTTCTTTTCTTTTCTTTTTGTTAGTTTAAATATTTTCATGCTTTAATTATTTTATTATTTGCCGTGGAAATATAAAAAAAACATTTGAAATCATATTAATTTAATTTTTTGAATGCTCCAAACAGGAATGTTTCTCGTTTAAAATATATGGTAGCTCTGAAAAGAGCTGATTTTGTCGTGATGTTTCTACGTCGTTAATAAAATAGTTTTCTGAAAATAAGATAACTAATTAAAAATATATTATTCTAGGTATTCGCTGCTTTTCTAAAATCACATGTCACCACAATTTTGATCAAAAATCATTCCTTTCTATTATCAATTCATAATTTCTCTCATCTCTGTAGTATGTATTACACATCGTTCATGGATATCAATCACACGCATGACACTAGTTTTTTTCTCCAATTTCCATTGAATGGTATACAATTAATAGCTTACGTGAGCCAAGCGACACAACACGTAAATCATTCAGAAAGAATCGTCCTAAGTAATTGGAGGTGGTCGAAAGTAGCGAGATGTAATCACGTATAAGAAATTGGTATCATCCGAAACACTCGATTGGCGCATTCAGAATGCATCGAATGTAGTGAATGCACGGAATTGGGACAGTGCCATTTATCGTCCTACATCTCGGAATCACGACCCACCGCTACCTTTCACCATTAATTTGATATATTTAAGGTTAAATTCCTTGCTAAGGTTCTACCTCTCACCTGTATCCATTCGGCCATTTACGAGTCGCGTTATAATAATTTCACCGTTAACGGAGGAATTCACAATGGACTCAAAGTATTAAGCGTTTGGGATCCTTTTTTTTTTTACAGAAAAGAATTTATGTAATATTTCTGTAACTTTCCGAATATTTTAGGTATGCTTCAAAGTGCATTTGGCAATTTTTTAAATTCATTTTTCACTGAAATCTTTTGAGATATACCATTTTTTTCGAAGCTACATATTTCATATCTATTCGGGGTCGATGCTTTTCTGTAGAAGGCTTGCAATGCATTTACTGATTTTGATATTGTTGATATTTTTGTAATTATGTGCTGTTTAATGTTTCACATTTTCAATCGCGAATTCAAAGTTGAGTTTAGTAGAATTCAGTCTTCTAGTATCATTATAAAGGGCAGAATCTTACTTTTAATATAAAATAAAAGTAAATAAAAATGTATTCAACAATCAATTTTGTTTTATTTATTTTATTTCAATTTTATTATTTCAGAAACACTTCTCATTCGGTACCATATTTTCAATCATTTATTTATAAATGTTACAAACAAATAATATTTATTACTTATTTTGTACGCACAAGACCTCAAATATATCTCATAATTGTAACAAATAAACAAAATTAGGATAAACGTACGACTTCGGTCAGAAAATGTTTTTTTTCGCTTTTTGGGTCAAACACTCCAGTGTGGCGATGTTCCACTTATGGCACTGGATACTTTTCATTTGTGTAGACACGTGACTTTGCCATTGTGGTCGTTTGAGTATTTCCGCTCGTACCGATGAAAGTACTCAATTGCCCGATGATGTCTCCGCTGAACTGTTAACCTGCATTGAGTACACATATATAGGGGAAAGCGCAAATTATGTGACATTACTTCAAATGAGTATCGCGAAGGAAACGAATCCAACCTCTTAGCGAGTTTCAGCATGGATTTTTTTTTTTTTAAATGTTTTGTTTAAGGTCGCGTCAACGTCTAGGTTATTAGCGACCACATTTGGCAAAGCGACTTAGTTGTTTATTTATTGTCATCTTTATACTTGGACCAGTAAATTGTAGCTGTCCAATCAGCATCAAATTGTTGTAGTAATGGTTCAGGGAATAATAGTATTTCAAATTCCTGAATTGGTAGCCTAGTGTTTGAATACATTAGGTGTAGAACTTAATTCTGTGCTTGTACACTAAATCGTTTGTAACTATAGTTTTAATTAAAATATTTGGTTAAACTTTACTTTGGCGGACCTAAAATTAGATACTTTCAAACCTTTACATCAAAATACGTAGAGTTATTTTACTACTCATAGAGTACTGTTTTCAAACTTTTCACATATCTTATCTTTTAGCAGGAAAATTTTGAACTAAAAAATTAGTGAAATGATTTGGAAACTATAGACTTTTATTTGGTTGTAATTATCACGTTTCATACAATGAAGTAGTTCATGCAGAGAAAAATATTAGATTAAAACATAAATTTAAGAAATCGGCAAGATTTTTTTCTTTTACTTCAATCAAAAATAGATTTGAAATTTGTGATAATGATAATAATCTTCATGATCTTTCCATTGATGTAACTTGTTTTCTGGGAATCTTCGAAACTGAATGTGTATCCACTTGTGTTGTTGATGATTCCATTAAAATTTACATACCTGGTGATGGATCCCATTCTATTGCTAAAAAATTAAATTATAATATATGTAAATTATTAATTGTCGAGAATAAAGGTAAAACTATTGGCGACAAATATTTTGATAGCTTACAAAGAGGAGGCCTTTCTGTTCCTACAGAAGAAGTAATAACCGTATTCAGTCATATGTATGCCATAATGGAAGTCATAATTAATGATGCTAACTTAAAGTCCCAATTTGTAAAATCTGAAAATCATACACATATTTTATATAAATTGACATATATTAGCATTCAATCAGATATTCATTATTTTGGACTTTCCGATTATGATTAAAAAATGTAACGCATCATGGGAACACCCCTAGGATGGTGAGGAAATTTACCTGTAACACACTCTTGTAATTAACTGCACAGTTCTTTCCTTGGCCACCTTCCCTTCATCTCTTCCACACGTTCACTTAACCTCTTTGGCTTCGCACCAACAATTTTGTCTATTTCACGTTTGTATTAACTTAAAATATCTCTTATTAATTTTAAAACATTTCAATTTGGTCCAAAGAAGGTTTTATCTTCCTTCACACTTATATTTTCTTCAAACCGCTGTAGATATTTCAAGTTTAAGGCATCGTAACATCAAACTACTTTCAGAGTCCATCAAATTTATACTACATTTACAGATATCAATATACTTTTAAGGGGATAGACACGGGTAATGCAGCGAGGTGACATTACCGGCAAACCTAGGCATAAAAAGTAGTCCGTGATTTTTCGCTTTTCGTCCTTATATTAGCATATTTTGGGCCGAATGCGGGCTAATTCGAAAGAGGAAGCTTGAATACATCCGGGGCTGGTCATAATTCAACGAGATCTTGTTAATATCTAATAATATGAGTGTCCAAAGTAGAGAAAGAATACGATAAAATACATCTGCAGAATCCAAGTATTTGTAAGTCACTATAAGAGTTTTGTGACTCACATGATGACCAGCTCCGGATGTATTGAACCTTTCTCTTTCAAATGAGCCCTCATTCAGCCCAAAATATGCTACTATAAGGACGAAAAGTGAAAAATCGTAATGGCATTCCCAAAATCGAGTTCCGCCATTTTGTGGATAATGGTAGAGCAAATCACGTACCAAATTTAGTTCAGGAAATCGGTATGAGATGGCGCTTACTGAGGACAGCTGGTAACGTGAATATCGATACATTGCGACGTTGTCATTCTGCGTCATAACAGCGTCTATCCTTTCCTCACGCTCCGCTGTTGCCATTTTACTGAAGTCGAAATATTCTTACATTTGCCGACGTCGACAGAGCATAGGAACAGGGGGCCTATTCCCGAGTCGTACGATCAGTTTTCGTATACGCAAGTTGGTCACTTGCACATGATGTCGCTTCAAACGGTATTCTCGAATAGAAAGCGCTGATTCGTATACGAAATGTTTGGTACAGTTTGCATCGGGTGGGCGATGACCACACGAAACGCACGTTCGTATGAAATTCGCGCATGCGCACTAGTTTTAGCGTCAGTAATTGACGAAATATAATACAGCAAACATACAGAAAAATATATATACAGGGTGTCCCAAAACTCGGGGAGGAGGCGGAAATGGGGGGTAGCTGAGACGATTCTGAACAACAATTTCCTTTGCAAAAATGTCGGATGGTGCTTCGTTAAGGAGATATTAAGCGAAAACCCCGACCAATCAGAGCGCGCATAGACCGTTGGAGCGGCCGCGGTAGCGAAGGCTACGCGCTAGGTCGATGCTTCGATGCACGTCGAGTCACTTGTTCGCGTGCAAGCGCGGCCGCCAGCGCGTAGCCTATGCTACCGCGGCCGCTCCAACGGTCTACGCGCGCTCTGATTGGTCGGGGTTTTCGCTTAATATCTCCTTAACGAAGCCCCATCCGACATTTTTGCAAAGGAAATTGTTGTTCAGAATCGTCTCAGCTACCCCCCATTTCCGCCTCTTCCCCGAGTTTTGGGACACCCTGTATATATATTTTATGAAATTGTACAATTGTATTCAATTCTACACCGAAAGCCTTAATAATAGAATATCAGTCATTTTTATAACTACTTTATTATTACATTACTATTTTATAGTAAAGTTTGTACGTACAGATTTTTTTTGATATGTACAGGCACTTTAACTTATATACAGAGCTCTAAAGTAATGATTACTTTTGTATTCGTTACAATATGGAATAATTACATTCGAATTCATCTAGTAAATGTTTTACCCTATACTGTTATGAAAAAATTATTTGTACCTCTTTTCCATTACAATTGCAATATCTTTTCACGTTACCCATGAGGTAATATTGCTGTCAACGCGTTTTTTTAAAAAGTGGTGTCCCAATAGGCCTATTCCACTAAGAAGAATATGCATAACGTACATAGTTTATCATAACGAGTTTATACAACGAGGTAATTTTATATACTTTAGATATTGGATACCTCTTAATTACTTTCTGGGTAGTTATAAGTAATTGAATTACTCAGTAATTAAGAATAAGGTATTGCATAATTACTAAAAACAAAGTAATCAAGAATTACTTAAATAATTACCTTCTAATTCAAAATTGAAATTTATTATACTATGCAAATTTTCGAAAGATAGAACTTTCATATGTTTCATCCATAGTGTGTAGTAGCTAAAGTTTCTAAGGCTGCCGCAATTCTTTCTTTAGCTACTCCATTCCTCTCCAGCAATGCCAATTTTTTATTATAATATTCCTTTCTATTTTCTTTGTCTTCCTCGGCTATTCGTGCCAGAAGCACTGAAGCTTGTGATTTCATGCCAGAGGTTTGTTTTTGTAGTTTAGTGGCTCGACGTAGAGGGTGTTTCTGTCTCACTATAAATAACCAATATACTAATCTAACTGCCATGTCCAGCGGGCACTATAAACATATAAATAAAAACATTTAAAATAGAGTTAAGTAAATAAATTTGTTATGAAAGTTCATAACAGTAACCGTTCCTATATAAATAGAAAAATACATCAGCTATTACTTACCTTTTTCTATCTTAATCGTCGGTCTCTCCACTATTATTGAAAGGGCAGGTTGAGAGTCTGCTGGTGTTTCCACCTTCTCATTGACCACCAAGTCTGTATCTAAACATTCTTCGGAGTAGTCCTTTAATGGAAAAAGTAATATTTTAGAACTTTGGATATACTTTTCAATTTTTAAACATATTTACGTACAAATTGTATCGGCGTTTCATCTATATTGGAATCACCCTTTACTTGTGTTGCATGGATTGTGTTTAGGACACGTTCCTCCTCCACCGATAAACTTTCTGTATTTAACGGACCACCGCCTGTGGCATTTAAAGGGCCTAGCCGATTAAGATGGTCAAAACTGCCCTTAGAGCTTTTTCAATGGCTCTTGAATCATTCGAAAGCTGACCAAGAAAAACCCCTCTGAGTAAAATTTTAAGCCTCTAGCTTGCCCGTGAGGGTAGTTACAGGGTAAAATAGATTTTACGTTTTTCGGCGCATTTTCTGGTCTCAAATGCATTCTAAAATTCTGAAAAAAATCTGACACATTTCGGATCCTAAGGCGCATTTTTGAGAATTTTTACAAATTTTTTTGTTACAAACTGTAGCCGTAAAAAATGAAAAACCTCAAAAAAATCGGAAAAACATTTTTTTCTCTGTTACGAGCCAGGGCGATAGCGACGCGCGTGTGAGCCCTGCGAGTAGGGTGAATTCGAGAATTGCACCGATACGATTAATTAGTATATATCAATGGAGCCGAAGATTTGAGGATAGAGTAGATAATGCAGACGACTGACGCGAAGTCAGATAGTTGCAGGAATCGGTATCTCCCAGTGAAGGGTAACCGTAGGTTAAGGTGTTTGGTTGACTTGGTTATTGGAGACAAACGCAGACGCCTCTGACGCGAAGTCAGGTAGCTGCTGGGAATTGGTACCTCCCAGTACAGGGTAACCGTAGGGTAAGGTTCGAACTGTGAGGTTGTTGGAAAAAGTGCA
Organism: Hylaeus anthracinus; assembly: GCF_026225885.1. Classification (NCBI taxonomy): domain Eukaryota; kingdom Metazoa; phylum Arthropoda; class Insecta; order Hymenoptera; family Colletidae; genus Hylaeus; species Hylaeus anthracinus. Next base: position 4,429,186 of record NW_026534326.1, on the reverse strand, counting down.
GCGACTCTGGCGCGAAGTCAGATAGCTAGCAGGAATCGGTATCTCCCAGTAAAGGGTAACCGTAGGTTAAGTTAAGTTTAGGAGTTCGGGTTGAGTACACAATGACTAAATCGTATCGTTAAAATGTAACACGCATCGTTAATAAAGCCTTGCAACTTGTTAACACATTGACAGCCGGCGACGTACGAGACATTCAACGTCTGAGCGCCGGAACCGTAGCGGCCACTTAACGCCCCAACGCCGGCCGTATTCGCGAATTTCTGATCATTGAAAAACCCAAAAATATTTACGACATTATATTTTTTCGTAAAATAATACATTTTACTTGCATATTCGTCATAAACAAATTAATGGTAATTAAAAATTTAAACAAAATCGAAATTATTAATTTATTGTATGGAATGTATGAATAGAGAGTCAGCAATATGCTCAGAAAAAACTTGACTCATATTATATGGGTAAAATGTCACCAAAGAAAAAAACTTGTTATACTGTTCAACCAGAAACAGAAGCGCACGACTGGTGTACTGCTTGTGGAACACACTGCTCGAGAGTGATTCTTGCCTGGACTGTTTCTGAACAGTTGTGCACGTTTTGTCTTTACAGTATAATAAATAAAGATCGGCGTAGTCATGGCAACTAAATACGAATCGTTATGTAAGACACTTATATCAGCAAAAGAACATCCACACATCGTGCAACAATCCGCGGTATCGTGGGGCTGGAGCTCACACACAAGAGTCGGAAATCCGCGTTTTCGCGGGGCCGGCGCTCAACCGCAAAACTCCGAAACCCACGTTTTCGCGGGGCCGGCTGTCAATGTGTTAATTTAATAGAATAATAACTCGAGCGGTAAAGTTATCATGTTGTGGGATCGTTACACTGGCTAAGATTGGTGATTTCAAAGTAAAGGTTTGATGATTGATCTTACAGACTTTTAAGTTTACACAAAGAGTATATATTCAAAAATAAATATACTAATTACAAGTGTGCAGTGTCGTGTTGTCGCGGTTAGTGTATGAAGTTAAGATTACCTAAGTGTTGCGCGGTGTTGACGCACTGGCGATGCGGGGGTCGAGAGTACTTTTATGGCTGTAACAGATTTTAATACCGTCTTCGCGGATCTATATGGTAACGATGATCGAAAGGAACTGAAGCCCGATTTCACTAGAGTGCTACTCTACAGACGATCAATGTGTCTCTAACGAGTAACTCTTTCGTACTAGCTCCCGAGCAACGAAAATCGTGGGTGTATATACTCCTAAATGTTGGTGGGGACCGCCAGTGATTTCCATATTAGGAAATTTGACGGTTAGGATTTTCGTTGCTCTTAGGTCGGCAGCTGTGTGCCCTGGGAAAAGGGTAGATTAGAAAGTATCCCACGCAACGCGAGTCGAAGATGATATTAAGAGGATGCAGCCGCAGGATGCACTCCAGTGAGACCGAGCTCCAAATTCCAGAAGGGTAGATAAAATCAGATTAATGAACGCGAGCTTCTAAAAACGGAGGGTTTCTGTATACGTAACATCTCAAAAATATGAGAACATGCTATTCTACTGTTTGGTTCCCTGATAAAGTACAATAACAGGCAGTGTCGTCAATTTTTTTAAAATTTTTTGTTCGGCTGCTTCATTGTCAAAAACAATAAAAACTGAATTTTGTCGACGTTATTGCTGCGAGGAGGAAAGTTACACTTGTTGGCTTTGTCGTGGGCATATATTAAGTAATTTGTAGCATTATTACACTGAAACAAGCAATTAATTTATCTAAAAAATGTGATTTGAGAGAAAGAAAAAATTATATTCTGCTGGATGTATACAGGAATGTTCGCATCGCTGACAACATCACCGATTGGCGTGGCGGTTAAGGGTGCGCAGTAGTCAGAACAGAACTCCGAGTTGACTTGAGCGACAATTGCGGAAAAAGTAGGAAACTCCCGGACAAGGACAGAGTGGGCGATACAACAATTGCAGGAGAGACGAGGACAGGGCGATTATTCTAGCATGACTTTTTTCCAAGATATTGAAGCAAAGAAGCAATATTTTCTAATAATTCTGGTTTTAATATATTCGTTACACTTTGGCGGATGCGACTCCAAGGCCTGATTTTGGAAAAAGTATATGTGAACAAATTTCTTCTATAAGAAAAAAAAAAGAACGTCCTTTCATTATTTATAAATTTTATTGGCCTTTTATTTTATTATTAAGGCCGAAATTGCAAAATCAGGCCTTGGAGTCGTATCCGCCAAAGTGTAACGAATATATTAAAACCAGAATTATTAGAAAATATTGCTTCTTTGCTTCAATATCTTGGAAAAACTTTGTTGCAGTGAAATCTTGATGATTTGTATGGCAATATGGCTGCTTCGCTATCGCGCTTCCCGTTGCGGCGCTGTCGCTGTCTTGTTTGCTGTTATTATATCGTTAGTCTATACACGGTGTTCTACATGGTTTAGACCAGGGATAGCCAACTGTTTTTACCCCCGGGCCGGTTGGAAAAAAATTATTTTCACGGGCCGGACGAAATATTAAAATTGAAAAATGTTAAGCGAAACACTTATTTCTTTAAGTAAACAAAATTTTATTATTAAAGTTGTTTATGAATAATTGTAATTAAATCGCTTAGTATAAGGTCTTTCGAAATTTGAAAATCTTCGGTGATAGCTCTGATAAAAATTAACAACTAACAATAAGCAGTATCTTTTACATCGCAACTTTCGTCCAGAGCTATTGGATAAAAATTGGTAGATTTTTAATTATTTAATAACTGATTCACGTAACGATTCAAGCGGTAACCAATAGATGCAATGCATGCATTGCAGCAAGAGGTAATCATTTTGAAAAGTGTTGGCAATAAATAAGTGTTAACAACATATGTAAATGTAAATAAATGAGAGGAAAGACGGAAACTCTTTTGTTTCTTTTTTCGCGATTTTCTCGAAAACTGAGCATAAACGAGCAAATCACCTAACGTTTTTTTTCTTAGTTTTTCGGTGCCCAATACGCCTCGCAGTTTAGACATTTAAATTAGGGACACCCTGTATATACAGTGGGTGTAGAATGTATTCGTACACCGACCAATTTGCCAAAAAACATTTGTGTGAAATTGTAGTTTCTTAACTTCTTTTTTTATAATCAATAATATTTTACATATTCTCGGAAGTCTCTAACAAGGGAAGGTCCGGAACAAACGATCCGGACGAGCGCTTTTTGAACGAGACCGGGCTCAAATGATGGGGGCTGATGAGCATAAAAAAAGCGCAAACATTAGTGGTATCTGGCCAGCCGTTTTTATAAAAAATGGCTTTAAACATTTACAGACCACTAGAATCTAGATATACGAAAACATTGAAGTTCTTAACAAAAGCTGTTATAGCTGCGGGTGTTACGCCGCTGGTTCATGTTCAGAGTTCGTGGGTTCGCGACTCAGTAATAGAAAACTTTTTTTTTCAACTGCATTTCTATTTCTTATTTCTCTTTTTACTCACTGCTATATAAATAATATATAAGAATTGCAAATAATATTGATGTGAACATAATATTATAATGAGTACATGCAATACATAATATAGCAATAGTAGAAGTAAACATACAAATGTATGGGATGTGACATATTTACATATTTACATAAAAAAATTAACAATAAAAAAAAGTTAGATTGTCGCATTATTGTTTCACAGATTAGTAATTTATTAGGCATTTAAATTTTTTGCGATCACCTCGACTCTCACAAGGAATGTTTTTTAGGTATCCGCCTCCAATTGTTTTGATTTTTGGATATGTTTTAAAGGAGCGAAAAATAAAATATACTTATTTTTGTATTTTCGCCTGTTTCATATTTAGGAGGTGAAACGACCCCCTAAAGTTTCAGCTGCAATAGGCTATCTCCGAAACTATTGTAAATAGAAGAAAACTTTTTAAGAAAAAGTTTCATGGTTTTCTATCTGCATATAAAATCGAACCCAAAATTTTGTAAAAAAAATAATTTCTTTATAATAAAGAATTTGTTTATAACATTATTTTAAATGTAATCGCAGTTTATAGAATAACCAAAACGAAAATATTTTTTTTTCTGAATCTATTGATGTGTAACATGTACCTGATTATATATGTGTGTTGTTTGCGAAAAACAATAGCTATAACTTATGACAAAGATAATGATCGTACGTCTATATTTGACATGATCGCGACTCAGCGCGGCGTATCTGCGCGATGGATACAATACACCCACGCTCAGAAGTATGTGGACACTAAATATCTAATAACAGTTGCAAATCTATTAATATCAATTGTATTATTTATCTTTCGATATGTTTCTGTTGTATTAGCCGGCTGTTGTATTAAAACATATTCAAAAATCAAACCAATCGAAGAAGGACACATAAAAAACATTCCTTGTGAGAGTCGAGGTGATCGTAAAAAATTTAATTGCCTACTAATTTGTGAAACAATAATGCGACACACTACCTTTTTTTATTGTTAATTTTTTTTTAATACGAATTTCATTGACATATTGGTGAGGTCTTTCTGATTAAAATGAGACCAAATACGATATTGTTATGACAATTAGTTATGATACTAGGCTTGTAAATGTTTTCTTTTACTCTTTTTCCGCTGTCTGTTCCTATGCTCTATTGACGTCGGCAAATGTAAGAATATTTCGACTTCAGTAAAATGGCAACAGCGGAGCGTGAGGAAAGGATAGACGCTGTTATGCCTGAGTGACAACGTCGAAATGTATCGATATTCACGTTACCAGCTGTCCTCAGTAAGCGCCATCTCATACCGATTTCCTGAACTAAATTTGGTTGACTTGCTCTACCATTATCCACAAAATGGCGGAACTCGATTTTGCGAATGCCATTACGATTTTTCACTTTTCGTCCTTATATTAGCATATTGTGGGCTGAATGGGGGGGCTCAGTTGAAAGAGAAAGGTTCAATACATCCGGGGCTGGTCATCGTGTGAGTCACAAAACTCTCATAGAGACCTACAAATACTTGGATTCTGCAGATGTATTTTATCGTATTCTTCCTCTACTTTGGACATTCATATTATTAGATATTAACAAGATCTCGTTGAATTATGACCAGCTCCGGGTGTATTAAAGCTTCCTCTTTCGAATGAGCCCTCATTCACCCTAAAATATGCTAATACAAGGACGAAAAGCGAAAAATCACGGACCTCTTTTTACGCCCAGTTTTGCCATTAATGTCACCTCGCTGCATTACCCGTGTCTATCCCCTTAAGCTACTTTTACTTACTACAGTCATAGTATTTATATCCCACTTTTACATAATTAATAACAAATGGTGTACATTAGCATAGTCTTCTATTAAAAAAACTGTTAATTATGATATGAAGCACAAGACTCTCATATTGGAAAAGAAGACTCTCGATCTAGACTTGAGCGGTGTTGCCACGTTTCTCAGCATGGCTAGTACTATATTGGGTTGTCCGGAAAGTCCATTTCGATTTTTGGTAGATGGTACCATTCAGCTCTTTTTTTTTATTTTATTTTATTTTTAAAGTGCGTAGATATCCTCTATATTGCACTCTCTTACAACTATAATCAGAATATAGGCGTTTCCTTATAACTTGTTTACAAGATATTTTATGTTAAGAATTACATATTAATTGTAACTAAACCTATTTGTACTTTCCTTATTCTAAGGCTATGCATACTAAACTTACGATCTATGTTTTTGAGCACCGTTTGGATATACACTGACGGACAAAATTAAAGCGATACTTTTTTAAAACGTCATATCTATGGGAGTTTTCAACCGATTTTGGGAAAACTTTGCGAGGAGTAGTTTTGAAGTGTCCTCTAAATGTGCGCAAAGTTGCATTGGCGAGGGTTGATACGAAGGCGTTAATTCACCCCCGTAAAGAGGGGCACGTCGAAAAACGCCACTTCTGAAGAGCCAGGGGTGAAGGAAGGGGTTGGAAAAATCAAAAAAGCCTTTGGGGCGACCCTCCTCGATGCCCTCTACAAAATGCACCCCTCAAAATACCTCTCGAGCAAACCCACCCCTCACAACACTCCACCCCTCCAAAATCCACAATTTTTGGACTACAGTCCTGAATTTGTAAAATACAAAATATAAACATTTATCAACAATACAATATGAATACAATAAAATAAAATAAAAGTATCTTAATTTACTTACGTATTACGTACTCTTTGCTTACGTATCTAAATCTAGCTAATAACGTTTAGCTTTGTACCATTTGTTTCTTCCTATTTTGGAACTTTTGCATAACCAGTAAATACCCTGCACATGTATCCCGGTTATTTAATTTTTAGTACTATTTTAGCATTTTTCCTATTGCTATATTATTTTATTAATAGAATTTAAAAACTTAACTATGGTCTTCATAATTTTGATTTTATTGAGTTTTATTAACTATATCACCGATTTTCCTACTAATTCTGTTTCCTTTTCCAGTTTTTCCCATATTAAACTTCTCTCTTGATTGTACAAGCCGCAATCAAATATTACATGGTCGATGTCTTCGTCCGCTTGGTCGCAATCGAACTTGCCACAGCTTATAAAGTTCTTTCTGGCTAGTGATTCTCTTAGATTATAGTGGCTCGCCCGGATCCTTGATATTACTCTTATCGTTTCTCTATTTAGATTGTGTCTCCACTTGTGAAACCATGGTTTATAGTTTTTCCTGTGTAAGTCGGGACCGATTTCTCTAAAGAACTTTATTCCCTTATGATTTCCTATCGAACTCATTCTATCCTTGAAGCTGCTCCAGCATTGTTCCTTTATCTCCATTATAATGTCCGACGCCGGAACTTTGAATTTTGTATCTGGTATGTTATCCGTTTCTTTCTTAGCTCTAGAGTCTGCTGCTTCGTTTCCTACGATTCCCTTGGGGCCGGGAATCCATCCAATGATCGTTGAGTTTTGTCTTTCTTTTAACATATTTCCGGTGTGGATCGTCCATGGGTTATTTTCCTTCCAATTGTTATTTGTTAAGTAGCTTTCCAGCGCTTTGATAGCTGATGCCGGTTAGGATTAGGCAATTTTTATTTTCTTCGATTCTTCTATGTATATCCATTGCTTTCCATATTCCCACCATTTCTGTAGTAAAAATGGTCATGGCATTTGAAACTGTCTTACCATATTCAAACCAGCTGTCTCCCATTTTAATGATAATCCCTATGCCGTTCGATTGTTTACCGGGGATTTTCCTCCCGTCTGTGAAGTACGTAATAGTGTTGCTGGTTAATAGATCGTGTCTATCTAGGAAGAACATTTCTATCATATTAATTGGGACTGCTTTGTCATTTATTAATTTACCTGTTTTATTGTCCAGTTTCCACTTCTTATTACTTGATTCCCCTGTAATTGTGGTTCCGTTTCTCAGATTGTTCCATTTTATTAGACCCTCGGAAATAAATTCCCTGGTGAATATTTGATCCTTCCATTTCCATATATCGTAGAATGGACATTCCGATATGTTTGGCCTGGTGTGGATTTTGTTAGTCGTGTGTGTTTTGTTGATTTGATCATTTTGTTCTTTGATTTTCATAAATAATTGTAGCGTGGGGTTGTTCTCTTTACCTTTTTCGAATTGACGTATCCAGTATTTGCTGGCCGGAAAAATGGCTCTGTCTAGTAGTGTAGTCCAACCACACTCCATGTAGATTACATTAAGTGGAGTAGATATTCTGTAGCCTATCGCTGACCTTAAGGCTGCAGTTTCCGCTTTTCTTAAAGTGTCTTGTATATTTTTTCTCCATCAAAAGTTAGGTACACCGGCGAGGCGTACTCCACAACCGATGATATCAGTGCTCTCGTAAACATCAACGCATGGCTCTGATTAACCCCCTTATTACCATGGCAGAGAAACTTATTATATTGGCTCTTCTTTTGAACTTTTCTACCATTTCCTTAATGTGTGGTCTGAAACTAAGTTGATTGTCTATCGTGATTCCTAAAAATTTTGCTTGGTTGACGATTTCGTAATGATTTTCTAGTACTTTTATTGATTTCTCTTGAGGTTGTTGTCCAAAGAAGGTGATTTTGGTTTTGTCTACTGATATTTCTAGGTCTCTGCTTTTTAGAAAGGTATTTAGTTGTTGCTTTCCTTTCCTTTATTTTACTCTTAGTTTTCTTTATGTTTTTGTCCTTTGTTATAATTCCTATATCATCCGCGTAAATTAATGTTTGTGTATTCTGGACTGTTAATTCTTTGGATAAACCTGCAATATATAGATTAAACAGGGTCGGGCTGATGATTGCCCCCTGAGGGACCCCTATTTTCCATGGGATTGTTGTATCATTCCCATTACTGTCCCTTATTTTAACATACCTGTCTTTTAGCTAGTTGCTCACCCATCCTAATATCCTCGGTGGGCATTTCTTCTCCATTAGTATTTGTATGAGCTTGTCAAAGTTGACATTGTCATACGCCCCTTTTATGTCTATGTAAGCCGTTGCTGTGATATTATTTTTTCTGCTGTTATCTTTTATTTCCATTACTATTCTATTTAGATTATCAACTGTTCCTCTTTTGTGTCTGAATCCGGATTGTGTTTCATCGATGATATTGTTTTCTTCTGCCCAAAGATTTAGTCTTGTATTTATTATTTTCTCTATAATTTTGCCTGTGCATGAAGTTAAAGTGATTGGTCTCAGGGCTGCTTTTCCAGGTTTTTCCAGTAGACACTTCCTACCGATTTTCCACTCTTTGGGTAGTGTTATTTGTTCCCAGCTTTCCTTTATAATGCAGCATAACAATTTTTTCATGAATGAAGGCAATTCATTTATTATTATATAATCTATTTTGTCGTCGCTCGGGGCTGACGTTTTGTTCCTAAAACAATTGATAGTTGTTAGTATTTCAACATTATCTATTTTTTCGTTCCATTTGGATGATGAGGTGCTGATGTACCTATTTACACGTTCGTTTGTTTCTTTATGAGTGCTTTTCAAGTTACTGTTTCTTTCCACGAGTTTTGCTACTTCTATTTCTTCCAATTTCAACCTTTTTCTGGCGTTTAACGTCGATTTGGCCTTCGTGTAGATATTCTTTATTCTTCTTACCTTGTTCCACAGTTTTCCACTGTTTTTTTCACTAGACAGCTCTTCTGTGAATGCAGTACACGTAGCCTCCTTCTTTTCTTTTTTTAACTGTAACCATTTCATTCTGTTATGTTCCATTATTGTATAGTCCTCGGGTTTACCCGTTCTCCATAACGTCTTTGAGCTTTCTTTCCATTTCTTCCATGCTTCTTCGCATTCTTGATCCAACCAGATATTTCTCCTCTTTCTATGGTCCTGACTTGAGTCCTCTTTATTTGTATTTTTCTTCCTTCTTGTATTGTTTATTTCTTCTGGTTCTGGTTTCTGGTTCTTTTACCTTCTCATTCTTGATTTATTACGGTTTTTTCTTTTCCAGTTTTTGTCTGAACTCCATCCAGTTCACTCTTTCTTTGTTTTTAAATAGTTTGCTGTTACTCAAATGTTTCTTGGACCTGTCTGATTCCAAACCTACATTTTCGTTTGTATATAACCTGAGATTTATTATTTGGTGGTCTGACCCTAAGCATTCTCCTGATTCCGCAAAATTAACCGTTCCCGTTAAATCGGGAGGTGTTATTATAAGATCTATATTCGAATTGTTAAAACTTTTGTTATTTGGGATGTACCTTGATATTGTGTTATAGCGCGCTCTGATTGATCAGTGTTTTCCGTTAATATCTCCTCAACGAAGCCTCGGACAAGATTTTCGCTAAGGAAAAAGTTGTTTCAAATCACCTCTCGAACCACCCCTTTCAAGGTGTTACAACATTTTTGGAACACCCTGTATACACTTTCTCCCTTTTTCTCGTCTGGACTCGTCTCATTCGCTCAACTTCACATTCATACAATACGCGGCTTATTTAAACAGTCTACACAATATCTTCATAATCAAACTTTGGCTGTCTAGTCTCTCATCTTTCCTTAGCTACTCTGGCCTCTGTCCCGTAAATAAATAACTATACCTACTATTATATTTAGCTTCTCTTGTTTGGTTAAATTGCACTTGTTCCTGATTTTCTCTATCTCTATTCACCAATTCCTAAGTTACTCTATCACTCTCCCCCCTCAATCTCCTTATCCCTCCCCGACTATATCCGTTTCGTATGCCATACTCTATTCTTTTTTTACCATTCAAAAATAAGTAATATTGTGAAGCATATTTCTTTTATTAAATTTGAAATAAAAAAGCACCGAAACAATTCGTTATTTGAAATAGCTTTTGTTTAAAATAAATTGATATTATTTTTATTTTCAAATAACTGTATTGGAAGTAATAGTATGAAATCAGTTATTTCTTATTTTCATTTTAATTAAAATTTGCCCAGGTCTGTTTCGAACCTTTATTGACGAACGAAGTCGACCGTTTCTGTAAAAATGCAAAACAAATTTTTCTGCACATTTCTCGTTACATAGGCGTTGCTATTAATGGTAGCATCGCCAACGTTTGTTAAGTCAGGTGTGAATTGAAACATTGACGTCAGAATGGCGATGCTCTCTGTATATAACGCTCGACTGCAAATTATTACTGGAGTAAAAGATCACGTAGTAGATTGTGTAGAATTATGTATAGTGCGATTTGGCTCTTACTCACAGATACTCATTAAATATCAATGTAATCGCAAAAGATGGGTAAGATTTTATTTGAATAATAGACGACGAAAAGAAACACCATACAGTGATTTATTTGCTACGTTTATCCGATCAAAGAGTTGCTTAGATAAGCAACCACCTTGTACAATATTTGTTCAGCGTCAAGTATAATTGCATTTTTATATCGTTTATTTCAATTGTAATTCAAGTTGTAATTTTTATCGAATAAGAAACTGATCAGAAGCTGTTTATTTATTATTTTCCATTCGACGTTTGTAACTAGGTAACAATTTACCTATCTCTGCATTATGCCGATCGTTTAAATATCTACATTTTTTTGACTACTTGTTAACTTAACAAAATAATATTCTTTGATATTTTCTTTTTACATGTAGTTCTTTGATTTTTTTGTTAAAACATACACAATGTAGATACATAATAGAACATCAAAGTTCAATTGCAGACTTACTTTAACCTTCTCTTACATGAATTTCGTTTTATTTCTCAATAATTCTAAAACGAGATTGTTCCTTGGTAATCCGTCAATTGAATATCTTCGATTAAATTCGCTCGTATCAATCGTCAATTAAACTACTTTCGATCAACTCTGCTTAATTCAATTTTAATTAAATAATTTTTCATTACATTTATTTAAAATATTTATTAATTAAGTTGATTAAATTAATTTTGTTTAAATTAAGTACTTAATTAAAAAATTGTAATTGATTATTATTCAAACCCTGATTCAAACATTCATGAGCATCGTTAATTCAAACATCTATGAATGGAACTTATTCTTCTAAACACATTAATTAAACTAACATCTCTCCGAGTATAACGGAGGTTGGAAATTATTTATTGTGCATATTGTTTGGTGAAATTTAGGTTGTGCTGGGACGAGGTCGGGAAATCTATATGGGGCAATGCGTGTCTCGTAAGGCGGGCGCCGTCATCGCAACTGGTCATCGCGACTCGCTCACTTACCGTATCATGGACAAACCTGCCAAGGTAAGTGCTGATAATAATTGTATGTAACTCGGATCACTGATCGAAATTGCAACGAACGTGCGCTAACGAGACATTTGTTCACGGGATACGGTGATCCACGAACGTACTCATTTTTAACCATAGACCATTGAAATTAGCTGTGATAATAAACATTTGGGGATTAAGTATATTCAGAGTATACAATAATTTTGGACGTATAAATTGATTACCACGTAAAGTTAGATCGAGAAAATTCGAAAATGTTGTATTGATACCCACAGCCATGAAAATACAGGGTGTCCCGAAAGTGTTGTAACACCTTGAAAGGGGAGGTTCGGGAGGTGATTTGAAACAACTTTTTCCTTAGCGAAAATATTGTCCGAGGCTTCGTTGAGGAGATATTAACGGAAAACACTGACCAATCACAGCGCGCGTATGCCGTTTGACCGCTCGTGGTAGGCGTGGAGTACGCGCTAGGCGACCGCCCTCCGCCGCTATACTCGCGCTCTGATTGGTCGGGGTTTTCCATTAATATCTTCCCAATGAAGCCTCGGACAACATTTTCGCTAAGGAAAAAGTTGTTTCAAATCATCTCCCGAACCACCTCTTTCAAGGTGTTACAACATTTGTAGGACACCCTGTATTTTCATATCTCTATGTTTTAACCGACTTCGAAAAGGAGGAGGTTACTCAATTTTGACATGTATATAAAATATATATTTTTTTTTCGTTTTTAATGTATGTTCATACATTTACATATAATGACAGCTGATTTCATGGTGTTCCCAGTTGGAAAAAATTGATGAATTTCTTAATATTTATAACTATTATTACTGCAAAATTCCTATTTTTCTTATGCAACTCAACAAGAAATTAACCGATCGAGATGAAGCCTTTCTATTTAGTTCCACCTATTTGCAACAACATGTTGCACAGAGTGTAAAACAATGGTTGCTTTCGGAATAAGAATTATTTTAAAACCCAATACAATGAAAGTGTACTCATAGTATTGTCAGAGCTTTAAATTGACAAATTATCTGAAAGTCTGTGAGAGAGAAAGTATATGTATTGATAATCTAAGAATGCCTTGCCTGGCCACGCCAAGCATTTGACTTCCAGACCGCAGAAATCTAGGCAAATTTCTAAACTGTCTCAATTTGTGGCAAATACGCCATTTAGCTTCTTCATTTTACCGACAAAGTGCGGAACAGTTACTTTACATGAATTGTCATTAGGATCTAAACGTCCGCACTGTTGAACACGGCATTTTAGCTGCGCATAGTTGGAAAGCACCGAAGTTGATATTATGTTACACAGTGTCACCTTGTACTTTACTGGAAAGGACCTTCATGTACTGGCTGCTCATTTCGATTTCATATCTTTTTCTACTTTCTTGTAGTTTTTTATGGGGATCTTCTATTTTTCTATGATAACTCCTTGAGTCTTCCACTTATTCATGTACTTGGGGTAATGTTTTTACTTTTTTGAAGTTTTTTATGGGGATCTCACTTCTTTTTACAAAGATAATTTGCATAGTGAATGAATGAATTAAAAATATGTCCACTATTTGTAATGCACAATTTATTGTATTAGAATTATGTTCATAAGTATGCAGAACGCATGGTAGAAAGTCTTGTTTCAAGAAATTTAAATGTTAAAGATACAGTGAGAAAATTAAAAAAGAGATCCACTATTTGTTACTATATCTATAATATTTTTAATATCTTTAATCTAAAATTCTTCCACTGTATACCTATTATAGAGGGTTTAGACATAAAACTTATTATGTGTATAACTATTTATTACACAACACACGAATACATAGTTAGGTTATACAAATACATAATAATAGAAATAATATGATATAGTAAACTGATCATAAGATCAGATACACATGACGCTCTATAAAAAATGCTGAGAGAGAGTAAGAGATGTAAGCGTAGGGCTTTTACACACCCTCTATATTGGGATACGGAAAACACTTTCACTTATAATATTTTTAATATGTATAATCTAAAATAATCTACATGAAATAATATGAAAAAATGAATTTTTTAGTTTTGTGATTTATATACACAGACTCCTAAGTTTTTTAATTGAATAGAGGAAAAGAATAGGCGAGGGGGTAAAGAAAGTGAATATATACATTTCATATGATATTAATTTATTAATTATGTTGAATATTTATTTAGGAAATAAATACAACAGAGTTTTAAACTAAGTGTATATTTAAAAGTATAAGCTATAATTTACAAGACAGAACCGATGTTCTTCGATCAGAGGTTTTCTGCTAACTGCCTGCCGAGAGTCGGAAAAACTATAAACGGTCAGGGGGTGCAATAAACCGTGTTCTTCTCAGGTAAAGCCGACCCCCGGTAAGGAGGGGACTGCGTTGACGAGCGCAACTACAGAAAACGTTCAAAATTATAGGCACATAGTGCTTATTCTCAACAAATTATAAACATTTATTCATTGAATTCATGAATAGATATAAATACCAGCAAATTTGTTATGTACATCGCATCATCTTATGCTTCAATTATCTGTAAAACATACAAACCATATGTTAGTTGCAAATTAACGTAGAGCTTAAAATAAAAATAGAAATCATAATTTTCATATAAACATTATATACAGATCACTTAGTTCCTTCCATTGTACACTCTGTCAGGTCGTAGTATATTTTAACTGGCTAATTTCAATATACCTGTCAAACTTTATCGTATTTCCTGTAATCCTTGCACGTTTCTTCTTATGGTATTTTAATAATTACTATCAGATATCCTTCACTCAGATAAAATATTAGAATTTCACAGCTGCAGCTCTTATTTTTGGAGAGCACCAAAATATTGTTGCTCCGTCAGCAAATTATTTGTTTCATGAAACAAGCAATTCATCCCTTCGATTCCTCTTATTGGAATGACTGTAGCTGCTTAGATCAATCAAAGTCTGTGAAAACAGAAAACGCACAAGGATTTACAATGCTAATACATGTACTTTAGGCGCACAAAACTATTTATCAAATAATGATAAACACTATCTACTCTAAATTGTGGATTTTACTTACTCTTTTATTGATGATGTTATATGCTCCTCTTCTTGTTGTAAAAACAAATATATGTTGCACTGCTAATACTACTATTATAGTTTTACTGCGTGCACATATGTATTACAAGGCAACATTACTGTCTCTTGTGCATTATTTCTTGCAGTATCTGGTGAAATTTTTTCTTCTGTCTTAATAATCTGCATCCAGCTATTCCTCACTGTAACCTATATCTGTCAAACGATACTAACCTATATCTGTCAAACGATATTTGTTTGTCACCAACACCTTTATTGTAGGCGAAGATGCGACACTTATTACACAATTTATCATCAATAATTACCACTCTTTCTAAAGTTCTAGAAACTGCTTCAACTTCCGTTTGGATTTTCTTAATCTGACCATGCGATTTGCAAATAAAGATATTGCACGAATGCACTTGGTATGCTCGGTTTTCCTTTTCAAAAAATTGTGCTCCTTCATACCGACATATTGAAAATCAGAAATGAATATACACGGATAAACACAAACACAAAAAATACACGCCAATAAACAATATTTGAAAATTATTATTGTTGAATTATATACATGTAATTTGAGTTCAACAAAAATGAATCTAGCGTTGAGAGGTATTGTATAAAGTTGCGTAATTTTCGAAAATTCGTAGTTCTCGTAATAACGAATATTTTTGATTGAAACTTTTCTTCGCTATAGATCTTATGAAACCCTACAAAAATCATATAGAATGTTTGTCTTTAAAGTGAACACTCAATTTTTTAAAAATAAAAGAAATATTTTTTAAAGAATTCTCAAGGGTGATGATTATGGTCAAAATATAAAATTGTCTATAAAAATTATTTTTCACTTTCTTGATCAATATTAAGCATATTTTATTGAATAACATATAGGAGCAACGTCTATTATTTACGAAACGAAAATTCCTAGTTTAGAAAAAGAGCGATTCTTTAAAAAACTATTTCAGACAGAAGTTGTAAATCTCGATGAGATACGAAATTATTATCAAATATATTTTTTCGAATAATGAATATTTTTCATCGGCCACTTTTTTCAAACATTTCATTTTTTTTCTTTAGGAATAGTTTTCTCATAAATAATGAACGTTGTTCATACATGTTATTTAACGATACATGCTCCATTTTAACCGAAGAAATGAAAAGCAATTTTCAGAAGAAATTTCAGATTTGTACGAAATTGTAAGTTTCAATAAGTTGAAGGAAATTCTTTATTTAGATCCGTGAAAATAATATTATAAACGAAACTCAAGGATCCTAAGAATAGAATAACGATGCATGGTCGACTTCATTTGTGCGATGAAGAATGTAATTAATTTCCACGAGAATCTCATTTCAAATTTAACAAACGTTGAACTATGCAGCGCGGTGTACGCGATTGTTTCCCTTGCAAAATTATGCGCCATTGTATGCGCGATTAGAAATCAGTAAAAAAAATCTAGTGAGAAGCGGAAGTAAGAAGAAACTGTATTTCGCTCCATTGAAATTATTAGGCGGATTTATCCTCCTTTTCAATTTGTTTCAATACTTGTAATTTTTACATGCATTTTGCACCAATCGCAAATTTAAGGTGATAATGTGAGTATAATGTACGTTCCCGAGTATTTGCCAATTTATTAACTCGTCAATCGTTATTTATTAGGACGAATAATTTTGTCAATCGTTATTTATTATGACGAATAAATTCAAGTGCCCTCAGATCGATTTCGATTTGCAATGATAAGTTCGATAGGTTATCAAAAAAAGACTAATCTGTGCCAAGTTTCAAGTCCTATCGCAACTGGTGGCAGACTAAACAAGAAAAAACAAAAATCACGTTTTTGACCAATTTCTCGTCCTGTTGCATGTAAAATTTTGAAAAAAATCAGAGATAATTCAGTTAGCGAGCTACGTGTTCCAGAACTCTTTTCAGATTTTTCAATTCAAAATCCAAACTGTGAAAAATAAAAAACGCACAAAAATGATGAAAAGTGCCTGTTTTGCATCGAAGAAATCTCGGAACTACGATTATATAATTACAGGAAGTGTATATTATTGTTATTATTATTCTCAATTTTTTTTCATAATTTTGGGTGTTGTGCACCGTAGTTGGAAAAATCAAGAACCGATTTTTTTTTAGCTGTTTCGGTGTGTTAGAGTAACTTGTATACAAAATTTCTGTATATTTTTTATGAAATATAATGTTTTGACATTGATCAAAACAGTGTAGGTATTAAGAAAACTAAATATCTAGTAATTACAATGTACAGTTTCTACAATATCTTTATAACTATATATCCAATTGATATATATATATATCTTCATTAATCATATATTTTTTAATTTCTAATAATGTAACAATGATAAATGCTTATTTACAAGTAATAGAAACATATTTTTATAATGTTTTAACAATATATACATAAGAATAATTAATTAAACTTTCTTCGACGAGAGTATACATAAATAAATCAAAACATATAAGTAAATATTTGTATTCGCAGGACAGATTAGTACAATATAATGATTTGTTCGATTTTAAAGCATCTGCAAGAAAATTTCCTTTGAACAGCAATTGGAAATGAATTGTTCGTACGAAGAAGCACGTTTTCAAGCCTTTCATTGCATGCTTAAAATTGCACCTAAGTGAATGTGAATGAAACGGTGAAAGTGAGGGAGTTATCTAAATAAAGAAGAATGAACACGAGTACAACGACATGTGCTCTCGTGGAGCTGGTAGATATCGTGACAACGGCAACGAGACATAGTGCAAACTTCCATTTCCAGTTGAATCGAGAAAGCTTGTGCATTGTTTACTTTGAAAGCTCATTAGAAATTCCAGAACAAAATTAAACTGAAATAACAGACATATTTCTGATGGCAATTGTGACTGGTTCAGTAATGTAGAAATAATATCGGATTTTCGCTCAAATAATTAACTTAATTTTCTAAATGAAAATTTTGAATGTTATTGGTACATATCTGGATTACTCTGCCATGTTCTTTATGTAGGTAATACTTGACGTTAACAGTCATAGCTATACATTAATAGTAACACAAGTACTACCGTTGGATTTAATATATTTAATATCTTTATTTGCTTAAACAAAAGAATAAGAGTTCACGATGCCGAAATATTCACTATTTACAACACGCCTCCTTGAATTTTCAACATCATACTATTTGTTACAGCATGAGCAAAGTAACTGAGTTATAATTGAATTAATTGAAGTAGTAGAACTAGTGGTGGTTCGTGAGAATCTGGTCTTCTCTTTTGGAGTGACAATTAAAGATACCTCGGTGTATCTCTCCTACTTTCAGTTGTCACTCCTACATTCTCAAAAATGCACCCTGATTGGTGCTTGGCTTAGAAACAAGGCCCAATCAGGGTACCTAAAGTCTCACACCACCCTCGTAGGTACGTCTTCACCAGCGGTCCTGGAGGCAAGGGTGGGTGGTTACCTGGTGTCTTGCGGAAGGCCACTGTCACTCATTGGTTTTTCCCAGTTTACAACACGAACAGCTGCTGAGGATCGAAACCACGTGAAATTCTAAAGACCTCATCGACGCTCGCAACTAGATTGATATTGACGGCAATATCAGCATAAACTCAAAAACAGCCTAGCTTCGCGAGCATGTTATAAACTATTGTTGGCCTTCCGTTTAGTGGTTTATGTCGCTCGAAAGGTTCAGACTCTATGGCAATTCTAAATTCTAAATGTACATCTATAGAAAGGCAAAGTGTTTGAAGCCATTTGCGAAGTAACACTATTCTTTCAAACTTGAATTAATTTTAGCGCTTTTCTATTCTTAACAAATTTCACTTTATCTAGACTTGTTGTAAGTATGTCTGCTAGATTTGAATCTGAATCAATTTTTACAATGTCTATTATACCTTTTTCATAATTCTCATTAATATAATGATATTGCACTTTAATGTCCTTCGAGTTCTTTGTATAGTTGCCGAATTTACCTATAGCTATCGCGCCAGAATTGTCTTCGTATACTTTGATAGGTTCTGTAATTTTTAAATTAATTGTACACAGTTCCGTCGAAAAACCAAGAATGTCCTCGTCGTTTCCTTGCGGAAGGTTTGACCCTCCGGCGACGATCTTTACTCTACATTTTGGGGGCTCTAGGTAGGGAAAGTCTACAGGGTGTCCCAAAACTCGGGGAGGAGCCGGAAATGGGGGGTAGCTGAGACGATTCTGAACAACAATTTCCTTTGCAAAAATGTCGGATGGTGCTTCGTTAAGGAGATATTAAGCGAAAACCCCGACCAATCAGAGCGCGCATAGACCGTTGGAGCGGCCGCGGTAGCGAAGGCTACGCGCTAGGTCGATGCTTCGATGCACGTCGAGTCACTTGTTCGCGTGCAAGCGCGGCCGCCAGCGCGTAGCCTACGCTACCGCGGCCGCTCCAACGGTCTACGCGCGCTCTGATTGGTCGGGGTTTTCGCTTAATATCTCCTTAACGAAGCACCATCCGACATTTTTGCAAAGGAAATTGTTGTTCAGAATCGTCTCAGCTACCCCCCATTTCCGGCTCCTCCCCGAGTTTTGGGACACCCTGTATAGGGCCTCGTACACGCTTTCCCTTGACTTTTCCTGAGTCCCAACATCTGGTTATCGTCAGCTAAAGTGGCGACGTTGCCGTTCCGTCCTACAGTGGCTATCCTTTCTTACGTTGTTGCCGTTCGGCTGAATTCGAAATATTCTTACATAAGTGACGGTGGCTTTTCTTGACCTCCAAAAGTCTTTAATTTCATTACTTTGTCCTGCGAGGGTTGCGTCAGGGCTGGGAAATTTTCCTTCGTAGGAGTGATGTTTGATTTGACAATTGATTTGAGGCCACTGGGCCTCTCTGACTAGTTTCCTAGCTTCCAAAATTCCTATGCAGTTGTACGCCCTAAGTGTGTTGACTTCTTTTTCCTGCATCATTGTTGTACAGGAACGGTCCATGGTTTTGTGTTCTTTTGTGCAGTGTAAATGGACATAATTCTGACTTATGCTTTTCGTTGGCTCCACATATTCTACATCTTGGGTCGCTTTTGCATATTTTGGTGGAGTGCCTAAACTTGTAACAGTTTGAGCACACTTTCACTGGTTCAATCTATACTTCCACTTTGGCTCTATAAATTTGGAAAAGTTTTATGGAGTCCGACAGGACAGTCCTTTCAAAGGCGAGCAAGACAGTTTTGCTCTCAGAACCCATTCAATTTTCCCATTTTCTTTGTTTATGATGCGTCTATTCAGACACTTAGCATTTTTAATTTTGCCAGGTGATTCGGTGTATCTTATTAAATTCCTGAGGTTGCATTCTAAATCAATATTTTTGATTAGGCCTTTCCGCTCTATCCTGTAATTGGGGATGAAAGCATTGGTGCCTTTTACCTTGCAGCCTCTGGATGTTACAATGGCGTTGACTTGCTCTGCGTTTTTTAATCGAATTTCAGCCATTCCTCGCCCACAGGGAGTAAGCTCTTCAGCTCCTGTCTTTAGAGAGTTGATCGTTCTAGCTATAAGAAGGAGGTTGTTAGCTTCATAAGTTGTATTGTTGTCTGTGGAGGTGTTGATTTTTACATATTCTGGCCCAACGTGAGTTTTCGGGTATATATTGGTGTGACGTTCTTTTATTCGGAAAGAATTGGTGGGGTTGATGAATTTTGTTGGTGATTGTTTTGTCTTTGTTGGACTTTTACACCTTAGCATGAGGATTGTAGGGTTGAAGACATTAATAATAATCGTTAAGACACAGTATAATAGTTATATTTGAACACATGGAGAATATACAACGTGAAAGCCGTAAAAAGGGAAAAACACATACGTTTTATACATATGAGTGCATTAAATGTCGTTTGAAATTTTAAAAAATAGTAATCGGTTACTGATATACAGAGGTTCAAAATTTCACGAAATTTCATGCTCCTTGATATCGTGAAAAGTGACGCATGTTTATTGTGTCACAGAAAGTTTATCCTCAATAGATTCATATGTAAATCATTTTACCACAAAAGTAGATGTTATAAACATAAACTTTCCACAAGAACAAAGTAAAATATTTTTGGATTCACTATTGTAATTCGCTTCTCAATATGGTATAAATTTTAGTTATCTTTCGATGAATCGGAAGGAAAGCAAAGATGATAGTCACCGAGTGACACGCTCTGCCAAGTTTCTTGATATAAAGTAACATGTCAGGTATGATATCCATTTGAGAAAACTTGCGCAAATTTAAAGTCCATGTTTACAAGGAAAGGAAGACTGTTTACGCGGCATTATAACAAACCTCATTATCCTTAATTTTAATTTAACATTAATTTATTAATGTTATTTCTGCCAATGTATTCTAACTATGTTGCCCTATAAAGCTAGAAATCCTAATTCGTAAAAAATTCATAATAATTTAATATTTTTAACATGCATGTCGACCATATTGGATCAGCCATTTTGAATTTTGCAATTCTGATACCAGATTCGTAATTTGCGGCCCAAATAACTCTTAAATATCAAGTTTCATGAAAATCTAAAAAGTTTTTAATATACATGTCGGCCATATTGGATCCGCCATTTGGAATTTCGCAAATTCCGATATCAGATTGAAAGTTTGCTGCACAAATAAATCATACATACCAAGTTTCATGAAAATCTAATCACTTTTCAATTATACAGGGTGTCCCACAAAATGTTACAACACCTTGAAATGAGTGGTTCGGGAGGTGATTTGAAACAATTTTTTCCTTAGCGAAAATGTTGTCCGAGGCTTCGTTAAGGAGATATTGAAAGTAAACACTGACCAATTAGAGCGCGAGTATACCGTTGGAGCGGCCGCGGCAGCGAAGGCTACGTGCTGAGGGGCCACGTCCAATGTCCTTCGATACGCGTCGAGTCACTTGTCGCGTACGATCGCGGCCGCTCCAATGGCATACGCGCGCTCTGATTGGTCAGTGTTTTCCGTTAATATCTCCTCAACGAAGCCTCGGACATCAATTTCGCTAAGGAAAAAGTTGTTTCAAATCACCCCCTGAAACACCTCTTTTAAGGTGTTACAATATTTTTGGGACACGCTGTATATATCGGCCATATTGGATCCGCCATTTGGAATTTTGGAATTCCGATATCAGATTGAAAATTTGCTGCTCAAATAAGTCATACATACCAAGTTTCATGAAAATCTAATAACTTTTCAATTATATATGTCGGCCATATTGGATCCGTCATTTGGAATTTGGGAATTCCGATATAAGATTGAAAGTTTGCGACCTAAATAACCATAAAATACCGAGTTTCATGAAAATCTAGTAACTGTAATATACATGTCGGCTATATTGGATCTGCCATTTTGAATTTTGCAATTTTTATACTCGATTCGTAATTTGCGGCCCAATTAACCATAAAATACCAAGTTTCATGGAAATCTAATAACTTTGTAATCTACAAGTCGGCCATATTGGATTCGTTAATATTCGTTACACTTTGGCGGATGCGATATATCTATATAGTATAATGTTATTTTTTTTTTTATTATTTTAGGGTTAAAAATTAAACCCAATAAGTTTCTCTGTAAACAAAGATTGAGATTTTATTATTCTATTAGATTAAATTATTTACAATACTTACATACCTGTAAACAAAGAAACGACAATTAAAGTTTATAATTATCCCTTCCTTATTTACTTTATTCTTTATCACTTTAACTTTCCTATTTAACTTTTAATTCTTTCTATATATTTATCTATTCCAACACGTGGTTGTTATATAATCCTTCTATGTCTTTTGTTTCCTTGCTAATTCTACTTATTGCTCCATCTACCTGTGTCTCATCAAGGTACGCGGCAAATTCAAATTAAAGGAAGTATACTTTCTTTATATATATATACAGGGTGTTCCAAAAATGTTGTAACACCTTGAAAGGGATGGTTCGGGAGGTGATTTGAAACAACTTTTTCCTGAGCGAAAATGTTGTGCGAGGTTTCGTTGAGGAGATATTAACGGAAAACACTGACCAATCATAGCGCGCGTATACCGTTGGAGCGAACGCGGTAGCGTATGAGTGCGGCCGCCTAGCGCATAGCCTTCGCTACCGCAGCCGCTTCAACGGTATACGCGTTGTTTCAAATCACCTCCCGAACCACCCCTTTCAAGGTGTCATCTAAATTATGGTATGTAAATTATGTATACTATTTCATTATTATGTCATTATTATTAACGTTTCTATGGTTTTATATATAAATAAAAAGGAAATAAAGTTCAGATCTGTACATAATTAATCTGTAAATAATTCCTAGTGCTGCGAAATTCAAACAAAGAGGAGTCTGTTCTCCCTTCACACATAAATTTGCTATAGGATAGTACCACCGGAACCACTCATCTTGCATCTCTCTCGGACCGGCATCTCTCATGCAGTTCACACTCCAGTTAGGATATTATTTTGTAACTTATTTTGCGACCATCGAATTTTGTCCGTCCCACCCCCCGAAAGTATGCCTTTTGGTGAGAAAAAAATTTGGTTAAAATTTGAGATCGATCGGACAAAAGGAACCCGTGCCGCAATCGATTTGAATATTTTGAAAATTGTATAGAGCGTCGTAAGGATACTTAATAATAGGTCGTTGGACTTGTCTTTTTTTTGCGAATAAGAATATGGAAAAAAAAATTATAATTACCTTCCAAAAAAATGCGAATGACCTTAAAATTTTGAAAATATGATGTCAAAAAAAAAATTTATTCTTGCTAATTTATTTATTGTAATAAACAGTGTAACATTCTCCTCAGACATTTTTCGGTATAGTTATAAACAACGGAGATATTTAAATAATTACATTCAAATACCTACTCCAAAATCAAACAATAGTGTGTCTTCGATCATTTAAATAAAATATTTACCAATTACAACTGGTCTGAAACAATGCTGGATAAAGCCTAAAATTACTTTTGTACCTACCTCAGGTATAGTCTATACCCTCCATAAACCTGCCTCCTGTAGTTGATAGCAAGTGAAGTTGGTCAGTGATTTTCAAATTCTTATTGTTCTGAATCAGTAAATATCTGTATTAGTAAATCATCTTCTACCTAGAACTACTTTTGTTCTTTTGCCCAACAATGCATATACGTCGTATCGTTGTTTATTAGTTTTATTATTTCTTTCTCTTAACCTGACCGACGTGAAGAAACATCAGAAAGCCAACGATATTTTATGGCATGGTCGTAAAGCCAGGCTGATTTGTGAGCGTAGATATATCTAATATTACTGCCAATAACAATTTAGACGTGGGCCTTATTGAGGTCTTTAGAATTTCGTTTAGTTTCGTTTCTCGATAGCCGACAATGTCGTAAACTTGGAAAACCCAAGAATGGTCTGAGCCTTTCGTGGGTCTCCAAGCAACCACCACTCTACTCTCCAAGACTCCTCGCGAAGACGTCACGAGGAAGGGTAGGTGTGGGCCTCAAGATACCCTGATTGGGCCTTGTTCGAAATTATGAATGCCAATCAGCGTGTTTCTTTGATATACGGTGGTGGCAACCGATCGTCGGTGTGAGACTCTGAGGTGTCTTCGGTTGTCACCTCACCACGAAAAATCAGTTCTACTCGAACTACAATAGAGTTCCAGTCGAGCTTCAACAGTGTTCTGATCGAGTTTCAATAGAGTTCAAATCTAATTCAAGTCGAATTTGAATCTTATTAAAAACGCAATGGAGACTAGACGTCGCGACAAAATATTTTTATTAGATCATGATGAAAGTCAAACTATCGGTGCAAAATTACCATCCAAAGGACAAGTTTTGCGAGTGCTATTTTATAATTTGCGAAAAATGAAATTAAGTATTCGTGCTGGTGCACATTTTGCGGTGAAAGAAGCAGAAATTCTGTGGGAAAAAGCAAGAATTCCAATTCGAAGAATTGATCATAGTGTAGTACAATTGGAGGTCATGTATCAGAAATGGAGGATGTTATAAAAATCTTCTAAACGACGAACACCAGCACAAGAGAGACGTGAGCAAGAATTTCTGGAACAACTGGACGATTTATTCGATATAGCACATGCTGATGCTTTAAATATGATTAAAATTGACGAAGATAAGCAGTTACTAATCAATCAAAGGCAGAAAGGACGACCAGGTTCGATGATCGGAGGAGATCGTCTTTATTACGGAAGGGAACAGAAGCAAATGCTTCGACAAGAGATGCTGGAGGCCCGCCAAGCTCGATTTGAAATATCTACGCAAGGTATGTTTTTTTTTTTTTTTTTTTTTTTAGAAAATGCTTTTAAAATTTGTTGCTTATAATTACATTTCATATTTCTCGAAATTAGAAACAGAAACAGTAGAGTTTGCTTCATGCCCCTCTAACGGGGAACATCAAGAATTCAACGAAAATCCCCTACTGGAGTCCGATGCGAGCGATACTAGTGTGAATGACCCTGGCCCATGTAAACCTAAGAAGAAACGAGGTCTAAAGCAGGTTGTAACATTAAAACTTGTCAGTACCCTTAACAAGTGTAAAATAAACGATCACGATGCTGTCCGCATAAGCACAGCAACTGCTCAAGCTCTTGGCCATGACATAAATAATTTAAATATTAACCGAACATCGATTCGTCGTTTTCGTACACGTTTGCGGACGGAGTCAGCGCGCGAAATCAAGTATAAATTGTCGAAGTGATCGAGTGATCAGCGAACAACGCCAGCCCAAAAGGAGTGCGGATTTTCTTGGCACAGAATCCAACTCAACCGGTGGCCCGAATCTTCGTATTAACGGCGCCATGCCATCGTAACCGACATCTCGTGTTTACAACTTCTCCGTAACACATTTCTCATCGACAGGTACTGTTGCGAACATCCATAAAATATTGTAGATACCATCATTATACTGAATCGACGAAAGTAAAGTCTTTATTGCTAGAAAAAAATTACATCTCTGGTATTAACGTACAGTTGCATGCAAAAGTTTCGGGCCAAAAATAATTTTCGAATTAAATTATGTACAATAGGTGTAAAGTAGAAATACAAATATATCATAGTAAAGAGCTTTTATTATACTATCGAAATGTACAATTCACAAACTTGATACAAGTAATAATTATTTATAACAAAAATAACAATTTTTACTCCTTCATAAGTATCCGGCCAAGTACAAAACATGAAGAAAAAACACGATAACTGAAGGAAAAATGTTCAAAAATGGTTACAAATATAACATTATCATCAATATTTAGTAACCATACTCTGTGAAGCTATCACGGCGGCACATAGGTGAGGCATGGATTTAATAAGTTTGATGATTCTATCTTGAGAGATATTTCTCCACTCTTCTTGAATTTTTGTCCATAAAGCAACTTTATTGGTACAATTAACAGTTCCTATTCTTAGTTTAAGCTCCTGCCATAAATGTTCTATGGGATTCAAGTCTGGAGATTGACTCGGCCAATCTAGAATTTGGATCATATTCTTCGTGAAAAACTTCTGAAGCAACCCAGACCGATGTTTTGGATTATTGTGGTTGTGTAACATACCCTCTCCCATTTGGCTGACATTAGGTAAAGTACTGTTTCACATAGACTTACAGAAGTTGGTTTTTTGGACAGGTTGGAGTTAAAAAACCACTGATAAGTAAAAAAAATAAGAAGGCCAAATTAGAGTTTGCAAAGAAACACCGGAGTTGGATAGTTAAAGATTGGAAGAAAGTGCTGTTTGCGGATGAAATTAAAATTAATTTATTTGGAAATGATGGGAGAAGGTATGTTAGACGACCGCAAGACACTAAGAATGATTCCCGATACCAACAGTGAAGCACGGTGGAGGTAGTATTATGCTTTGGGGTGTATTTTCTTGGAAAGGCGTCGGTCCAATTTACAAAATTGAGGGTACTATGAACGCTTCTATGTATAGGGATATTCTATCAGAACAAATGCTACCTTATGCCCATCGAAATTTGCCACAAGGATATTTCAGCAAGACAATGATCCAAAACATCGTTCTGGGTTGTTTCAGGAGTTTTTCACGAAGAATAGGATCCGAATTCTAGATTGGCCGAGTCAATCTCTAGACTTGAATTCCATAGAACATTTATGGTGGGAGCTTAAACTAAGAATAGGAACTGTTAATTGTAATAAAGCTGCTTTATGGACAAAAATTCAAAAAGAGTGGAGAAATATGTCTCAAGATAGAATTATCAAACTTAAATCAATGCCTCACCTATGTGCCGCCGTGATAGCTTCACAGAGTATGGTTACTAAATATTGATGATAATGTTACATTTGTAACCATTTTTGAACATTTTTCCTTCAGTTATCGTGTTTTTTCTTCATGTTTTGTACTTGGCCGGATACTTATGAAGAAGTAAAAATTGTTATTTTTGTTATAAATAATTAGTACTTGTTGTATCAAATTTTTGAATTGTACATTTTGATTGTATAATAAAAGCTCTTTACTATGATATATTTGTATTTCTACTTTACACCTATTCTACATAATTTAATTCGAAAATTATTTTTGGCCAGAAAATTTTGCATGCAACTGTATATGTTAATATACAATTATGACCAACCAACGAATATTACATCGTTAGAGAGTTAGAATTAAATCAAAATACTGTATCACAATGTTTTTATTTTATAAAACAAGTAATGGTTGATTGGCCCTGTAATTGTTGTGAAATGATCGGTGGTGATGGAAAGGTTGTTTTAATTGATTAGTCGCAATTTTGGAAAACGAAAATATCGTAGAGGACATCATGTGAAAGATCAGTGGGTTTTTGTTGGAATAGAGAGGGATAGTGGGAAGATATTTTGGGTGCCTGTCGAAAGTAGAGATACTCTGATGCCGATAATTAAAGAATTGATAAGGCCAGGGAATACAGTTATTTCTGATTGTTGGAAGGCATACGATAAATTAAAAAAAGAAGGTGTTAGCAGGTTGCAAATAAACACGACGAGAATAAAAAGAGATTTTCTTTAACCAGTAAAATAATTGTATTCTCAAAAGAACGCTTCACCTTATGAACTTACAACGACGCAATCGGTTTTTTCTTTTAAGAAGGAAGTAACGGTCAAACAGGTTACTACGCATCTTTTGTACGTACAGTCATACAGGCTAGGTTGTAACAGAAGGCACGAATCCTTGATTACATTCAAACCATTTAAGTTGCCTTCTCAACAGAAGGGTATAAACATTGAAAAGTAAACAATAGTATTAATTTTGTTGATTCTGTTACCGGAGCTCATACAAATACCATAGAAAGTACTTGGAGACCAGGGATTTGAACCGCTGCTTAACCCAAACCCGGTTAATCAAGGGAAGGTTACTCTAACCCATACTGACCACGAAGGAACAGTTCTTGAATTGTAGGAAGGGTGGGTTAACCTGCTCGGAGTGGGTTACTAGTAAAAAAAGACATCCTAGTAATCCAGTCAAGTAAAAGATATGTGAACTTAAAGGCAATATTCAGATCAAATGAAACTAGATTGTTTAAAATGTACGAGTATATAATGAATGTAGGATTGATTAATTTTAGAGTGTTGTCAGAAACGGTATTTGTACTTTCTTTTTAAACTTCAATAATTATTTGGCATAATAAATGTACGATGAACAGACATAAGTTAAAGACGGAATAAATTTATACAAAATATGAACACACACACATACGCATGTAGAACAAACTATGTAATTACATTCATTCGGATAACCAATATCGTTTTTTAGTCTCGACTTCTGATCGTTAAGTATAAACTTCACACCTGAAAATAATCTTTCTACAGTTACTTGAGTTCCTGAAAGCCTGTGTACAATATTTGCAAGTATTCGGAGTTCGGAAAAACTGTGTTTATGCCATATTCTGTTCTTTATTTATTCTGGAACTTTGAGAAAACGCATTTAATGCCGCAGCATAATTAAAAACTGTATTTGTTGAAGTTTTTTGCTCTGTGCATTGCGAATAGTTACAGGCATATAAAACCAATTATATTGTGATATATACATTTTAGCGGTTTCTCTGGTGTAGATTTCAAATTTATTTGGATTAATTGCTAATCCTGAAGATACTGCTTGTAGTATTGCTACAAAACGTACACTATTAAATTAACATCTACCCCGGTTATGGAAGCTGCTAACTCGGAGAATGCAAAAAATTTCCTGGCCGTGTTCCCATCATTGAATCTTCCTTTCCCTTGTTTTACACAATCAACTAATAGGCCCATTTTATTTTTAAATTCCTTTTGAATATGTCTTTTTTTTCTTCAAATTGTTGCTTATGAAATCTGTTAGTTTAGCATTTAAAATCTGATTTGTACGCAATGTGTATTAAGCATTCGAAGCATCTAATTAAACAGTGTAAGGGAGATAATCCAAAAGAATAATAGTTAATATTGCTGACCCTGGTGGATGTTAAATTGTACATTTCTTTTGCTGATGCACCACAGATATAGCACCTCATTGATGAACTTGTGTTTGTCATGAAATTGCAAATTTTGCCATCTATCATTGTAAATTTTCAACTCCTTCCGTCACCCCTGGCCCCTTCAGTGGCGTTTTTCACCACCACCCCGTTTATGGGGGTAAATTGACCCATTATTCGTGTCAAGCCCTCGCCAATGCAACTTTGCACACACACACAGAGGACATGAAAATTTAAATTTATTTGATGTGATTTTATCAGAAATTTCCAACATCGTTTGATTCAATGTATTAATAATATGTATTAGGAAATTCTTTATTGGAAGTGAATGGAAAAATGGTCAGAATAAAAAATAACATATGTAGTAATTAAATCGTGTAGGTTAAATAAAAGATAAAAAACAAAATATTTTTATTGTTATATATAAAAAATTTCAGTGTAATAAAAGTAAAATAATAAGAATACATTAATATTGAATTATACAATATAATTGAATAATATTAATACATTGAATACAGAAAACTTCTGGGTGTAATTGTTTCACTGTGCTAGGCACATCATATGTATTGAAAGGTATAGCTTTTGAGGGTACTTGTACCTGTGAGGCATGAAGGTGTGACATCACCTTCTGGAAGGCTTTTGATCTAACCGATGCTCTTAGGTGAAGTTGTGTGATCATCTCTTCACGACTGATTGTTAGAATTTTATTTTTAGAAATTTATTTTCTTAAAGATTACAATACAAGAATGTTAGAGGAAGAGTGTCCGAATTCACAACGAATTCCCACTTCAACAATATTGGCATTAGCAGGTGCTACTCTTAGTCTATATAAATCTGGGATTTCAGATTCTAGGTTTGAGTATTCCTGCGAAAAGCGAGTAAATGCGTTCCCGCCGGGCGATGTTTACTCTAGCACCGGCCAACCCCATCATACACTGCGCACGCACCATCGCAGACACCCGTATACACATACACAGATCACAGTAAACACATATATCTCAGCACACCCCCTTTATTCCATGACATATAAACCTAAAAATCAACTTGATAATTCGACACTCACGTCATATCGCTTTAACAATAAAGAAAACAAATGATCTACATTACGCTATAACATAGTACAGTTCCTACGTTAAACAATATTCAAATCTACTCTAGACTCTCCAAAACTAACTCGTCCTAAAGTATTTGTAAATACGTCAGCCAGATTACTCCCTGACTCTACTCTAACTATACTAAGCTCCTCACGCTCATAGCACTTACTAACAAAGTCATAATGTATCCCTATATACTTAGAATTCTCTTAAAAGATACAGTACCAGCACTATCTTCGTAGAATATAATCGGACTCACTAACATTAAGTTAAAATCATACAATAAACTTCTGATAAACTACAACGTACGTACTGCTTTTGAAAATGCAATGCACTCTGATGACGTAGAAGATTTAATTACACTACTTTGCCTCGTTTTTTTCACTATTGATAACACTTCCAAAGAAACGTACAACGTAACCGGTCGCCGACTCTCGCTCTCCCTATCATCATCCCAGCAACCCACAATTTCAGCATCCTCTCTACGTTTAAAGATCAACTTCAAGTCTTTTGATAGATACAGATTTATAAGAATTCCTAAAGCATACCCGTAAAGAATGCCATCAAATCGAACCCTGAAATCAGCCCAGAAATTCACACAATAACCAATGCCAGGTCTTGCACCACTACAGATATATAACGAAAACACCAATCAAACCCCCATATTTAATACCACGAGATACTGACCGTGCTGTGCGTAAAATTAAAGTTCTTGCCCCATAAGCGTAGAACAGAATCTACTGTCTTCTAAACCACATCGTCCGGTCAATGATTCTACATATCTGTCTCGACCTAACGCTAGTTCACCTCTTAATGTCCTACCCAGCACTTACTACTAAAACATGCACCAATCCCACCTAGGTTCTCCATCGAAAATTTGGCTCGATAATAATTCTCAGTATCATCAAATTTCTCTCTAATCAACCCAAAAACTAGTAAATCATAAACGAAAAACATCACGTAAACTGCATTAATTCCATCGCGCATCACATACAAACAGCAATCAAATTTACTCCTATGAAAACCTAATTGCATTATAAACCTATCAAAACACTCATACCACGCACGTGGACTCTTTCCTAACCCATATAAAGATCCCTCAAATCTATAGACTTCACCAGACTCGCCATCATAACCGATAGGCTGTGCTGCATAAACAGTAGATCTCTCAGCGCCATCCAAGAAGGACGCCTCTACGTCCGTCTGTCCAATAATATAACTGCTCTAACAACAGAAAGCTAACAACAATTTAAGCGGATCCTCTAGTTTTTCATCCTGTCGATAACCTTTTATAACTAACCTAATCCCCTGTTCATTACTTGGTCAACTTGCAAACACCCATCATAAGTCAATTATCTCTGCATCTTACGGTCTACCACCTAATTCCCAGGCTTGTCCTCCAACTAAATTATTCACCTTTCTATTCACAGCCTGTTTCCAAAAGTCACAATCATTTCCTCTCAATACTTCATCATTAATCCTAAGACTATATGCGCCTACATAGCTCGCATAAATACAATAAGCTTCTAATCGACCATATCTATATGAACTACATCCTCATCTCATTGACCTACGCAAAATCTGGCTCATAGCAATCAACAAATTCTTCAGAACCAGTACCTAAATCTCTGACCCTCTTATTATTTCCTATATATCCTTTACATTCAATTTCCCTTTAATCCCACCAAACTCAAGGCTCTCATCAAAATCGATAACACTATCATTATCTCCGCTAAAACCTACAACTTCAGCATCGACTTCAATTGCACCAGCATACCCTGAGACAACTATCCTATTAACCAACAAAACTCCGCAACCTACTTATTTATAACCAAGTAACTCTCCTACAACCGCTGTTATATCCCACCTGGAGAGTCTCTTCACTCCCGGTACCTTGACAAAACTTTATTTCCGTTTAATCTCAGACTCTTAATGCTAGGTTTTCTCCTAAAAAACATACTTCAGAAGACGATTTCAGTTCAAAAGCACTAACAATGGCTTTACTTTCTTTACTTAGTAAACAACTACCGGAACAATCTCTGGCCAAAACTTAGCTGGAATATCTGCATCATACAATAAACATCTCGCTGAATCCATGATAGCTCTATTGCATCCTCCGGCCATCCCGTTTAGTTCATGCACGTATGAATGACACGGCTCTATAAAAATACCCACTGCCCTAGCCAATCTGTATATTACACTAAAGATATACTCTCGCCCACCATCTCATCTCAACCTCTTTATCTTGGAAGCGGTAAATTTTCAACCTTACCTAGATAAGCCACAAAACAATCAAAATTTCACTCTCTACTTTAATCATAAATCATAGCGCATTCACTATAACCATCTATGAAAGATAGGAAGTAAACTGTACCTTCATTTCCAATAGCTTTATGCCGGGCCATTCAAATCCGTATGCATTATTTCCAAAATATCACTAGCTCGAAATCGTTCATTCTCAAAAGGTAAACTGTACATCTCACTCAATATGCGTACACCACACTTTAAACATGTACTCCCTAAAATTCCTAGACATACCAACAACTAACTCACTCCCGCACAATCTACTTAAACAATCAAAACCAACATGCCCCAGAACTCTATGTAGCTTCCTCTCTCAGTCAGTCTAGTCATATTATCTGCAGAAATACGGTGATAAGCTATATAACCAATTAATATATATAATCCCCCCTCCCTGTACGCAACGCGAAATAAATCAATCATCAAAAGAGTAAATCTTTGCTATATCCTTCAATGAAACAACTTTAAAATCACCGGTAACCTAAACATAACTCAATAAGTTACTATCCATCTCTACGAAAAGAAATACCTTTCCTACTGAAAATCTAACTTTAGCCTGATATACAATTAAATACATCAGAACCTTGCCATCTCCTGTACATCCCAATATTTACCATCTTCAACGGCTATAATAATAGGACTTTCTAAACACTCATACTCATAAAAAGAAACTACCATCACCTATAATGGATCTGTACAACCACTATCCAGTATCCAATCCACTCCAGAACTACCACTGCTTGTGTAAACTGTAACGTCCCTTTTGGAAACTTTATCTTCCCTATTATGATGTAGGTCAAACTCTACTGTAGCACAAAATACGCTATCATCACTTGTGACGGAACCTGGCGTGGGCGGCCGGGTAAGCCGCTATTCGACACGCTAGGTGGCACAAATCCCACGGACGAGATTTATTTATTCCTAAAGAAATCTGGGCGCCAGTGCAAAAACACGCGTCCGGTATCTTCGCCCTTCCGACTGCTCAAACGGAGAGCAGGCTCAGAGGAGGTCAGGAAGACAAAGAAAATAAGGGAAACTCTGATCCACGAAAGTAATTGAGGCTTTATTTAGCCGAAAACCAAAAAAAAGGGGGGGAATTCCGTGGTACACTTACACCGGATCGGAAAAGGGTGTGGCGACTAAGCGCCGAAGGGAAACGCGACGCGGAATTCCCAATACAATTCCGAAAATTTGGTGTTACTTAATCCTACGGTGCCTTGCAAATAGGGAGTCCGCCCTAGAAGGAAAAAAAAAAAAAAAAGAAACGTCGTGAATTAACAGTCTCGCGTTTCGAAGGGAAGGGTTCCTTCGAAACGCGGCACGTTCTCAAACCGCGCAAGGGCACGCGGGAGATACGCGAAACGAACGGAGGGAACTCCTGGGGTTCTCGCCTCCGGGGGTGGTTCTGTCACGAACGAAAAGTGCTCCGGAGGACACTCACGGACACGCACACTCGATCCGCGCTCGCACACACACTCCACAATAGGAAACCCTACGTGTGGGCCCTAGCTGAAGGTTGCAGGCCTCGGGGTCCAAGATCCTTGGGTCCTCTGGGGGTATCCCTCCAAAATGGGGTATAGGTCCACCACCCACACACCGAAAAAAAAAAAAAAAAAGAAAAAGAATCTCTGCACCTTCGTTAAAGGCGGAAAAGGGTGCTCGCTCGCGTATCCGTCGCGATTCGCGGTTCAACCGTTAAATCTTCGTTTCCCTCGTCTTCGAAATTGCGCTCTTTTCGTCGCCGGCTCGTGGCTCTCCCCACCCAGAGCTTTAAGGAGCTCCTTACGGTGTGCCACCACCATGGCATCTCCAGACATCGATGGCTCTCCTTTCAGTTCTGTCTTCCGTGGCAGCTGCGGGGCGAAGACAGGGGCTGTAGAGGGTGGCAAGTCCTCTTTGGTGGTGGTCACACCGGGGTCCTTGGGTGGAGGACACCACGACCGGCGACTTGCCGCGCTCGCGAGGGGACGCGGCACTGATCGCGAGCGCAAGGGGGCGCAAAAAGGGGGTCCCTATTGGGCCGCGGACCACCTCCGCGGCGTGTTCGGCGAGGAGGGAGCGACGACCCTCCGGGGGTGCCTTCGTGACGGGCAGAAAAGTTCTGCCCCGTCACACACTATAACTCCAATTACGACGACCATGTCCAAAACCTTGTCGTCGACCTACTCCACTATAGCACGATGAAATACGCCCTCCTCCTCGACGATCATCTCCTCTCGTACTACTGCTGATATCGAAGGAACCTCTTTCTCCGTGGCCTCCGAAATATCGATGATAATGCTGCTGCTATTGCCACGGAGATCGCACTTGACGCGCACCTCCTGAGCCTCGACCTCCCCCACTCGCTCCATCTATACAAGGACTTCAACAATCCTTTCGAAATATGGCCCTTCATGCCACAGCAGTGGCACTCAATATCTCTCTTCCCAATCCTAAATATACTCGAATCCCCCTCAATTAGAGTCACACCTACCCCTGCGCCCAAACCCACAAACTTTACCCCGAACAAGCGGCAACAACCAACCCTACGAGCAAAAAGTAAAACAGCCCACAAACCCCAGAGGCATGGAAGACATAAGAACAAACATAAATTCAAATAAGCCGAATAAGTATGAACAAGAAAACAAAACATCAAACCGAAAAACCCAATTACAAGCGACATATAACCAAAAACTCGCAATCACCCCCATCTCCTCACCCCCATGACCCAAGAGCATACCCATAAAATAATACTAAAGGAAAGGTAAATAATAATCATTAAAAAACAAACGAAGTAAGCATCCCAAACAATATATATTTTAAAAGAAAGGTCCAACATAATAGTTTTCGCATTGTAAGCCGGGGGGGGGGGGGCACCGGGATCTTCCCAGTGGCCCCAGCCGTGTAATCTCATGACTGTCTTCATTGCTAGTTCTTTTATTTTAACATCTAGAGGGGAACAGTTGGTTACTACCTCTAACGCCCTTGACGGTGTGGTTTTTAGTGTACCGAAGGTGCGTCTTAAAGCTGTGCCTTGTATACTATCTAGTTTCGTGGTGGCTGTAATCATTTGGATGTTTGCCACCAAACAATGTTCCCAAATATTATTCTCGGTACTATGATCGCTTCATAGATCCATTTGGTTGTCGTGGGAGTCATGCCCCATGTCGGGCCTAATATTCTGCATAAGAGGTTGAGATTCTTTTTTGCAGCTGCTACTTTTGAAAAGACATGTTCTCTCCGTGTCAGTTTCTCGTTTATTGTTACTCTTAGGTACTTTACTTTTCTAGTGGTTTTTAGTTTTTTGTTGGCGAATTCTAATGTGCCTAGATTGGGTCTCTTTATTTTTCTAGTGACCATCATGGTCTCCATTTTGTCGGGGTTGACTGAAAGACCTACTGATTCGCACCAGCCTTCTAGAGCTATTAGTGCATCTTGAATTCTGGTTCTGATTTGGGTCATGTTTTTCCCCTCTGCCATGAAGACTACGTCGTCTGCATAGGCCATTACTTTGACATTGTTGTCTTCGAGGGCGTATAGAAGACTGTTCACTGCCATGCACCATAGTAATGGTGATAATATTCCACCTTGTGGGCAACCTCTTTGGACAGTGCCTTGGATTGTAGTTTCGCCTCTGCTGCTTATTAATTTGCGATTTTCTAGCATGTGTCTGATCCATCTTATCAGACATGCTTCTACGCCGAATTCGTGGAGGGCTTGTATCATTACCTCCGTTGGTGTACAATTGAAGGCGCCTTCTATGTCGATGAAGCACGCCACCACAATTTCTTTTTTGTTTATGGCTGTTTCCATAAAGTTAACTATTTTGTGTAGGGCCACTTCTACCGAGTGGCCGGCTCTAAAGGCGTTCTGGGATTTGTGTAGGGGTTTCGTTGTTAAATTTGTGCTCTTGATGTGTCTGTCTACTAGTCTTTCGGTAAGTTTAAGTGTTGTAGACATTAGACAGATCGGCTTAAAGGCGTTTGCCGCTGTATAGTCGTCTTTACCAGGTTTTGGGAGGAAGACTACTTTCGTGTCTTTCCAGCTATTTGGTATTATGCCTAATGCCAAAATTGCTAACTTGCTCTGATCATTTTTAGCATGTAATTTCTGGCTTTTTCGTTTGTTGTTGTCATTTTTAATGTTTTCGGGTATATCCCATCCGGGCCCGGGGCTTTGTAGGGTTGAAAGGAGTTTACCTCCCATTTCAGTTTTTCTAAGTTTATGACTTTGTTGGCCGTAGCCTAGTAAGCTCGTTGGTTATTCGTTATGTTAAAGGCACTTTCTTCTTCTGTTGTGCCTGTGTTTGTTGCTATTTCGTGGAAGCCGGGAAAGTGGGTGTTCATAAGGGTTATTGGTGAAGATGGAAAAGGAGGTGAGACATACACAGGTTTAGAATAAATAAGTAAGAACACTAAGAAGATGTAAAGAACACTAGTTTATATATTTGTAAACTGTACACATGAAAAGAAATAAAGATAAATGAAATAGTTCTTTGGCTACTGTACACAAGGCGACGACGGTACGACCGGAAGTGATCCGAGCCTCGCGGTAGGCAGAGACGCTGCAAACCTAGATCAGTATCAGCTATAAGCATGAAATGATAACAGGCGCCATCTATTGGCTATCAGAAGAGGGAACTGTGGATGACGTCGAAGACACAATTCTTAACAGTTATTATTATTTTTTGATCGTTATTCGTATAGGTCCCTTCTGCATTCTTTAGGGTGCCTAGTACTTCGTGTGGTTTAGCTTCTAGTAGTTTGTAGAGCCTTGCTGTTTCTTTTGCAGAGTTAAAGCTGGCGCAGTATTTTTTCCAAAGTAATACGCATCCTTTAGATCAACGGAGCATATGAAACAACCAATTGATATTAAGTGTTTGGCAGATTTAATATCTTCCATTTTAAAATGGAGAGTATCTATGAATTCATTTAAATTTTTTAAATTGATAATAAATCTGCTGGAACCATCAGGTTTATCGACTAGGAAAAAAGGAAATAAACTGTCTCTCTTCCTCATCACAACGCTCTATTACCTTTTTGGTTAAGAGTTTGTTGATTTCTGATTTTATTTTTATAAGTTCACTTTCAGACCAATGTTGATCTAATGGTGATCTATATTGGACTGGAGTCTCTCTAAACGGTATTTTATACCCTTTTAAACATTGAAGAATAAATTTGTCAAAGGTTATTTGTTGAATTTTAGCCGATCAGCTGGTCCGCTTACCTCATTTACTTCCTTGGATGAAAGTAACGGTTCGATGGCCTGCTTGAGGACTTTGTCTGATTGTAGCTGACTCGTTGGGTTCTGGGTTTGAATTTTATCATTGGTTTTTTGCTCTGATTCCTTGCTCTGATTGCCTTGACTGTAGCTTTGATGTTAGAACACGCTTTTTCAACATCTCTGGCTTCTTTAACATCCTCCCCAAATTTTTTCCCGTACAGCCACTTGTCAGGTTTGGTATCATCAATAGTTGGTTTGATTGACTTACTCATCAATGGGGTTATGTAAGCTCTACGAGCAACAGAATGTTGATAATATGTATCAGTCAATAACTTTCCTGCATCACAGAGATATTTCATTAGCGGAGATATTACATTCAATAAATATAGCTCTTTTTGTTTTCTGAGTTTTTGTCAGTTTTCTGAAGAAATAAAACACTGGTTTTAGTTCTTTATCCTCTTGTGGCTGTTTCAAAATCGCTCCAACTCCATCTATACTTGCATCTGTAAAAATATATATAGGTCCTTGTGGGTCGAAAATTGCCAACACTGGCGCTGAGCATAAGTGCTCTTTTTATTCTTTCAAAGTGAACTTGACATTTATCAAACCAGCGAAACTCCACATTTTTCCTCAATAAATTGTCTAATGGCTCTAATAATATAGTATGCTTGGGAATATACTGTAGATAGAAATTTACTTTGCCCAGAAATTGCCTTATCTGTTTGCTTGTTTGAGGTATAGGAAATATTTGTATTGCCACCAGATTATCACTTAATGGTCTTACGTAATTTTCACCTATTTCGTGGCCCAGATAAATCATTTTTCTCTGTGGAAATTTGCATTTTAATTTATTCAATTTGAAACCTGCTTCTAGCAGTGCTCTCAATGATAATTAGATGTTCCTTTTAGATGTTCCTCATATGTTTTTCTATATATTAACACATCATCGATGTAATTTACAGCAAAATTACCCAGACTATATTTTCTTAAAATACATACTAGATAAAACTCTCTGGAAAATTGTTGGTGAGAAAATTGCTTCTGCTGAGTTAGCTATAATTTCCTGAATTTCTTTGTTGTTAACGATTTTAATGTTTTCATTTTTTTGTTTATTCACTTTTTGAGTTTTCAATCTGCATAGACTTTCAGGATGAAACCTGTTTGCATAGCCTAGCTTTTCACAAAAATGTACATGGTGTTTTTGTAGTTGAGAGCTTTTGAGTCTCTCTCTTTATTTCGTTCAACTGGCCCATTTGTTTTAACTTAGACATTAAATCTTCAATCCTAAGTAAACTTTTTTTTTTTTAATTTATTTTGAATCATTCTTGGCAGATTAATAACAATCAGATTAATTTGGGTATTTACGGACATATCTTTATCTGCCTCCAATAGTAAATTTCTTTTCTTTAATGCGTACTCTAATAAAGAGCCATTTAAAAATGTTACATTATATGCGTAGGCTATTTCAGTTAAAGATTGTGCAGAAAAAGTTTCTAGGAAAGCATTATTCCAAAATTCCCAATTATCAACCAAGGACTGTTCCTTTATACAACTATTGAACCATTCTAGAGCAGATTTTTCTAAAAATAGTCTTAGAGTCCCAGCATATTGATCTTGTGTAAGGCTCACACTTTCACATTCTTGTATAAATCATTTCAGCCATGTATTTCCCTTGAAATTCTCACCATTAAACTTCTCTAAAATAACATCCTTAGCTTTTGACCGACTAGATTTTTCTATTGAATTAGCTTGCGTGTCGGTAGATATTTGTGGAACCTCTTCTAAGTACTCATCCCGGAAAATCATGTTTCCTTCTTCATCCAAATAAATAGATTTTAGCTCCTCAGATAAGGTCACTACCACCTTTCAGAGAACAATTTTTTATTCATTCCTGGTTGATGTTGCAACACTTTAATTAACACTAGAACTCATACTTTATATTTTGTTGGTTTTCTGTGTCTTAACAGACAAAATGCTAACAACAAAATGGTAAAACATGTTACGAAAATACTGCCTGGTGTATGTTGTCGATGCCCACCCAACATCCCTACATCTTCAATTTAATATCTTATCCTGTAGGAATTTGAAAAGTAGAATTCAAATAATTAACAAATGAATAAACACTTGTGAACTTCTTCTGTTTATTAAATGTATATTTATAAATTAAGTGTCTTTGAAAGTTAATAACATAATTTGTTAAAATAATCGAGTACGTTATCCCTAAAATTTGGAATTTATTAAATAAACATGAGTTTTGTAAAAATCAAAACGTAGTTGTACAATTCCTGCAAGATAGAAACTTACTGAAAAATGAAAAGAGTTGGCCACAATGTGGCGATACAATGAAATTGTCAAGTGGAAATTTTAGATGTAAATTGACAATTCCAGCAGCTAAAAATCCAAGCAAAAGGAACAAAATTTGCGATATTAAAATCTCAATAAACAATGGTACATTCTAAAACACAGGTTTTCTAAAACAAAATTAAATTATGAAGTTGTTTTGAAGTTAAGGCTGCGCAGGAGTTAAACTAATGCCACCAACGAAGAGCAACGGAGAATAGGTGAACTACGAAACAGTTTTTCGCGTTTTTTATGCACAATAATGAAAACAAACACTTAATGATTATGCATTTCGTAATCAGGGGAAGTAAATCTATCGACCTATCAAGCGTTTGTTTTGAAAATTTGCAAAAAAAAATTTGTGTCTTTAAAACATATTTTTATCATATTTTAAAGGTGAAATTGCAAAATCGAGCCTTCCAGTGGCATGCGGAGTGATGTAAAGAGTATTTTAGAAAAAGAATCGTGAGAAAATATTGCTTCTTCGTCTCAAATAACTTAATCAGCTCCGTTTTTCCAACAACAAAGTTTCTAACAAAGTTTTCCAACGATGTTGAAGTACATGTTACGAGCCAGAGCGATAGCGACGCGCGTGTAAGACCAACGAGTGGGTTAAATTTGAGAATTGGAGCAATACGATTAATTAGTATTTGTATTTATATATTTCTTTATTGTGTAACAAAGTTATTGTTATTTACACATTTCCGTTGACTATAATTTTTCTTTTACATTCTTCCTTTTAACAATATGAACTTAATCTACCGTATTATATTCTAATATAAGCGCTTTGAACCTGTGACTGTTTTCTTAATATCTATTTGTATACATTTTTGAGGTTTTGTATGTAAAAATCAACAATTATATATGTATTTTTTTTTTTTTAACTTACAATTATGAGCTTCAATAGTCTTACAAAATATAATATATGTGTTTTGATTTTAGTTAGAACTATGTTATTCTACCTGCTCCTTATTCTAGTATAGTTCGCTTCGAATATAGTTTACAATATCACAAATCGCGTAATACTTTCATTTTTTTTTTTTTTTTTTTTTTTTTAATTAGGGAGGTAGGAATACCTTTAGAGTGTTTGGTTTTCACTTTATATCTATATTGACCAAAACGGTCTCAGTCTTACTTATAATCTCTTTATCGTTTTCCTATCCTCCCTATTCTTTTACTCTTTTATGCTTATGAAAGAAGACATTTTTTTTTTTTAAACTATTATCTAAATTTGAATTAAGTTACAGCTTGTTGGCCCGTGTTAGCAGGATTTGTCGGGCTAGTCAGACTCATAATATAATGTTTGCTTCTTTTAAGAAGGCTACTATTGCTTTTAGCACCGAGATTTTTTCGCTATTTAGTAATTGCGCTACATTGTAATTGCTATTAATTATTAAAGTA
The DNA here is from genome assembly GCF_026225885.1 of Hylaeus anthracinus. Lineage (NCBI taxonomy): Eukaryota > Metazoa > Arthropoda > Insecta > Hymenoptera > Colletidae > Hylaeus > Hylaeus anthracinus. The sequence goes on along the minus strand of NW_026534326.1, from coordinate 4,387,779 downwards.
CCTATTTTTTTAAACATATTTAATCGTGGAATGATTCTGAATGAGCATCTGAAGAGGACATAATTTATGGATTCTTCTTCCATTTTGCAGTCACATATTTTGTTGTCTGTTATGCCTCTTCTACCTAACGATTCTTTTAAGTTAAAGTGATTTGATCTTAATCTCGAAATCGACCTAATAGCATACCTGTCTAATACGTTTCCGAACTTTTGGAACCAGGGTTTAAACTTTACTTTTTTCTTTTGCTCCCAGAAGTTTGAGAAGTAGTATGTCCCTTTGTTTCTTCCAATTTCCTCTACTTTATCGCTGAATGTATCCCAAATTATGTGTTTTTGATGTACCAAATAGTCTAGCCTCGAGATTGGTATATCTTCCCCTGGTAGTTTGTTGGTATATTCTCTGGCGAGAGTATCCGCTTTCTCGTTCCCTGGGATTCCTTGGTGTCCTGGGACCCAGATCAGGACTACTTTTTCTCTGTTTTTCCGATTTATCAAGGTTTTATAAATCCTTAGAATCCATGCGTTATTGCTCCTTTTATCTGTATCGTCGAGTTTTTCTATTCTGCTTTCAAGACCTATAAGTACTGATATGAAGTCGGTTATGATTAGTATATTTTTATAATTCATATGTTTGGTTATTTCTATGGCTTTAAATATACCTATGGCTTCTGTGGTGTAGATTGTTGCTTCTTTGTGTATGCTACATCCAGTTTCTATGGGTTTTCCTTGCGGTAGGTTGAGATATATTCCTATTCCATTTGCAGTTTTGTTTTCTTGTTTTGAACCGTCTGTATAGCATATAATTGTATCTTCTTTTTTAACATTGTGTTTGTCCATCAGAAATTGATTAATTGTGTTAAGGGGAATTGCTCCAGTTTCCAGGATTTTTCCTGTGTCCTTATCTATGTGTATTTTTTCTAGGTTCTTCCTTTTATTTAGAATCTTTTCTTTCCAGTTAAAACTGCTTTCCAGTGTCTGATTGCTGAATAATATGTTGTTTTTAAGATGAGCTATTTCATAGAAGGCTATTTCGATTAAGCTAGGTTTTATTCCTATTCCTTTTTCGCATTGCGTTAGGTGGTCTGTGTCGTTGTGACTCAAGAAGTAATTCATTTGATTACTTAGTGTTTTACTATGCGTTTCTGTTTTTTCTATTTCCCTGAGCCAGTATCTAATTGCGGCTTGTTTCGCTCTTAGGTGGTGGCCTACGAATCCTGTGTCGGCATACATGACTGCAATAGGGGTAGACATTCGGTATCCAATAGCTGCTCTCAATGCCGCTGATTCTATTTTTCTAATTTTTTTATTCTGTTCGAGGTTTCCTTCCTTGGTGTATATTATATATGTTCCGTAATCAATGACCGAGGAGATGAGAGCTCTGGTGATTTTTATACCCCAGTTTTGGTTTATTCCTCTTTGTCCTCTACATAAATATTGGATAATTCCCAATCGTTTTTTGGCCTTGTGTATGATGTCGTCGAAATGAGTTTTGAACCGTAGGTTGTAATCTAGCGTAATTCCTAAGAATTTCGCTTCTGGGCTGGACTTAATGGAAATCTTCTTTTTATTTATTTCAGCGTTAATCGAAAAGTCTTCCAATTTTGGATTAGTTTGGAATCTAACTACTTTTGTTTTTTCCGGTGCTATTGTTAAATCTCTGATTTCCAAATGTTCTATTAGTCTCCTCAGTGCTGTCTCCGATGGATGTAGTGATGTTTCTTCTTTTTTGTATTTGTTTACTATGACTATATCATCTGCGTAGAGTAATGTGATAGTTCGTTCGTCGTCTATTTTTTTCTGTAAACCATTGATATAGATGTTAAACAGAGTGGGACTGAGAATGGCCCCTTGGGGGACTCCTTTTTTCCAATTTATTTCTTTTGTTCCTTTAGTACAGTGATTGAAGGTTACCTTTTTGTTGTTGAGCTAGTTTCTTATCCAGTTGTACATGGTCGATGGACAATTTGTCATTCTTAGGACGTGCAATAATTTTACCAGATTTACGTTGTCGTATGCACCCTTGATGTCTATAAATATTCCTACTGTGTTCGATTTTTCTCTATTATTGTGTTTGATTTCGTTTGTTATACGTATCAGGTTGTCCATTGTTGATTTGTTTTTCCTAAAACCTGCCTGATTGTTTTCTAGTTTGTGGTTTTCTTCTAACCAGAGTTGTAATCTATTATTAATAATTCTTTCTAAGATCTTACCTACACAGGATGTAAGAGTTATTGGGCGGAGAGCTTTTTTTCCTGGTTTTTGTAACATGATTATTTCTCCTCTTCTCCAGTCTGGAGGAATTTCCCCTGTGCTCCAACTTTCCTCGTATATTCTGTATAGATGATCTTTCATGTAGAGTGGCAATTCTGCTATTATTTTGTAATCTATTCCGTCTACTCCTGGTGCTGATTTTTTATTTTTGTTCTTTTCTATTGTATGAAGCATCTCTATTTTATCTATTGGTATATTCCATATTCTAGTCTGATTATTGTCTTCTTCGTGTGATATCGGTGCTGTGTGAGATGTAATGGATGTCAAGGTTACATTGTTTTCGACTATTTTGTTTATTTCTGTACTTTCTAATTCTTGTTTTACCTTTGTTTCCAGTTTATCGGTATTTCCTGTGTAGCATTTTTTTATCCCCTTGATCTTGTTCCATATTTTAGTTATATTTGTGTTATTACTCATCTCTTGTACCAATTCTTCCCAGGCAGTTGTCTTTTTATCCCTTTTTAGAATCTTCCATTTGGTCCTCCATCCCAGCATGTTTTCGTGATCTTCAATTCTTCCGTATTTTCAAAGATTTTTTTGACATTTCTTCCATGCTTTCCATGTGGAGGTGCATTCCTCGTCCCACCACCTAGGTTGAGTTTTACGTTGTGTGTTATTTCTATTATTTTGTAGGCGTGAATTGGTATTTCGTGTTGTATTGTTGTGTGTATTTTGGTGAGTGCGTTGAAGTTCCGCGTTTCTTACCTCAAAGTATTCTATTATTGGTTGCTTCCATTTGTTGTATTTTTCTGAGAGATTATGTCCTTGTTGTATACTTGTGTTTATTTCCTCTTCTTTGTTCATAAGGTGCATCCTAAATCCGTTCCAATCCATTTTATTTGGTTTATAGAGTCTACTTGTTTTGTTTACTATATTTCCTATTGGTTGAAAAACGTTACGGTTTGGGTTTAAGTTAATTTTAAATTCTATTATTTGGTGGTCTGAGCCTAAGTCCGTACCTGATTCATTCCATTCAATGAAATCTGAAAAATCGTTATGGCATGCTATTAGGTCGATGTTTGAGGGCTGAGAGCCTCTTCCTATTCTGGATATTGTGTCAATGTTAATAATCATAAATTCGATTTCTTCCAAGACTATTTCTAAGCTAGATCCCTCTACGGAACTTTTTTGGCAGTTTCAAAGTGGATTGTGTGCATTAAAATCCCCTGCAATTATTGTATTTTTGTTCAGATCTAAGGAATGAAAAAGTTCGTGCCACTCCGTAGCGCAGAATTTACCGTTTGTTCGGTATATTAATCCTAGTTTGATTATTTCTTTTTGGTTTATGTCTTCTACCTCTGCTACGAGCGTTTCGAACTTTTTATCCACCTTGTATGACTTGATTTTCTTAATATTAATATCCTCTTTATAATATATACAGAGTCCGCATCCTTGTTGATACGTTTTATTGCCTATTCTCCCTATATTGAAATCATTCCCGTTATTTATTACCTGATAACCCTGGATTTGGTATTTGGTATAGTCTATTATCCATGTTTCTGTGATTAACATAATGTCATAATTGTTGATTTTTCCCTTTAATTCGTCTAATTTGTTTCCAATACTCCTCGCGTTCCATAATCCTATTCTCATCTTTACATTATTGTACATTTGGTTAAATAATTATGAGTACTATTGTTTATAGAATGTTCAGTGGGCTTGTGAAGAAGATTGTTACAGGTATAGAAGATATTTATAACTTTTTCCCTTTTTGATTCTAATTTAATTTACAATGTGTCTATTGAATAAAGTTATTCTTATTGTTTAGCAAGTATCTATTGTTTTTCTTCTTTCCTGTCCTAATTATAAATGTAGAATATTGTCTAAGCTTTAGGCGTTGAATTTTATTATTGCTTTTAATTTTCCTTTTATATTGAGAAATTTGAGAATAGAAGTTTTTGTCTTGTCTTTTAACAATTTTCAGTTGTTATTGTTATAAAGAGTATCGAATGTTATTTGTTTCTTTCTTTTTTTTCCAATATTGAATTAAATTACGTTTGGTTTTTTTTCTTTCTTTATGTCTGCTACTATGGTTTGTGTTTAATTAATTTTTTTTTTTTTTTTAAATTCTTAGTCTTTGTAAAATGTTATATGAAATATTTTGTTAATTGTACTACTAGTCATTTGTTTGGATATTTCTGTATTTGTTGTTTAGTAAAATATTTAGAAAAAGAAAGAGGATCGATTTTGTTGTTATAATCTGTTTTTATATCAAACATTTTCATCGTTTTCGTTTTTTTTTTTAGATTTTGGCAGATCCTTTTTCTTTTTCTTTGACATTTATATTATTATACCTATTCATATTATTATAACTATGTTTTATCTATATATTTCTTTATAGTCTATTGGAATTTCCTTACTTGTTATCCGGTTGAGAGTTCAATAAGTCTAATTCATCATCCGTCTCCGTCTGTGGTGATTTGAATGATTCTGAATATTCATCTTCTTCTTTCTCGTGGCTCTCTGGAATCACGTTTTTTAATGTGGAATCTCTTCTTCTTCTCTTCTTCTGGAGTTTTCTCTGTCATTGTTTTTTCTTGTTGGTCTAATTCCATTTCTTCGGTCTTCTTTTTTGGCCTGTCTGCTGTTTCGTCGTTGGGGATACCTTCCCATTCTTCGTTGGACATGTATCCTATTGGTGAATTTCTCGCCAAAATAGGTTCTTCTTCGGTTTGCGTTGGTCTTGGGGATGTTTTAGGCAGAGTTGAATAGTTATGTTTGTTTTTACTTTGAAATTCCGGGATATGTAGATTATGTTCTCTTGTTGGAGTTATTCTGTGTTTAGACGTAGTCGGCTTGTTTTGTTGATAGTATTGCTTATTTTTTATTATGATGGGTGGGTCATTCATAGTTCTCTGTGTTCTACGGTGACGTTCGTCGTTATAGGTTATGGGAATTCTTTCTATCTCCCTTTCCTGCTGTAAGAAATGTCTTTCTTTATGGTAATTTTTTAGGAAATACCTTTGTTTGTCCTCGTAGATGTCATTGAGTTCACTTTCTGTAGGTTCGCCTTGACTGCCTTGTACATACTTTTTTTCACCTAGGTATCTTGATGGCGAATCTTTTAGTTTGTTTTTTATGACGTTGACAAGGTTTTGTTCCTTTATCCAGTTAATCAAATCTTCTATATCTTTGTCATTCTTGATGCCGTAGTTAACCTTGTTTGATTTGTAGGTTTTTGTCTTTGGAGTGTATCTTTCATTCTCTTCTTCCATGTCAAAATTATTATGTTTGCTTGAATTCTTCATTGTATGGTAAGTGGGAGTTAGAATTTGAGTATCTTCTTCTTCTAATGGATAAAATCTATTGTTATTATTGATACTGACCTTTGATGCATTGTTTGGTGGTCGTCCATAACTTTCGTTGCCTCTCGATTGCCTTCTATTCGGTGCGAACCAATCGTTTTCTCTTATTAGGCATGGTTTGTCTTCCCATTTTTCGACTTCCATGCTGAATCTACCTTTGTTTTTCTTTTGACCTAAGACGGGAAATTCTTCTTCCTTATACCTGAAATTTCTAGTTCCTCTAAAGTTCATTCTGTCATCGCTACACTTTTTGCTTCGTGAAACGACATATTTTTGTAGGCTATTAATTTATTTATCGCCTTTTCCAAGAGTGCATATGGGCATTGTCTATTGAGGGCTGAGTAGTCCTCTTCACAATTGGCACATTTGGGAGGGTTTGTGCATTCCCCATGAGATGTTTTTCCACAATTAAAACATTTACTTTCCGTCTCTCGGCAGAATCTCTTTGTATGTCCGAAGCGCATGCACTGGTAGCACTGTCTTATGTTCCTTACGAACGGAGTAACATTCAATGACACATGTCCTTCCATGATAACTATTTTAGTTGGAAGGCTGGTTCCTCTAAATTTCACTAAGACCATTTGTGTTTCTACCCATTCATCACCGTGATCCACTCTTTTTCTTTTTCTAAGCGTTTCAAAAGAGTCAATGTTTTGACCGGGAAGGGTTTCTTCCTTCAGCTCGTCCTGTGAGTATTCCCATTCCTTGATGATACCGGTTCTAAATTCCGATCTTTTTGGAATGCGTATTTTGAAGTCTCCGTTATTCCTTTTTATATATTTATTATATATATCTCTACCTTCTTCTGGTCGCTTGATTTTGATCTCTGCGATATGTTTGTTCAACATTTTGATGGCCTCTATTTTATTTATTTCTTCCCTTAAAAATCTGAAAATTTTGAAATAGTTAAGTTTTTTGTTCGCTTTAAAATGTACGTTACCTCCTTTATTATAATTTTTTTTGTTCACTTCTACTTCGAATAGGATAATGTTATCTGATTCGATTTTGGTTGGAGATTTCTTTTTAATTTGGGTTTTGTACTTTTTGTCTAACGACGAGTCAGAATCTGTTTCTCTTTCTTCGCGTGACGCACCACGTGTCGCATAGCGTCCGACTACGTTTCTCACCTTTATATTCTCTTCTCTTAAATTTATCGATTCCACGATCGATCGTACGTTAGTATCCTTTCCTCCGTTATTTGCCACCTCACTTTTATATGGATTTATCTCAATATTTGTTTTTTCGTTGCCTATAATTTTTATATTTTTCCTCGCGTTCCTACTTTCGTCACTATATTCGTTTTCAATTGCTTGTTCCAAGCTCTTTCTTCTCATCCTTATTTTCTCGTTCGCTAGGGGCGCTAGTTGTCTCTCCTCTGGAGCGCTGATTGGTTCTTCCACTTTCCCTTTGCTCTTCCTCATTGGTTCGATTGTACCTTCTTCCATCTTATTGGCGCATATTCTGTAGATCTCCTCGGCCGATCGCTGGATCAATCTGATTCTTGACTCGTGTTGTGCTGACGGGTTTCCGGTTTTTGGGAGGAAGATCCCTTTCTCCCCCCCTTTTTCTCCTTCATCCTCCTCTGTTCTATCTCTCATGGAGAGATAGGTTAACTTTTCCGCACTGCTCACATTCCCCCCGGTTAAATTCCCCCCTTAAGAATTAATATCTTAATTTGTTCCTCCCCCTTCCCTCACTCTTTTAAATGCACTTAAATATAGTTATTCTGTGTAATTACACCACACCGATAAATTCCAACTCTCGCTATTTCTTTTCCGTTGTGTCCCTCCCAATGGCAGACCGGAAGTCCGCGATAAAGCAACCGAATCCGCGGTTCACGATAGTAAATAAGCCGCGATCGTACCGTGGTCGTATCAGGGGCACATAATGTAGCAAGAAGTAGATCGATCGCTCTGCACCCGTAGCTGTTATCGCTTAGGTTCTCTCTTACTTGCTAAACGCTTCTCAGTCTAAGATATAGGGTGACGTTCAACAAGAAAAAAATATGTCCGTGGTTTGGACGGTCGATATGCGAACGTCACATTAGCATTATAATATCGAAAACAAAAAATAGTGTTCTATAATAGTACCTTTTTTTTCTGCGATACTCCAGAAGTAGAAAGGACGGCAATTGTCGCTCTGGCCTCAGATGTGGTATTACTATGCCCATCTGTAACATCCATTACAAATATTTGACAATTAGATATCTGCTTCGTCCATAAATTATACAATTCTATACATGACATGATAAAATTAAATTAACATTTTCTTACCAGATTGTGTCTACGATGTCACAATTTCCATTGGATCTGTTGCTTCGATTACTTCAGTAATTCCTTCAGGAATTACTGCAGAAATTGAAGTTTCAACAGTTACAGGTTCTATAAAATATAGAAATTATAAATAATAAAGTACACTAGGGTTGGTATTCGCAGTCGCAACTTATTTCTAAGCTGGCCTTAAGCATATGCTGAAGGTGTTGGACAGATTCACAGTCGTCGAATAAGTAACGCCTTAAGCATCGACTTAAGCACTCCCTTTTGAAAGCAATTGCTGTCTATTCTAGATTCACAGTCGATTCTTAAGAAAGTCTTAAGTCCATATGGATACATAAAATAAAATGATGATACATAATACTGTGAATACATAGCGACTCAAGCAATGCTTATTCTAATAAGGCGCACTTAGTTAATTCGCGCCATTCGAACCGTCGCAAATCAGCTATCATATTATATGCATGTTTTTTATAGCAATGATATGCAGCACATTCATTCTCCATTGAAGTTCGGATTGTACTTACCATTATTCTCTGCCATTGCTAACATTTATTTCAGAATTAATTTCTTTCAAACGTTACTATCTTTCCGGGTGGACGGTTTCTTCGCGAGTGGCTTCGATGCCACGAACGTTCCGACCACTCGTTTCGAGTAAACAAATACAGTCGACTCGAAACGCGTCCTTTTCCAATTCATAGTGGCGCCAATTTTCAATTCTCCGTACTTCTGAAGGGCTTTTTTTGATGGAGAAACTTCAGGGAACAAGATCATACGTTTTTCAAAATTTAAATCAATAGACCTCCTCATCGGAGAGAACGCAGAATTAGAATTTGTTTACATTTTTCGACGTTATAAAGTCAATCATTGAGATCGAAAAAAATTATTTTGTAACAGCCCAATCATTTCTGAATAAAACAAAAGAAAATCTAGCTCAATTGGACTGTCAGGCACAGTGAATGGGTAACATCTAATAAAAACGGATGCGGCAGATTAATATGGATAATAGATTTAATATATAAAATACTCTGGTAATAACATGGCACACATATATAACGATCCGGACGGAGCGATACTCTATCGAAGACTTAAGGAACTAAAGAGAAATGACTACAACATATTCCATCTAGAACAAAATCGCCGATGATATCAAAAAGTGATTGATTTGGCATAGAATGACTCCCTTATCTCACTTCCCACATATTATGTACATAATATACAGGATGTTTGAAAAATGTTGGAGATCCTTAAAAAGGGTGGTTCGGGAAGTGATTTGAAACAACTTTTTCCTTTGCGAAAATGTTGTCCGAGGCTTCGTTGAGGAGATATTATCGAAAAACACTGACCAATCAGAGCGCGAGGATGCCGGTGGAGCGCACGCGGTAGGCGTTGGGCTACGCACTAGGTGACCGCCCTCCGCCGGCGTACTCGCGCTCTGATTGGTCCGGGGTTTTCAATTAATATCTCCTTAACGAAGCCTCGGACATTTTCGCTAAGGCAAAAGTTGTTTCAAATCACTTCCCGAACCACCCTTTTTAAGGATCTTCAACATTTTTCAAACATCCTGTATATTGTAACAAGTGGTCTATCTTTCATTACTGCGCCAACAAAATACGATAGCAAAATATCTAGCGTTCAGTTTATTTCTTGAATCTTTCCTAACAGTACGTTACTTCCTCGTGTGATAATGAACATTTTTTGTTGCGATTTTCGAGTTTAGTAGGCCAAAGTACATAAGGAAACGCTTATGCCATTCAAATACGCTGCTTTTTCCTCCTTCAGTTTCCTCACTACTTCCTCAAACTCCTCCTCTGCCATTGAATGTACATTTTGGCTGTAAACTAGTGTAATGATATAAATGTAGCTTTATAGTTAATGTCGTGATTCCGAAGGGTGGCAATTACAATACGAAATTTGCTAAAAATGATTTCTTTATTTCTTGTTATGGTGTGCCTTCGAGGAAGGTCGAAATCTGACTGCAGCACGCTTGCTGGAGACCGAGGGCTAGAGGGCCAAGGAAAATTAGTCGTAGAAAAACTGTGCAGTGGGGGAGGAGTGCCAAGGTTTACATAGGGACTGCGAGGGTGGTGAAAATGGACAAGGAGAAAGTTGGGGACAGGAAGTGCTTGGGAAAAGGTTTGGACGATAAACAGATGGAGGTAATTTATGGCAGGGGCGATGTAACTTGGAGCATCTGACAATAATGATATAAATGTAGCTTTATAGATTGGCATGCGATCGCGTCTCAGTTTGGAAACTGACTGCCTTTTCGAGGTTCGTCACCTCGCAACGCGACCCGCTACGTATGTCGGTTGTTTCTCCAACAATGTCCATCTGTCCTGTGTTCCCGGGTTCTCAAACTAAAGTATTTCCACAGTATTGTGGCTCGGTACTCTTCGTCCCGGATCTCTCCACTTGAGATCTTCAATGGCAAGTCTCGCGGCGCCATTATTTTGGGCATACACCCAGAACATTCGGAAGTATTCTGAAGGCGAAAATGTTGGATTGCAGTGGTAGAATAAAGACAAGGATTTCTTCTAACTTGTACAATTCTTTTATAACATGATGGACGTCAACCAAATTTTTCAGGGTGTTCTTAACCTCGTGCGAAGATGTAAAATTCTGGAGACCCATGATGGGTGGTTGCGATCCTAATAGCTTTGACCTCTTTAAAGCTTTTAGTGAGACTATGAATTACCTCAAAACACCCATCCCAAAGACCATTCATCTTAGAGCACAATTTACCACCTTGGTTTACAATCTTGCCCTTTACTCTTATAAACCACGGTTGCTGATTGCCAATAAGTAGCAACCAACCACTGGTTTTTATAACTGAGCGTATGGTCCATTGTTATTTCACTCTGAACTCCTCGGAACAAATCATCTCTTGCGTTATTGTTGCCAATAATTTCACGCTCAATCAGGTTACCCTTATTGTTTTCGACCTTGATGTACACTTGTCGATGATTTGACCCTACGTCCTTCTCAATGCCGTTTGGCACTTTCTTCCATTGTATAGCACTCCTAGCATATATCTGCAGGGGCAGATCTTGCCGTGCCACCGGCAAATTAACTTCTCGGACAGGCATCCCTGCTTCATAAGTTGCGAGGAGGTAACATATAAGTACGCGCCACTCCTCTATTTTTAGTTCTTGCGGGCATTTCACCCAATCATCAGGTATCTAGACTGTGACATGGGATGAGATTCCCGCGTCACCGCCTTTTATATATATTGTTTAAAGTTAATAGATCAGTCAAATCAAATAGATTAGTATCTGAACTTCTGACACCAATTCAGCTGTGACACGGAACGAGATTCCCGCATCACCGGTTTTTCCATTTAAAATTTATAAACAAATCAAATTAAACAACAGTATATTTATATATATTTTACTTGTCTATCGGCAAGGTCAGGTCTTTGTCGCTACAGTCCCGTACGGGCCCTGACTCGTATGTGAGCTTCTAGGTCTTAATTTAGGATTTGGGATTTTAGCAGATGCGAACGGTTAACATAAACTATTAATATGATTTACTCTAAATACGGAATTGCAGTGTTTGTTCTATTGACAATTTCGTGATTCGATTTTGATAATACAATGGTATAATTTGAACGATTTAATCGGGACAACGTGTTTGTAATTATAATTTCGTTTGAATACACACTTTCATTCTCAATTAAATCATACAGAAAATACACATATGAAATCGTCAAAAATATAGATACATATTTAATAAAGAAAAACAGTGAATATATATATATATATTTGTTCCCAGGATATCAACTAGGGTTACCCCGGAAATGAATTATATCATTTATTGATATCCCAGTTATCACAAATAGTAATTTCATATGTAAGCCTCGCGTTCTGCGCCAAATTTAATTTTACCTCAGTCGGGTAGAATAAATATCAACACGTGTCGATGTAGCTTTTACAACTGTAATTTTATATAACTGTTTACATACATACACTAAACACACACATCAATTAACATTTACTAACCTGAATGTACACAATTGTCGATATTCCTTATATTAATTAATTTATCCTTAGTACCTTAACCTAAACAATTATTTTCGAGTGTACATTCAACTCGGCTTATTTACTCTCTTTCTCTCTGCACGTGGCCTCTTAACCTCACCTGTTGTCCCGCAACCTACGCTATTTTTGTGTATGGTGAGTTTGGCGGGACCGTTCAAACTTACATCCCCCCTCTTTGCGTGGGGACCCGCGGTCCATGGTAGTACGGCACCAATTTACTCGCATGAAATAAGTTGGACTCTTTCTTCTTAAATCCGCTGTCTATTACGTAAATCAAGTCCGATATCTTCTCTTTTATCCTGTGTGATCCTGTTCTGATTACCATTAATTTGTTTCTGTTTAGTTCATTACTATTTTGTATATACACCAGATCACCGACATTATAGTCAATTTTTGTTACGTTTTTATCATAGTATGTTTTATTTTGATCGTGTATTTTCTGTGAATTTTTAAGAGCCAATAATCTATTTTTATTTAAATTTTCGATATTGTTTTTATCTAAGGATGGTGGTAGTGTAGAATTGTCTGTGCCTGTCAATAGACATTTTGGGGTGAATCCCGTCGAGCTACGTATTGTACTATTGTATTCTTCTACACATTTTTCAGCTATTGCCAGCCACGGGATGTTTTTATTTTCATACGTCGTGCACCTTATCCTGTTTACTAACGTCTGATTTGCTCGCTCATTTAATCCATTTGAAAAAGCACAATTCACTGCAGTGAAAATCAGTGTTATATTTTGATCTTTTATGTATTTTTTGAATTCTGTTGAATTAATACCCGCATATTGATCTGTGAGTAACGTTTTTATTTTTCCTTTCTGTTCTCCTTTTTTCACTATTTTTACAAAATCTTTTGAAACCTGTGTTTTGGAAGTTGTGATCACAGCATATCTGGTAAAGTGGTCTATAATCAAGTGGAGATATCGTTTGGTGCTCCTATTTCCTTTAAAACCTCCTATTGTATCCAAAGATACGATTTCAAATGGTTCTGTCGCTGGACCTAATTGTGATAGTGGAGTTTTAAAACAGCCAACTCTAGTTTTATTTTTTTTACACGTTTCATAAGCCCTACAATCTATCTTTATGTGTTTGTACATGTTTTTGAAATAAAATTTTTGTCCAATAGTCATCGTCAGCTGTTTTGTTCCAATATACCCTTGTTCGACATGCATCTTTTTTATTAATTTAGCTCCAAATTCTTCTGTTATCCAAATCTTTTTTTTGTTATTTAATGTCTTGTATATTATACTATTTTCAATATTATAATTATTGTCTAACTGTATCAGTTTTTGGTTTTCAATTATTTCTTCTATTTTTAGAGAGTTTGATGTTTTTACCACAGCATCTATTCTGTTTTCTTCTTCTTCTGATTCTAAAACTGGATTTCTGGATAAAGAGTCCGCTTCTACATTATCTTTGCCTGGATTATATACTATATCAAAATCAAATTGGGAAATGAAATTTAACATTTCCAATAACTCAGAATCTGTGCGCTTGTTTATATTAAAATTTTCCAATGGCTTGTGATCAGTTAATATTAAGAATTTTTTTCCCATAAGATAGTACTGCCAATATAAAATGGCTTCCTTTATTGCTAGGCATTCAATGTAAATGGCCTTTTTTGTTTGTTGTGTTTTTGTTAATTTTTTTGAAAAGTAGAATACCGGCTTTAACTCTTTATTTTCTTGGTGTTGTTTTAAAACTGCTCCAATTCCTTCGATACTTGCGTCTGTGTAAATATAAATTGGAGCACTTTGATCGAAGATCGCTAATACTGGTTGTGAACACAGATACTCCTTTATTTTCTCAAAATTAATCTGGCATTTTTCTGTCCAATTGATATTTACATTCTTTCTTAACAAGTTGTGGAAAGGTTCTAAAAGAATCGTGGTTTTTGGAATATATTCCAGGTAAAAATTTATTTTTCCTAGGAACTGCCTTATATGTGTTCTTGTCTGTGGTGTCGGAAATTTTCTAATGGCTATAAGATTATCTGCCATTGGTTTTATACAGTTTTCACCAATTTCGTGACCTAAATATATTGTCTTATTTTGTGCAAATTTACATTTTGCCCGATTTAGTTTGAAACCTTGATTTTGTAATGCTTTTAAAGTTTGTTCAATATGTCCTATGTGTTCTTCATAATTTTTAGAGTGAATTAAAATATCATCAATATAATTTACTACGTGCGGTCCCAGTGAATTTTTCCTTATCACACTAGCAAGTATTCTTTGAAATATTGACGACGAAGATTTTAAGCCAAAGGACAAACACATCCATTGCCAATGACCATGATGAGTTACGAAAGCAGTTTTGTACCTGTCTTTTTGTCGAACTGGTATCTACGAAAACGCCGAGTTTATATCCAGTTTTGTAAAATATTTGCAATTTCTTGCACGTAATGTTAAGTCCTCAATCCGTGGGAATGGTTGACTTTCTGACACCAAAATTTTGTTCAGATCTCTGTAATCAATACATAGGCGTGATTTTCTTCCTTCTTCTTTTTTTAATACTAATGTGACTGGAGCTGCATACAGGCTGCATGATTCTTCAATTAGACCTGTTTTTAACAATTTATCAATTTGATTTTCTATTTCTATTTTGTCTTGCATAGAACATTTGTATGGTTTTTTTGCTAAATAGTGTTTTCTGTCAACTTTATTGTTGCTTCATATTCTGAAGCTTTACCAACATCAAATTTATCTTTTGCAAAAATGCTATTAAATCTTTGTAAAATATTTTGTAATTTATTGTCATCATGCAATTTTTCTTCTACTTTTTTATACAAGTTCTCTTTTTTATTTTCTTCTTCTATATAATTTTGAGTAATTTTTAAGTTTTCATCTTGCCTAAGTTTAAACTTTTGTATGGCATCTAATCCTAATAACAGGTTTTCTTTGAAATTGTCATTGTTTACTATGAAGAAAGGGAATGATTTTTCTATTTTGCCAATTTTGACCAATGTTGTAAGTCCTACTGTTTGTGTTACTCCTGTTATACTTTCTATGTTGTCCCCTCCACTTATCATAGAATTGCTACTGTTATAATTTTTTTTCCAATATTTATAGTTTATTAATGAAATATTAGCTCCTGAGTCATACAAGGCGACTGTCGGATTTTTATTTATAGAGATTCTTATTTTGATAAGTGGAGTTCCTGATCGTTTTTTGGATGTTCACTATTAGCAACAGTGTCTTGGATTTCTAAGTTATTTATTACTTTTATGCTATCATTTTTTTTTAATTACAGATTTCTATCTTTGTTCCTGCACATGTTTTCTGGGTGAAATCTATTTTTATAACCTAAATTTGTACATATTGTACAAGATTTTTTTAAATTTTCGGTACTTTGTTTACTTTTACTGATTACTTTTTCTGTCTTTTTTATCTTGACATGACCCAGCTGTTTTAGCTTTGCCATCAATTCTTCTATAGATTTCGAATTTTGTTTTTCTAATTTTTTACTAATAAACTCCGGTAAAACTATTGCAATTAAATTTATTTGTGAATTTAAAGTTAATTCAGGATCCGCTTCTAATAACAATTTTTGTTTTCTTAATCCAAATTCTAATAAGGATCCATTTAAAAATTTATATTCATATGCATATGCAATCTCAGACCATGACATTTCAGAGAATGTCTCTAAAAAGGAATTGTTCCATATTTTCCATGCATGTGAGATTGAGTTAGAATTCATAAAGTTTACATACCAGTCTAAGGCAGATCCTTCCAAAAATAATCTTACAACTTGTGCATACTTATCTTCAGTTATACTTAATCTACTACATTTTTGTATGAATAATTTTATCCATGATTTTGCGTTTACACTTTCGCCGTTGAATTTGCTTACAATCATATCCTTCACCAGTGAATGTATAGATTTATCTTGTGCTTGACTTGCCCCAGAGTTTGATTGTGCATTTACTGGGACTTCTTCTAAATACCATTCATGGAAGACTACATTGTTTTCTTGATCCAAATATACTTTACGTAGGTCATCATTGAGTGTAATCACGACGTTTCTAAATTTGTTAGGCGTAGTTAAGCTTTTCACGACATTTTTGGCAATCGTGTTTTTGAACAATTCTTCATGGTGTACACTGATCTGTTGTTCTTGAGGGAATCGAAACATTTTTTCCTGATTTACCAGCTTAATCGTTTTCACTTTTATCACCGTTGTTTTACTCGAAACACCTGCTTCTGATTCAAATCTGAATTCTGCTTTAATTGTCTCCATTGTGTAGATTTGTAAGCCTCGCGTTCTGCGCCAAATTTAATTTTACCTCAGTCGGGTAGGATAAATATCAACACGTGTCGATGTAGCTTTTACAACTGTAATTTTATATAACTGTTTACATACATACACTAAACACACACATCAATTAACATTTACTAACCTGAATGTACACAATTGTCGATATTCCTTATATTAATTAATTTATCCTTAGTACCTTAACCTAAACAATTATTTTCGAGTGTACATTCAACTCGGCTTATTTACTCTCTTTCTCTCTGCACGTGGCCTCTTAACCTCACCTGTTGTCCCGCAACCTACGCTATCACGCGTGTTGTCATACGACTTTTTGTGTATGGTGAGTTTGGCGGGACCGTCCAAACTTACACATATAATATGGAAACACAATATAAGATCGTCGGAATGACTTTGTACACGAAATAGAAATAGAAGTACCACTCGAGAACCAATACGAATCAATACGATTTATTGATATTCCGAGTGGTCACAAACAATAAATTCATATATAAAATATATTATGTTAAAGAACAGCAACTTACGATTGAAACTTCTATCTCAACTCTCGATGAGATCGCTCGACTTTTTTTTTGGGGCGGGTGGAAAAACCTTCATAGGCACCGGGCACCGGTGGACGATGCCAGCATCCGGTAGTGTGAGATTTCTACTCACTAAAAAACCACCCGCATCCCACGTTAGCCCCCCGGACCAGACCTGCTTTCACACAACAACAGTCCGGGGGCGTGGCAACTAGGCCCCGCTAGGGCCTCCGCCAGTCGGATAGTACCGAAACTAAAGGGAGCCCAGAGTATCCTCCAGGCATCCCTCCTCTCTCTTGCGACGCAGCACACGCTCCACGTAGTGCGCGATCGCTTCCCATTCGCTCGGCCCCTGCAGAATCACCCCCACGATGTTGTCGGGGGTGACGTCTCCTACGAGGGTGCAGAGATCTACCCTATCTCTGGCGAAGCGGTCACACACGAAGAACGTATGGAGCGCGTCGTCTCTTGCTGCGTCGCAATACCGGCATCCCGGGGATCCGACCTTGCCCATCCTCGACAGGTACGCACGGAAGTATCCGTGGCCTGTGAGGAACTGGGTGAGGTAAAAATTCACCTCACCATGGGTCCTGGATATCCAGGTGGCCAGATCCCCTATTAGCCGAGCCGTCCACCGACCCGGCTGGGCAGCCTCCCAGCGTTGCTGCCATGCGCGCAGCGTGGCTGCTCGCTCGTGGGACACGGCTTCGGCCCGCCCAGTGTCCGAGGAGCGTTGGAAGATGTTCTTCCGCTCGAATGCAAGCAGATCGATGGGTATTACCCCGGCGATCGCTTGCACTGCGCACTGGGAAACGGTCCTGTAGCTGCACGCCACCCGAAGCGCCAGCTGGCGCTGTACGGCAGACATGCAGCTTCTGTACTTACGGAGCCGAAGGGCATCTGCCCATAGTTCGGCTCCGTACAGCAGGACGCTCTGGGTTGCCGAGAGCAAGAGTTTCCTCTTGCTCGGTTTCGGGCTGCCCACGTTTGCCATTAGTCGACTGAGTGCTGTCGCCAACGACGCCGCCCTGACCGAGACCCACCGGATATGTTCCGCGAAGCTGAGGTTGTTGTCCAACACCCAGGTACTTCGCGGACCTCCGGGTCTGGATGGTCTCGGTCCCAACAGTCATCGGGACGATGGTGGGGACACGTCGGCGTGTCAGCATGACGATTTCCGTTTTCGGAATCGCCATCTGCAGCCCGTGGTCCTCCATCCATCGCCCCACTCGGCGCATGACCTGGTTCAATTTGAGCTGAGCCAACTCGGCGGTCCGCGCCGTGATGACCACGGCGACGTCGTCAGCATAGCCGACGAGGAACGAATACTCTGGCATACCCATGCGGAGGAGGCTGTCGTACATGACGTTCCACAGGTCGGGCCCTATGACCGATCCCTGCGCAGCACCCGCAGTGATCGGTCGTTCACGGAGCCCGTCCGACGTCTCGTACAACAGCTTTCGGTCCCGGAGATAATCCGCCATCATTGACAGTAGATACTTCGGGAGCCGAAACGTTGTTTCCAACGCCTCCAACATGTCTGTCCACCGTGCCGTGGTGAACGCGTTCCGTACGTCCAGCGTCACCAGCAGGACGACGGGTCTCGCGGCGTGGCAAGCCGTGTCGGCGACGCGTACAGCGTCTACCACGCGCGAAATCGCGTTCACGGTGAACCTTCCTTTCTGGAAACCGTACTGGTGGTCCGAAAGACCTCCAGCGGCCAAGATCGCCTCGTGAACCGGGGTTTTACCAGTCTCTCCATCAGCAGTCCGCTTGTGTTCAGCAAACACAGCGGACGATACGATGACGGAGATCCTGGTTCCCCTTTCCCCTTGCTGATCAACGCGAGCCGAGCAACCTTCCACTGCGCCGGGAAAATACCCATGTACAAGCACGCGTTGTACATGCGCAGCAGAAAGTCGGGATACCTCTTCACAACCACGCGCAGGGCCTCGGACGGTATGCCGTCCGGCCCGGGGGCCTTGCGGGGCTTCATAGTCCTGGCCGCAACGACGAGTTCCGCCGCCGTGAACATTGGGACGTCCGCCCCTGCCACCGGATCAAGATCGTGTCTTCTCACCGGATGTGCAGGGAACAGAGCGTCCACAATGCTCCGCATCGTGGTTGCGTTCAGTTCCGGGCTCGCGGACAACCCACCGAGTCTTCGGGTGACGAGTTTGTACCCGTCGCCGAACGGATCTCGGTTAAGGATGATTTTCGGATGATCAACATAGGGGGGCGCCCACTGGTGCTCCCCCGCCAACACGTCGCAACCCCGCGCAGCGAACGAGCCTGGGCCGAACATCTGCCCGCTCGGTCGTGTATGAATGTTCATTCCCGGGATGTGTGCGTTCTTTCCCGACGAAGATCGGCCGCGGTTTACACATGAGGAGGGCGCACCCTGATTGGGTAGACGACGTAATCCGTTCCGTGGGAGTAAAGATACGTTGGACGGACGAGGAGGTATCTTTGCTCGCACGGCGCGAGGCGGAGCTATCCATGACGGGTGAAGTGCGCTTCATGAACCGGGCCCTCTTGGGATACCTGCCCGACAGAACGCTCGAGTCCGTGAAGGGTGCCCGGCGACGCGAGGATTATCGGGCGTCTGTGGCGGCACACGTTGAGCGCATACGACGGGAGACCGAAGAGCCGACGACTGCTGCGGCGTCAACCGCTGGAGAGGATGAGGAATGCGATCGGGCCCTCCTGGAGTACTTTCGCGGCCTTGCTCCGCTCGCCATGGATACGTTTGAGGCGAACATCCTGAACGGAATCTGTGAC
This sequence comes from Hylaeus anthracinus, assembly GCF_026225885.1. NCBI lineage: Eukaryota > Metazoa > Arthropoda > Insecta > Hymenoptera > Colletidae > Hylaeus > Hylaeus anthracinus. The sequence goes on along the minus strand of NW_026534326.1, from coordinate 4,368,318 downwards.
CGGGTGGGTTTTGAAGACCGCGGAAGAACTCTGGAGAAGCTGACCGCTTACCTGGCGACAATTCTGCCGCCTCCTCGAACCGCGAGATCTGCACCGCGGCCTTGTCGAGTGGCCGGAGAGGTGCGGCTGTCGAAGCGCCAACAGCGCAGGGTCGACTACGGGAGAGTGCAAAAGCTCTGGCGTAGGGATCCAAGACGCTGCTTTGATGTCGTAATAGATGGCCCCGGTGGAACTTCTCTTCTTAAGGAAGTGATGGTTCCATATTGGGAGTCTGTTATGACCCAGGCGCGAGACGGCCTGCCACTGCCGGCCCCGCAGGAGAACATTATCCCCCTTCTTTGGTCGCCCGTCTCGCCGGACGAGGCCCGGAATGTTCTACCGGAGCGGAAGACTGCACCTGGTCCTGATGGTATCACTGCGAGGATCGTGCGCGGTATCCCCCTCGAGATTCTATGCAGGATCTATAACACCATCTTATGATGCCGCAGACTCCCGCAACATCTAAGGGACGCCAGGACGGTGCTGATTCCGAAGATTCCGGTGCCTACCGCCCCGTCGGATTTTCGGCCCATCACGGTTGCATCCACCCTTGTGAGAGGTGTCCACAAGGTGCTGGCCAACCGGATGAGGCGTCTGATCCGGCTGGATGATAGGCAAAGGGCCTTCCGTGCCACGGACGGCTGTGCGGACAACGTGTTCCTGCTCGATTTGGTTTTGCGACATTACCACAACGGCGTTTGACACCGTGTCCCACCGGTCGATATTGGAGACCTTGAAGGCGAGGGGTTGTCCCGCGCCTATGTTGGGGTATATGGAGTCGGTGTACTCCGATGCGCTCACGACCATTGTGTCGGGCGAATGGCAGTCACATGCCATTCATCCGATGCATGGGGTGAGACAAGGAGATCCCATGTCTCCGTATATCTTCAACATGGTGCTGGATCGCCTCATCAGGTCTTTCCCCCAGGACATCGGGGCCGATATCGGGGGTGTGAAAGTCGGTGCGGCCGCCTTTGCCGACGATCTCATCCTGACGGCGTCAACGAAGAAAGGGCTCCAGCAACTGCTTGACTATTCGGAGAGCTTCCTGGCAGCGTGCGGCATGTCCGCTAATGTCGGGAAGTCTTTTACCATCAGCCTCGGAACTGTTCCGCGGCAGAAGCGGACCACAGTGGATAAGGGTGACTTTATCCTCGGTGGGAAGCGCCTGCCAGCGAAGAAGCGGACTGACAGCTGGATGTATCTGGGCATACCATTTACTCCTGAGGGACGTCTGCGTTCCGACCCGATGGTCAAGCTGGTTGCCGGACTGCAGAAGATCACGCAGGCCCCTTTCAAGCCGCAGCAGAGAATGTTCGCCTTGCGGACCGATCTGTTGCCGGGCTTGTATTATATTTCTTCGTTGGGTGCCGTCAGGTTGGGCTCACTCAATCGGTGTGATATAGCAGTGAGAGCAGCGGTGAGGAAGTGGCTAGATCTGCCGGCCGATACACCAAAGGCCTATTTCCACGCCACCGTCGACTCGGGAGGATTGGGGGTGCCTTCGCTTCGGTGGAGCATTCCCCGAATTCGGCTGAACCGCCTGCAGCGGCTGCCACTCTCTCTGGAGGCTGCCAATACTCGGCCCGGGGACTATCTGCGACTTGAGATCGGTAAGGCCCAACGAGCCCTTACTGATCACGGCGAACTTGTGGACACTCCGGCGAAGGAAGCGAGACGATGGTCCGCTGCCCTTTATCGTAGTGTTGACGGGGGAGCCCTGAAAGAGTCGCGGAGGGTCCGCGGGCAGAATAGATGGTTAGCGGAGGGCACCCGCTTCTTGTCTGGGAAGGATTTTATCCAAACTAACAAGTTGCGGATCAATGCCCTACCTACGAGATCCCGAACATCACGGGGACGAGAGAGTGACAGGGGCTGTAGAGCGGGCTGCGGAGTACCGGAAACCCTTAACCACGTGCTACAATTGTGTGGCCGCACGCACGATGTACGCATCAAGCGTCATAATGCTGTGGCAGCTTATCTGGCGCGTGGTCTTGAACAGCAGGGTTTCCAGGTCGATCGCGAGCCGAACTTCCGAACCGACGAGGGCGTGCGGAAGCCAGATCTCATCGCGACCAAAGATGGCAGAAGCGCAGTCATCGACGCGCAAGTGGTCGGAGAACAGACGATACTGGATCTGGCGCATAGACGCAAGGTCCAGTATTACTCTGAGAATGCCAGCCTCCGCCGGGCGATATTGTCTAAGTATCGTACGGAGGAGGTGAGCTTCTACTCTGCCACTTTGTCGTGGAGAGGGCTGTGGAGCGCGAAGTCGGTGCAGGGGCTCTTGAGGGCCGGGTTCATGAAGCGACGCGACCTAGTGGTAATCTCGTCGCGGGTCTTGGTCGGGGGAACGGCTGCCTGGAGGACATTCAACCGCCGAACAGCTGTGCAGTTCGACCGGGAAGGAATAGGCTGAAGAGCGCGCGGGGGACGTCCACGGTGCTGCCGACCGAATCGGCACAATAACCGCTACGGCGGAAAAAAAAAAAAATCGTCGCAGAGATCGCGCCAACACCGCGCTTTACTCTGCTTGATCGCACGAGTTAACGCTTTCTTGGCCGCCTTGTAGTCTTCCGACACCACGACGGCCTCCGGTCGACTTCGAGCTCGTCGAGTTCGACGCCGGAGCCTCAGGGCTTCCCTCCTGAGGGAGGCGATCTGATCGGTCCACCAGTACGCCTGCCGCCGACCGGAGAATGGCCTCCTCCTTGGCATTGACTCGTCGCATGCCCGTCGGATGAGGTTAAAGGTGCCCCGCACGATGGCTTCGGCACCCGCTCTATCGGACGGGTCACGCGGGGTCTGCGGCACGGCCTCCACGCCCGCCTGGAGAGTGGCGTAGAGTCTATCCTCATTCAGGCGAGAGGTGACGTATTCTCTCGGGCGTCTAATCCCCGGAAGCCGCGCTTGCTGCTCGCCGATCAACTGAAAGGTGATGTAGCTATGATCGCTACCGGTGAAATCACCAATCACCCTCCAGTTCGCCGCTCTCTGGACCAGATCCTCAGACATCAGGGTGACATCTGATATCGAGTCTCCGAATCCAGGGCGTCGGTACGTCGGCGTTGACCCTATGTTCAACACGACGAGTCCTAGTCTGGAGGCCATCTCGACCACCAACCTCCCCCTCGTGTCGGGGCGAGGCATCCCCCACTCGCAGGCTTGGGCGTTGAAGTCACCAGCCACGACAAGCCCACCGGACTTGTCGCGTAGGGTGTCCTCCAGCACGTCGAGCTGTCCCCGAAATTCGGAGATGCTATCATTCGGGGACAGATAGCAGCTGACGTACGTGAGTACACCGCTGGTGACCCAGACGTGTTCCGCGGCAGCCCCGTGAGAGTCTATACGGACTCTCCGTGGATCCGTGATCTACACTGCCGAGGTGCCGAGATCATCCCTGAACCAGGTGGAGCAGTCCCGATCGTGCTACTGCTCGCTTGCGATGGCGACCACAGCTTGCTTCTCCATAGCGAGCTGCGTAAGTAAGTCATGGGCAAGTCGACACTGGTTCAGGTTTCCCTGGAGGATCCTTACCGTGGCCGCGAAGAGGGCTTACCCTTCTTTGCGGCAAGGATCTCCTGGAAGATCCGGCACTTCCCCGAGCCCGCGTCCTTTTTCCCCGCGCACAAATGGCAGTGGGGGGTGGCCACGCACGCCGCCGCCTTGTGGCCATCCTTGCCGCACTTCCGGCAAGCGTTACTCCGGTCCGGGCCTTTACACTCTCTACGAGTGTGTCCGTAGCCCAGGCACCGGAAACAACGCGGAACCTCCGTCCAGCGCCGGATGCGGCAATTCACCCAGCCGATCTTGAGTTTGGCAGCGACCAGGAGCTTAACGGCAGCTCTTTCGCCAAGCTCCACCACGGCCTTCCGCAGCTCTCGGGGGTTCGTCGCGAGAACGGAGACGCGGATTTCCTCCGGCGACTCCCCTGTCACCCGCGCGACCGCGTCCACGACCTCCTCTGAGGTCGTGACGCAATCAAGGTCGAGGATTTCGACCGTCGCGCGGGGTTTCAGGCCCCGTACTGCCGCGGTGTCCCCCACCGCCGTCTGGAGCGCGGACTGGAACCTGTCGCTGTCCCCACAGCGCTCAAGCTCCAGAAGGACGGCCGCTTCCCGCGTCCTCCTTATTTGACAGACCGTGTCCGCTTCCTCCGGCCGAACCTGGCGACGTATCGCGCCCACAATGGACGCGTACGTCGCGCCCTCGGCCGGCTTTAGGAGGACAGCCGTCCGCCTAATTTTAAGGCGGCGCCTTCTCCTCCTCTTCCTCTTTCGCCTTTCGTCGACGGCACGCTGCTCCTTTGAAGGAGCAGAGTTCCTCGGTGCCGTCGACGTTGGTGCAGGTTTGGCAGATAACTGCCCCTTCGCGCCCCCTCGTGGCCTTGGAACTGGAGGAGGGAGAACAGAAGGTCTTTTATCTGCCCTCTTCCTTCTCCCCACAACCGTGGACCATTTTTCTTGGTCCACGACCGGCTTCTTCTTCGCCCTGGCAGCCTCTTCCTCTGGGCTGGAAACCACGGCCCTGTCTCGTTTCCCATCAGGCCGTGTTCGAGGGGCGGGTGTGTTCCCGAATGGCGGCGCAGTGAGCGTGCCGAGGGCCTGCAGCATGTGGAGGACACGCTGTCTCTCCACTAGCCCATGGCCCAGTGCGTCCACCGCCTCCGCCAACTTCTGCATTCCTTTCTTGATGTCCATGCTGACATTCCTCTGTTTGAGGGATGCCTGTCGCATGACATCAAGGACGGTTTTCATCGCCGCTATTTGCGAGCTCTCCGCTCGCTCGAGGGTCGCCAAAGTTCTGAACGCCCGGTCCCCGAAACCGTGGTCGTTGGCATCGGCGCGTTCAGAACTGGCCACATTTCCTGGCCCACGAAAGCCAGGATTCCGCAGCGGAGGTACCTGGGCCGGAACACTTTGTGTCACGGCATCTCCCCCGCTGAGTTGTGGAGATACTGCGGCCACTTCCTGACGGACAGGGCTCCCGACCAGGCTCCGAGGCGGCACGAATGGATTGTCATCCGATTGTCAGCCTCCGGCGGCCACCGTCCGACGATGTGGACGTCTGTCTCGTCCTCCGAACGGATCCGGAGACGTTCGTCCCTTCACTTGTAGCATTTAATGCTACGCAGGCCAAGTGGTCAACCTGCGTAGCACTGCGGTCGTCAGATAACGACGTCCCGGGGCCCGCTTGCTCACCCCTGACGGACGCCGGTACTGGGGATCCGACACCCTGCACCGTAGATTTCTCCTCTCTATATGAAATCTCCATGATTGGTTTTTGATTCGGGGTTTCCTCCCCTAGTGTTTGGTCCGCGGGAGCTATTTTATTTCACTCCTACCCTCCACGCACTCCACGTACTCCGAAGAGTACGTGGCGAGCGTTCCCCTATCCGCCACCTGAAGACGCACCGCGTCGGGGTATCACCTCCCCGCCTGACCTGGTCGCCCAGGCCAGGTGCGCGGATACAAAATATATTAGGTGAATTATAAAAATCAAAAATAACTTTTATAAACTATTATAAATAGAAATAACTTTTATAAACTATCATAAACAAAAATAACCTTTAAAAACTAATTGTAAGCAACATTTATAATCTATTAACAAATTTTAATTAGGTTATATCATCGTAATCATCATCATCATTCTCGTCACCATTATTATGTTCTTCTTCTTCTAGATCTTCTTTTGGAAGTAATTCTTTAATTTCATTGTTAAAATACGTCTGTTTTTTTATAAATTTTTCTATTTTTTATGGAGATTGAAGATATCAGGATGTCAGATGTATACAGCAAGGTATGAAATAAATCTGTTATTGTTTATTGTCTCGAAAATTTTCTTGTATGATATTCTCTGATATTCCTAAAATCTTTATTTCTTGCCTGTATTGCTTCTTCAGAATACATTCCGATTGGTAATGCAGCTGCTTCTATTATATCTGAGCCGTGGACTAACAATTTGTGTAATGTTGATGGCATATTATACCATTTGTATTCTTTGACATATGAGTTGAATGTTTTCATTGCGTATACATTAAATAAATTCGAATCAATTTTTCTGTTACTTGATACAGCTGATAAAATTATACCGATTCTTTTAATGAGGTCCTGATTAACACCTATAATAGTTGATGTCATGACATAATTTTGAAAAAATCTTCTTGCCACATTGCCCGTATTTGTGGTGCCATAACCAGGCTTTGGAATATCTACCAGTACATTCAATTCTTGTTTTAATCTCTGTTGTATCATCTTCTTCTTTTCTTCGTACTTAGTTTTCTCTTCTGTACTTCGTACTTGCCACTTCGAGAATTCAAGAAATGTGCAGAATACACTCCATACTTTTAGTCCAAGCATGAAGGATTGATATGCCATATTTATAAACGTCATTATTGATGGGCTGTGCATTTAATATGTTCAAATCGTTCATCATTTTTGGTGTTGCTTTGCATATTGAGCATGATTGAGTCGAAGACTGCATAACGGCTCCTAAAGTTTTTCCATCAATCATTGTTAATTAAAAACAATAATTTATTGCTACTTCTAGATCGTTTAGTGTAATAGTTAATGGAGTTAGATTTTTAATCTGCTCTTCTACCTTTTTGGTTTCTTTTACTATTAACTCGTTTGTTTCATGTTCAAAAATTATTTTGATTGGCCTACAAAATCTGGTAGAGCCGGGACTTGGATTTGTCCATACAATTTTGTCATCTGTGTCGGATTTTAAGATTAATGGTACCATGCATATAGCAAATAAGAATCCATCAGTATCATTAGGATTTGAAAATGCTTGTTTGTATTCAGAATGGCCAGAGCTTCCATCACAGCTCCATTTAAATATAAAAATTAATGAATTTGAAACATTTTCATTGTTTAATGAATCTTTCAAAAATTGAAATAATCTATTAGTTGTATGGTTGGCAAGGTTCTGAATATCAATTTCTGCAGAAATATCGGAAACTGTGATAGTATCTGATGGATAGCAATTTTTTTTTATTCAAGGATGCAGTCATAAGAAGGATAGATATCTGCGTTTCTAGTTTTAGCACCCCTTCCCATTAAGATGTACGTATTTTTGGAAAAATTACCATCAATAAATAATGATAAAGCTTCATCTGAGCTATATGCAATAAGTGCAGCAGTATATTTTTTAGCTGTAGAAGCTACTTCCGTATTAGTTGGTCTAATTATTTTTGCAGCACGTCTTTGGCCGCTTTTATACAAAGAAGTGGAAGCTGCATAACATAATCGATCAGTAGAAAATTTCTGTACTAACGTTGCAGTCTTTCTTCTTTTAGTACTTTTAGAAAGATTCATAAAATTCTAGCAGATGATATTTCTTCGACGTTAGAAGGCGATTGCCTTTCTTCTGCAGTGTTTTCTAATATTAAATTTGGATATGGAAAATCTCTTTCCAACCAGGACTTGTTCCGTTTAAGAAATACAGTAATTGTGTAATGAGACTGGATCCATTCTCGTTTTAATTTGAACCCAAATGATTTCAAACTTTTTGTTAGTATCTTCGAATTCTCAACAGATAGTTCAACTTGTTCTGCTATTTTTTCTAAAAGAAATGAATAATCAGCCATATCTCTAAAATTACTATATAGCAGAAAGAATAAATCTTGATTTTTACGAAAAACCTCCATTCTGATATCTAAGTAAGAAAAAGACAATCGTTAAGCGCAAAATTACTAATGCAATAGGTACCTGAGCATTGTCGCACTTACCAAATATGAAATGACGAATAACCTAAGTATGAACACTAAATGAAACTTAATCAAATACAGAAACGTTCCCGACGATAATCGATTTTTTGCTGCTCCAAAACGTGTTGTACGATTTCAAGGAATTAGAAATTCGCGTAATGCGACAATGAACCGATTTTTCACTCATACCATATCTCCGTCCCACGCAACGATAAACAACAGAGCGCGAACGAGGAATCGCGACCGACGCGACGGCATTGGTGGGACGAAGTGTGAAGTGCTTCTTGCATGGTTATATAAAAGAAAGTCCACCATAAATATTCTACTTTGCAAAAGTATGGAACTACTAGGAACTCAAAAGATATATTTTGTTGATTATGGAAAACCTTGATGATAGTCTAGTCCATTCAGTATTATTTATTGTTTTTTAATCCTTAAACAATGATTGTCAACTCTGGGTGCATATTCGATATAGACAAATACTTTATTTTTTTTTTAAAAAAAAAGGGACACATTACATCGAATAGGTTTTCTAGAACATCGAGAAGAAGGCACATTTTTTGGCAGAAAAATGACACGTATAAAATGTAAGACTTTGAATTCTTGTCTTTATCACAATTTTCAACCAATTTTATTAATCCCTTCGTTTTCAAAACCGATGAACATTTAAAAACCAATATATATTCGTTAAACATCGATATGAGGATAGTGATTTTTTAGCAAATGAACTGCTAGATTCCGATTTCTGACCACTGTGCGACGTCCAAAAGAAACGCGTACAATCGGTCGGCGTCCAAGTGGGACACCCCCGGCGTGGACTCCGCGCTAGTCGACCGCCCTCCGCCGGTATACGCGCACTCTGATTGGTTCGGGGTTTTCCGTTAATATCTCCTCAACGAAGCCTCGGACAACATTTTCGCTAAGGAGGAAGTTGTTTCAAGTCACCTCCACTCTGTATATACAGGGTGTTCCAAAAATGTTGTAACACCTAGAAAGGGGTGGTTCGGGACGTGATTTGAAACAACTTCTTCCTTAGTGAAAATGTTGTCCGAGGCTTCGTTAAGGAGTTATTAACGGAAAACCCCGGACCAATCAAAGCGCGCGTATGCCAGCGGAGGGCGGTCTCCTAGCGCGTAGCCCACGCCTACCGCGGGCGCTCCACTGGCATCCTCGCGCTCTGACTGGTCGGGGTTTTCCATTAATATCTCCTTGTTACGTTCCAACTATGTTTGGGACTTTCTTGTAGGGATTCTTATCTTCACCTAAAGAGCTAGAGCTCACCTTATCTGTACTTTACTAGGAAAAGAAGGAATTCTGGGATTCTATAATGATTGTTACTAAGTTTTATACTTTACCAAATATAATTATTAAACAAAAACTGAATTTGGGATTACATACAAACAAGAATATAAATTATACAATTGAAAATGGATTTTAAACAATACCAAACGTTGATCTTATGCTATCGGCGGCGTTGCCAAATTGTCCCGGGCTCGGCTGTGGCGAGGATCTGGTCTGATTGTAACACTCGCGACACGGGACTCTAATGATTGGCGAATAATAAACGTCGGACTTTCGTAGGTAACTCGGCGGTGTTTCTATCTTTAGTACGTATGTTCTCATTTACGCGAACTCTCTACTCAGCTGGAGATACGATACACGATACCTAAATGAGACTAACGCGAGAGATTAACCCGTCCGCGACTACAGAATTATAACTGCCAAAATCAGAATACACAATGAGCTCCTCGTGGTCGTAACCACGGGTTTATATAGTCCCCAGATCCTCGCCTGGCCCGATCGTGATTTCGAAATCTTAATTTCTACATTTCCGAATCTGGAACAAGTCGCAAGTTCGTTGGCTGATTCGTACCCAACGGCCTAACATCGCTGACGCCCGTTTGCTGACTCGCGGTTCGCATTATTCCGTTTCCGAGGAACGATTTTCGCATCTTTTATCGAGCACATTCCTCAAAGTTTATCGATCTCGCTATGCGCAATGCGAGGTCGATGAAAAGGGACACCATTCGGCAGGGCCGAATGTAACATCCTCAACGAAGCCTCGGACAACATTTTCGCTAAGGAAAAAGTTGTTTCAAATCACTTCCCGTACCACCTTCTTTCAAGGTGTTACATTTTTTGGACACTCTGTATAATGTTTGTCTGTTAGCTTTGACCAGCTTCTCGTCGAGAAAATATCACAGCTTACTCGTGACATTAAGAAATGAAATCAATACTGTTGAATATTTATTTAGTAAATAAATACAACAGAGTTTAATCTAAGTATATATTTAGAAGTATAAACTGTAGTTTACAAAACAGAACCGATGTTCTTCGTTTAGAGGTTTTCTGCTAACTAACTGCCGAGACTCGGAAAAACTATAAACGGTCAGGGGGTGCAATAAACCGTGTCCTTCTCAGGCAAAACCGACCCCCGGTAAGGAGGGGACTGCGCTGACGAGCGCAACTACAGAAACCGTTAAAAATTACAGGCACATAGTGCTTATTCGCTTATTCAACAAAAACTTTTCATTAATAAAATTAGTATTTTATTATTCCATTATACCCGATTTCCGTTGCTTTGGCATCGAGGTTTGAAATCGAGGCTTTCGAAAGAAACAAGCACGGTTATAACTAAGATTTTAAGTTACTAGTTTACTACTAATAAAGTAATTTTAGTGACTGTCCAGGAAATATACTTTTACCAGAGACGGTGTAGTTGAAGTGGTAACACGTATGCAGATTTTCGCTAAAGTATGCAAAATCCGTAATCTTACGTGTCCGGTGCTTCATAGGCAGTCAACCATCGTACATTCATCGTAATTGTACATGTCCGGTTTCAAGCAACATACCAACAGCATTGCAGAATTTTTCAGTAGAAAATGCCGTCTCTCTTTTATTCAATGTATCAGTTAGCAGCAAGACGAGAACCATTTATTTTAAATGGGTTGTTGTACGAATACTTCTTACACTGACTGTATGTAACATAAGTTGAATGGTTGTTTTCCTTTTTTTTTTATGATTTCTAAATGATGTGACGTAAGCAAACGTTCTTCTTTATGTAAAAATTACAAGGAATAAATTATCTATCTATCTATATTCTATTTTTTTAAAACAAGATACTTCATAAACAAAACCAACGGACAGTGGAATCATCGTTAGGAAAATATATATAACCTCAAATTTAACCGAATAAAACAAAAACACCCCAAGATAGCATATGACTTAAAAAATGTAAATAAAAAAAAAATTGGAACGTTACTTTCGAAAAGAATTATTACTCAAAAGATCGTTATGTCAGACATAAAAATTGAATTGGAATTTCTGTGGAAAGGAGAACGAAAGAAAATAGCTCCATTGCGTATTAAATTATTACCCGAACATTTTCTTATGAAGAATTAACAGTGGCCATTTAAAAATTACAACTGTGTAATTAAAACAAAAATAAATAAAAATAAACAATACAAAATTTGTTTATTCGTTGAACAGGTTTATTATTATGTACAAAAACATTGACATTAACATGTGATTGTTGTGTGAAATAAAAGTTCTTAAAGAAAGCTTTTTTCATTCGCATGTACAATAAAAATCCCTTGAATTAAAAAACTACAGAAATTTAATAGCGGCCACATACAGTTGCATGCAAAAGTTTCCGGCCAAAAATAATTTTCGAATTAAATTATGTATAATAGGTGTAAAGTAGAAATACAAATATATCACAGTAAAAAGCTTTTATTATATTATCGAAATGTACAATTCAAAAATTTGATACAACAAGTAATAATTATTTATAACAAAAACAACAATTTTTACTTCTTCATAAGTATCCGGCCAAGTATAAAACATGAAGAAAAAACACGATAACTGAAGGAAAAGTGTTCAAAAATGGTTACAAATGTAACATTATCATCAATATTTAGTAACCATACCCTGTGAAGCTATCACGGCGGGACATAGGTGAGGCATGGATTTAATAAGTTTGATGATTCTATCTTGAGAGATATTTC
>NW_026534326.1:4343392-4346561 GCF_026225885.1 Hylaeus anthracinus | reverse complement strand
TTCGTCTTGTTTTTCCTCTTACCCGCCAACCAGGCATACCTGTCTTCAACGATTTCGGAATCAACCCTTACATCTACTTCAGATAATTATGTCCATTTTATACCAGCCGATTGTATATTAACCAGTCAAATAAGTAAAACTTTCAAAGTACTCGGGTTACTTCAGGAAGCAAGCCTATTAACGAAAGATCTAATAGAAGGACAAGTAATAATTGTTCTTTACGAACAGGGAAAAATCCTTAACGTCATCGGAACAAAAAGTTTCTTCCACGAAATAAATGAACCAAAATTAGAACGCTTGCTAACCGTTCTCCGAACTACGATAGAGAAAGAGCGCATTACCTCGTTCCGAACAGCAGCGCATGGTGAAACCTTACACTGTTTCAACGCAAATATCCTCAAATCACATTTAGAAGAAATATTCTGGAATATACCAATAAAAATTACAGTATGCACGGGAAAAATTAAAGTACCCGAGGAAGATCAACGCGAGGATATCATCCGATATTATCACGAAAGTTTAATAGGGGGGCATAAAGGAGTAACAAAAACATATCAGCGTATACGAAGTCACTTCGATTGGCCGCGAATGCGTCGGGACATTGAAAACTTCATACGAAATTGCCACAGTTGTCAAGAACAAAAGCTCGTCCGCATAAAAACTCGTGAACCAATGCTCATAACGGATACGCCAGCAAAGCCGTTCGACAAAGTGGCTCTCGACACTGTTGGTCCTCTCCTTATAACCCCCAGCGGAAATCGGCACATTTTAACTATGCAATGCCAACTTTCAAAATTTTGTATAGCAATTCCATTACCGGATATTCGTGCTGTTACCGTCGCTGATGCCTTCTCACGCTATTTTATTACAATTTTCGGAACACCGCGTGCTATTCCGACTGTCCGCGGGAAAAGTTTCATCAATAATTTAATACAGGGCATAGGCCGCGTCTTTAGAATAAATCACGTTACAACATCCGGATGTAACATTATATTTGATCTGGCACTTCGTATGGCACGAAGTATGGAAAGAATGATAAATATAAAATCTTTTTTTACTGACATAACATAAAAATTCCAATTTATCCGTATTTTGTACATGGATGTGTAGTTTCTTTGTGCAAATGGAGAAGCAAAATAAGATAACATTTAACGAGAAAAATAAAAAAAAATATATTATTTTTTAACATATTATATAAACAGATGGGAATTTTGAAAATCTATTTACACCATCAAAATCGTCGTTCAAAAACATAAATTTCATCAATTTACGGCAACTGTATCTCTAATGGTTTCCGAGATATTCAACAAAGTATGTTCTGCACCTACAACTTTGAGGGTTGATTTCAACCCCTTAATGTGGATAATGGCAGCAAAAGAAAAATATGTGTCGAATGAATTTATGAGAACTACAAACCCATCGAGTTTCATCTAGATTGATCATTTACACTTCGGTATGGTCTCTTGTAACGAGGGTATATTTACCTGTAATATTTGTATTTCTTACTTTTGGCCTCCTGAGCTTCCTCCGATAATTCTCCAATCGGAATTAAATGGTGGAGTATTATGTCTTTACCGTGTTTTAGAATTTTGTGTACTGTTGCAGTCAATTTTCGCCAAGGGTATTTCCGATTTAACAATTTTTCTGTTTCTTCTGAATATATTCCGAATTTTTCCGCGTCCACAGGAAGACCACACGAAAGAATATTTAGTATAGTTTTAAATTTTTGCAAAACTTCTGTATCTCTCCTAGTAATAGCTGACGTTACGAATGGATACTCGAAAAATCTTCGTGCGGTATTTCCATCGTTACTGCTTCCAAATCCTTGCTTAGGTGTATCAATAATTAATCTGAGCTCGTCTGTAAATTTCTTTTGGATTCTTAACTTTTCCTCTTGCCTCTTCTGCTTATTTTCTGGTTTATTTCTGATTCCTTCATCTTTAAAAATTAACTCGTAACTGGTATGTAAAATAAATTCCATAAATCGTATTCTCGCATGTAGAGGTGAAAGACCATATTGATAATTCCCTTCCGTGAACTAAACATTTTGTGGGCACTAATGAACTAATTACTTTATTTACAAGTACAACTTCAGTTTTAATCACTTCTTTCGTTTCTTTTAAATACTGAAATTACTTGTTAAATAAGAACACTTAAAAAAAAAGAAAGTACACCGAATAAAAAGTTTAACTTTACCTAAGTTTTGGAATACGATTCCCGTACATTCCCGAGGTATCATCAGTATCACATGAAAGGGCGAACCTTTCTCTTTCAGATGCAGAAAGAATTAGATGCTACTTCCTGCTACTTTCAAAGAAAACAGCAATTAAAGTAAACTCTGCCTCGCGTGACCGCTACAGTCGGTCGGTACTACAGCGAGTGTTCAGTAGCGATCGAACGGTCGCGCGAGGCAGAGTTTACTTTAATCGTTGTTTTCTTCAAAAGTAGCAGAAAGTAGCAGCTAATTCTTTTTGTTTCTGAAAGAGAAAGGTTCAGCCTTTCATGTAGTACTGACTATACCCCGGGATTCGACGGGACCCACCTTTAAAAACTTATGTAAAGTTAAACTTGTAATTCGCTGTACTTCCTTTTATTTAAATGGTATTATTCAACAAGTTGTTAACATTTTGACTTGCCGTATGGGCTGAATACAATCAATACTAATGTAGCAAGGTTTATGATTCATTGGAAGTTCGTCTTGCCGAGCAAAGATTTTCAGAATCGTACATTGAAGGTAGGTATGATGTCATAAGCATTTCCCTCGAACGAATTTTAACAGACTTTGAATGCGCACCAGAGCTGAACGAGAGGAAATATAAAAAAACGGATTGCACTACATTAAACAGCAATGTGTTCTCTATCCATGCACTTAAACAGTTTTACCATTTCTCGAATTCACGAAAATCGCTTTTTTGATCGCTGAGCGGCGGTTTAAGCCACTGTGCGGCGCCCCAACGGTCGAACTCGAGTTTTGGCTCGGGTGTTTATATTAGCAGGCCTATTGCTCCGCACTTCTAACATCTAAGGTCTACAGAACCACGAGGACTTCAAAAGAAATGCGATCCATTTCTGTTATCGGGCAATATGCAAATCTCTCTCTCTCTTTCTCTCTCTCTCTCTCTCACACACACACACACACACACACACACACACACACACACACACACAC
>NW_026534326.1:4335177-4343382 GCF_026225885.1 Hylaeus anthracinus | reverse complement strand
CACACACACACACACACACACACACACACACACACACACACACACACTTGGTGTTACACAAAACCTTGTTAGACACAAGGTGTTACAACACTTTTGGGGCACCCTGTATTTTTTAAAAGTATGTGTACCTAAAGCGTGATCCGTTCTAACTTTACCCGTGGAACCCGTGGAACCATTTCAGTTGGCCAGGAGTGGTCAAGACGCAAACGTCTAACTAAGTGACGTTTACCAACGCTCTTTGTACTCAAACAACACAGACTATTCCTAATATTAGTTTGTCGAAGTAAGCGTGACGTGTAGTAGGCGTGATACGTGAAAGTAATTAATTGTTAAATTCATCAGCATTGCTAATTCGCTCGGGCGTTCTTGCACTTGACTTTCATTATATCCGCTTTCTTTTGTTCTCCGTCATGTCTGGTGATTCTATGCCGGGTATCCGCTTACCGGAAGCAGCCTGGAAAAAACCGCGTTTCCCCGGTCGGCGACTATGCTTCACGTGTAGAGAAGGAAGAAGTAGAAATTTCTCCAATTTTTTGTCGACACTTTTTGCCTGGACTGTTTAAGCAATGGCATTCTCCTCCCACATTCTCGTTTCTTTCTTCTGGAAATGACGCATGTGTGACGTGGGACACAGATTCCTGTGTCACAGCTTAAATAATTTTTAAATATTATTATTATATATATTTTACTTGCCTATCGGCAATATCAGGTCTTTGTCACAGCAGTCCCGTACGGGCCCTGGTTCGTATGTGAATTTGTATGTCCTTTATTTTATTTAAGATTTGGGATTTCAAATGGATGCGAGCGGTTAATTCAACTATAAAAATGTTCTATTGTTAACATGCCACTGTAATATTTATTTAATTAATATTTTCGTGGTATTGATTTTGATAATACAATGAGTTATGTGATTTGGTTCAAATGTACGTTTGGTCGACAAGATTTAATACACACACTTTCTTTCCTTATAATCTCATACAGAAAATACACATATGAAATCGTCAAAAATTCAGTTATGCATTCAATAAAGAAAAACAATAAAAAAAAATATATATATATTTGTTCCTAGAATATCAGATAGGGTTACCCTGGAAATGAAATATATCATTTATTGATATTCCAGAAACCAGAAATTGTAGTTTCATATGATAAAGAATACAATAAAATTGTCGGAATAATATTTTATAAAATATCAATGGAAATACCACCCGAAAACATCAATTAGGGATTCCCCGGAAATGAAATATCATTTATGGATATTCCAAGTGGTCACAACAAAATAAATTCATAATCATTTATACAAAGATATTGATTGGAAGAAAATCAACTCACCACTAAATATCTTTACAATATAAGTCGAG
The DNA here is from genome assembly GCF_026225885.1 of Hylaeus anthracinus. Taxonomy (NCBI): domain Eukaryota; kingdom Metazoa; phylum Arthropoda; class Insecta; order Hymenoptera; family Colletidae; genus Hylaeus; species Hylaeus anthracinus. Next base: position 4,342,021 of record NW_026534326.1, on the reverse strand, counting down.
AAAAACGCTGGTCTCGATTATGTGCGTTGTTCTGGTCGCCCTGTGGTTGAAGGAAAGCACATACACACGTTTTACGGTTATAATTAACGCTAAATTATATTTACAACAAAAAAAAATTTAATATCAAAGTATTTGAATAAATTAAATTAATAAAAGAAATTGAATAAAACGAGTTGTTTTTCGAGGAACTAGAGTCTTTGCCTACCACTCATTTCGTATAATACTACTAAGTTCACGATAAAGCAAACTCTACTCTAACTTAGCTCGCTCGGATTGCTATCACGCTCGCGCGACTGTATGATGAGAAGTCAGAAGGTTCGTGCCTTGCTCGACCACGTAAACTCGGTGGAACGTTCTAGAAGCTTTGGAGACAAAGGATCTTAGAACCACGCGATCGTCGCCAGTTTATAGAAAAAGTCTTCGAGATTTCGCGACTCGGTACACGCAAGAATTTGGTGTTTACGAGTTGTACCGCGTCTCGCGCCTCGCGCCCACCAAACCGCTCGATTCGTCCTAGCGACAACATGCGCGCGGACGAATCACGCTGCTATTCGAGTTACGGCTTCGGTATTCGGAGCGTACGTGGAGAAGAAATAGCAAAATAAAGATTTAACCTAAATGCGCGATATTTACATGTCCTTCTTCCAATGATATCTGTAACCGTGATATTTGAACGCGATGGTAATATTCGGTGTGCTTATCTTTCCAACAATTATACATGTATACGCCACTGTTACATTATATGATTTAACGCCTTTCATTCGTAACAAGCAACGCATTTAACATATTTACAATACTAAACCTATTAAAATATTAACAAATTGAACATATTTACAAAACTTTATACAAGGTGCGGCACTGCCAGCAGGGTGAAAATGGCGTGACGACGTTAATTTCAAGGAAGGAATGTGTAACTTTATTCATAATGAATTTAATGAACTACCGTCAAAGGCTAGGTTTGTGTTCGATTAGAACGAATTCTAACACATTCGAACACATTCCTGCCGACGAAATCAAGAAAAATAAAAATGAAAATATCGGCACGTAACACATGCTTACGCATCGGGCATCGAAAGAAATCATTACGTCTACATATCGAAGCAATAAAAAAAGTGCCTTAAGAGGGTATTATATTATACTATCAGAATTTATTATATTATCCAGACTATATTCTAATCCAGACCGCCAATTTTCATGTATTTTTCTGAATTTTCTTTTTAATCAAAAAGGAATTTTGTTTTATTTAGTTTGTAATTTCTTTAATTTTTGTAGGGTCAATTTTCATGTATTCCTCTGGGTGGATAAAAGATTCTTTAAACTATTTTGCACTTGACCATCGATAGGTTATCCTACGCGCTATGCTTTATTACAATAATGGGACTGTTTGAAAACACTCATTAGCTACTGCAATATTGAATGGTCTACCCATTTCAATTGCACATGTTTTAATTAAACTGCCATCGCTATAACATTCTTTTCCACATGCAATTTGTATCAATACAGCGTACGATGCCTTAAAGAGCTTGTTCTTGTGGCCTTTGGTAATTTTGGGAGGATTTCAGTAATTTCTTTTCTTTCAGATGTGTAATTAATTCTTTTCTTCCTACTGTGGAAAAATTTTCATGCGTGCTTTTGTGAACAGTATTATAGTGTCGTGTTATATTAAACAGTTTCGTATTTGAAATAACTTTATTGCAAATGAAACATTCGGGCCGATCATTTTCATTCAATGCAAAAGAGTACTCGAATTCCCACTCAGCACAGAACATACAGGGAGCCCCAAAAATGTTATAACACCTAGAAAGGGGTGATTCCGAAGGTGATTTGAAACAACTTTTTCCTTAGCGAAAATGATGACCGAGGTTTCGTTACGGAGATATTAAGCGAAAACCCCGGACCAATCAGAGCGCGAGGATGACGGCGGAAGGCGGACGCCTAACGCATAGCCGACGCCTACCGCGGGCGGTCCTCCGGCATCCTCGCGCTCTGATTGGTCCGGGGTTTTCTGTTAATATCTCCTCAACGAAGCCTCGGACAATATTTTCGCTAAGGAAAAAGTTGTTTCAAATCACCTCCCGAACCACCTATTTCAAGGTGTTACAACATTTCAGGGACACCCTGTATACCGATATATGTATACATATACTCCTGAAGGGGCGCCATGATAATCTTGCCCGGGGCGCCAATATTGCTAAAACCGACCCTGGCTAGATCGTTTGGGCTTATGCAAATTAATAAGAATTGTCCCGTTCATCGTAAATCGATGAAATTATTATATTTGAAGTATCGCAAAATGGAATTGGCTGATGTCGTTGTTCTATTGGCCAAGTGTAGGCTCAAAGTATAAGGAATACGGTAGCACCGTTGATTCCTTTTTATTTAAAACTCTACATGTTTCTAATTGCTTCCATTAGTAAGACCATCCAGTCAATGTTATGATTCTTGCAAAAACGCTACCATAAGAGTTCACACAGCGATCTGCGAAATTGCGCCTTTCCCCGCATTCAATCCTTCCATGCGTTCCATCGCTTGTTGTTAATGATTTCTTTGTTTTAATACAGTATACACGAGGGTCGATCAAATATAAACGAGACTTTTGTTTCTGATCGCGTTAACTTAAAGGGAGCTAGTGACCGCTTCTACAATGTATAGTTTAGGATGTCAGGAGTGGAGAGAGCAGGGCATTGTTCAGTTCAAACAAGTTCGACAGAAACATTCACAATGTCAGAGCAACAAGTGCACGTCTCAGTTGCGCAAGGAATAATTATTATATTTTTACCCATGAAGGGGTCAAATCCGTTGAAATTTTGCAAACATTGATGACACAGCTTGGGGATCAAACACTATCAACCAAACAAATCACTCGCGTGTTTGCCTGCCGTAAGATATTCAAGGAAGGACGTAAACAAGTTGAAAACGTGGAACATGATCGCCGTCGTCGAAGCTGCATTACGGAGGAGAACATTCGCACGATTGGAATCCGTTGTGGGGATATAAACGTTTGGATAAATAATGGTAGAGTAAGGATTGTCTACACAAGATACTGATGCGTCGTCACGGCTAGATGTCGTCCATCGCGCTACTCTGTGGCGCCACGCGTTACCGACCGCTACTGTCAGCTAAGATGAAGATTCCTGTATTACCGACCGCGACTGTCAGCTAGAATGAAGCGTGTCGCCGACTAGAGGAGAAGGTTCAGGAAGTTCATTCTTTGTGTTTCCTGTAGAAGGATAGAAGGTTTTGTTACAACGAGGCAGTTCAGTCAATAACCCTCACACGTGATCCCTACAACTCAACAAAATCCTCTTTGAAAGCGTTCGACGTCTGACGTCTGCGTTTTTATGCGAATAACAGAATCACATGTTGTGCCATGGTTGTGCGCACAGACAGGAAGATTAGAACAACCTCTGAAAATATAATGAGAAACAGGTCGATAAGGAAGATTTCCTTTGCTTCTACAACACTATATATAAACTGTAAATATAATAAACCTCGTTTCTCATCGTTCCAACACTCATCGTTCCAAAACACGTGACCAATCGAGTCGAGACATGTGAAATACCTACTGCAAATTCTAGTGTCCGTCAATCACAGGATGGACAACGATAAAATAGGACGTGAAGATGAAGATTTGTATGCAGATAGTTTATCGAATTTCAATAACTAGATTATCAATGATGATTCTAGTGACGACGATATCATATATCGTTCTAGGACTATTATTCGACGAAGAATTTTAAGCTTTCAGAATTTCAGTTCTGATTCAAGACCGAATTCGGATGTTGGTCATCAGTTGACAAACCTCCAGTCTTGGAAGAGTTTTTAGGTCGCTCAGGAATAAATACGGGAAACGTTCCGGATAATGTAGCGGATGCTGTAGCTTTATTTATTGGCGATGATTTTTCTACGTTCCTTGTAGAAGAGCCAAATAGATATTATTATCAAAATATTGATAAATTCACAACTTCCAAGAAAACCCTAAAAAGGAAAGACATTACGATACACAAAACATGAAGAAATTTTTGGGGCTTATTCTTCTTATAGAACAAATGCGTAATAGTTATATATATAAATATATACCGACCGCGACTGTCAGCTAAAATAAAGATTCCTGTGTTACCGACCGCGACTGGAAGCTAAAATGAAGCGTGTCGCCGACTAGAAGAGAAGGTTCAGGAAGTTCATTCTTTGTATTTCCTGTAGAAGTTATATATATATAACTTATATAACTATATATATATAACTATACTTATATAACTATATATATATAACTATACTTATATAACTATATATATAACTATACTTATATAACTATATATATAGACAAGTGCGTAAATAGTTACATTTGAATACACGAAGAATATACAACGTGAAAGCAGTAAAAACGGAATAACAATTGATTCAAATAAAAACGGACAAGGACAAGAAGGACAAGAAGCCCATCATCTAAGCATACATATGTCGACGCGCTAATTAGCCCGAAAGTTCAACACACTGAATAAAATTATTTGAAAAATAAAGTCTCGTTTATTTATTTGATCCGCCCTCGTGCGTTAACAGTTTAAAAAAGGAAAAATAGAAAAGAAAACAACAATACATGAAACCAACTCACAGAAATGATTTCCTTGCAGTGAGAATATGCATTAATAGTTACTTATCCGGCTGTTGTTAGTCCGGAGTAGGTTCTAAAAAAATCAGTATGTATTCGGAGGTGGGTAATATTTGTAGAGAAAATATTTTAAATACTATTTTAAATAATAGATTCTTCAGAATTCAAATAAAATAACATTTCAAATGGGACATAAAATTTCAGCAAATAATGTATTTTATTTTGATAAGGTGAAACTTAAAATGAAATAATTTATTTTGGTCATCTATAGTTGAAGCATGAAAATAAATGTTTTATTTTGATAATCTAACAGATCAAATTAAAATATGTTTCATTTTAATAACATAGGACATAAAATTTCAGCAAATAATGTATTTTATTTTGATAAGGTGAAACTTAAAATAAAATAATTTATTTTGATCATTTATAGTTGAAGCATGAAAATAAATGTTTTATTTTGATAATCTAACAGATCAAATTAAAATATGTTGTATTTGAATAACATAAAGCATAAAATTGAATACTTTACATAGGTCTAAACCTGAAATTATACTGTGTAAATATGATACACAGATGGAGAAACTATTTTTTGCGATTGAAGAATATCTCTTTCAATCACTCATTTCATGAAGATTCTTATTGAAAATTCTTAATAGAAGTATTCATCGAAAAACTACATTGAATGTATATTTATATAATGCAGAGGAAAAGTACTTGGTTCGTTTGAAATTACCAAAATAAATATACTTTGCACTATAATTTAGTCAAATAAAAATATTTTATCTGCTGATAATGAATGAAATAAATGAAATATTCCGAACCATGGCACAAATATTTTCAGTGTTTCTCAAATAGAATATTAGTTGAAATATTATCTTAAACATTTGTTATAACAAATAAAATATTTTATTTTTAAAAATACTTGCATGATCCGAAATAAAATATTTTATTTACTGTTTATTATTTAAAATACGTATTTTACCCAGCTCTGTGTGTATTTCACTTCCTGGAACAACATACAGTCAGTGTAACAAATATTCGTACAGGAACCAATTAAAAAATAAAACTTCATATACTTATTTTATTAATAAATTATAGAGGAAGAAATAATTAACCAACATTCCTACATATTTTTAGAGTAGAACTTGCGTAAATTAAAGTTTAATATTTTTAATGTTAACCTCTTATGTGTTTCTGTTCTTATTAATTTTATTTTAAATTGCTTGCTGTACGAATACTTCTTACACTGACTGTACTTCTTGATCGAATCCAATATCGTGGTGTCTTCGGGATTTTTAACGACGATTAATTTGCAGTCGCTTGTGTGTGTATCAACCATTCGCAGCACCCAATGGCCTTCAACTAATTCTCCATGATTCTATTTTCTCTTAGCAAATTTAGCTTGGACAATCTTTAAAAAAATATACAAATTGAATTATTTAAATTTGAAATTTGGTAATGAAAGATGCAGGAATAACAAAGAATTATATGCAGGAATGAACAAGAATCGGTGTGCCAGATTCAGTTATTCAGTTATTCCTTCTAATTGTGCCTTATCATCTTGTATCGCAAAGAAATGATTATTGATCTCTGCAATAGATTATCATGCAAACGATTATCAATCATTCCTCTGCAATAGTGGTACCATGATACAATAGTTGATGATAACACGCTGGAGTCCTTGTCGGAGGAGTCACTTAACTCATGAGCAGCATCCTCACAGGAAAAATCTCTTGTAAAGCAATACATTAATCTGTGAAAATGAAATAAACAACGAAATCTTTAAGAAAGGTATGAATTATATGAATCACAAAAATTAGTATAAAACTTACCTTATTGCTTTATCAAGAGGTAAACGAACATCTTGAAAAAAGGAATCAACATGGTAGCTAACCCTGTTATTCACCGGTTTTCGCTGTAGTGTGGACGAGAAATAGCAGAATTCGCTAACAAATGACCCTCCTAATAGGCGTAAAATCGTAAAAGTAGCCCCGCTGGGTTAGGCGAAAACTGTGTTCGCGAACCAAATTCAGCGATCCACGAGGTGGTGGATCTGGCGAACACGTTCGGGAATAACATCGCCTTTTTCCTCGTTCTTGTCCCTTTTCAAACCCTCGGAGCTTTGCTATTCTTTCCAATTGTGGGGCTGGTCTTTATGACCACCCGCAGGTAAGTACATATACAGGGTGTCCCAAAAGTCGGGGAGGAGCCGGAAAGGGGGGGGGGGTAGCTGAG
>NW_026534326.1:4334826-4335077 GCF_026225885.1 Hylaeus anthracinus | reverse complement strand
TCGGGGAGGAGCCGGAAATGGGGGGTAGCTGAGACGATTCTGAACAACAATTTCCTTTGCAAAAATGACGGATGGGGCTTCGTTAAGGAGATATTAAGCGAAAACTCCGACCAATCAGAGCGCGCGTAGACCGTTGGAGCGGCCGCGGTAGCGAAGGCTACGCGCTGACGGCCGCGCTTGTACGCGAACAAGTGACTCGACGTGCATCGAAGCATCGACCTAGCGCGTAGCCTTCGCTACCGCGGCCGCTC
>NW_026534326.1:4294246-4329826 GCF_026225885.1 Hylaeus anthracinus | reverse complement strand
TAGACGAATAACTTTTCATAAAAATACAAAAGTATTTCGTGAAAAGTACTCGCGTTGCCAACTTTTTGAACTTCGGTGTTCATTTACAGGCATTCAAAGGAGCAGATAATTCTAAAGGAATATGTCTTCATATTCAGAAAATACTCCTCTATCTTTCAAGACTAAATAGAACTTTCTAGCGTTCGTAGTTTTCAAGTAGCACTACGTTTTCTCTCAAAATCGACCGTATTTACAAAGTCGCGAATTTCTCGAAAACTGAAGGTGATGGAGCAATTTCACTTTCAGATTCGTATTTAGGACGAGGAACCCCATAAGAATCACCTAGTGGATATCGCGGAAAAAAAATCGTACTGGACAGTGTTATCAGGCAAATCAACAAATTGCAGCCAGTGTTGTGAAGTGTTGATCAATCTTGATTACAAGGTAAGATTGTCAAAATCTGAATTGCCAGATACCTTTGTTGATACAGAAAATTGTTTTTAATATAGATCTATACCATCAAATTTTTTTAAATTTAGGTTTCTTATGTGGAGCTTGTGGAAATGAAAAGAACCCACAGGATTCGAGGTTAACAAATTGCTGCCAATAAAGTAAAATGTAGATCAATTTTGATTACAAGGTAAGTTGTCAAAATCTGAATTGCCAGATATCTTTATTGATACAGAAAATTGTTTCTAATATAGATCCATACCACCAAAGTGTCTTTAATTTAGACTTTGTTGATTTAATTGGATCTATATAAGGCATCTAATGTATCCTTAATACTTGAAATAAATACGGAATTACGGAATCGTTTGGGCTTACGCGAACTAGCAAGAATTGTGCTGTTCATCGGAAACCAATCAAATTATTTCAAGTGTCACAAAATGGAGCTGGTCGATTTCGTTGGATGAGTAATTGGATGAGTAATAAGAAAATAATGTTAACTCCGGTCACGCATATTATCTCTTTGGAGTATACAGGGTGTCCCAAAAGTCGGGGAGGAGCCGGAAATGGGGGGTAGCTGAGACGATTCTGAACAACAATTTCCTTTGCAAAAATGTCGGATGGGGCTTCGTTAAGGAGATATTAAGCGAAAACCCCGGCCAATCAGAGCGCGCGTAGACCGTTCGAGCGGCCGCGGTAGCGAAGGCTACGCGCTAGGTCGATGCTTCGATGCACGTCGAGTCACTTGTTCGCGTACAAGCGCGGCCGTCAGCGCGTAGCCTTCGCTACCGCGGCCGCTCGAACGGTCTACGCGCGCTCTGATTGGTCGGGGTTTTCGCTTAATATCTCCTTAACGAAGCCTCATCCGACATTTTTGCAAAGGAAATTGTTGTTCAGAATCGTCTCAGCTACCCCCCATTTCCGGCTCCTCCCCGACTTTTGGGACACCCTGTATATTAACGGCGCCAAGCGGACTGACCAGCGCAACGTGCTCCACGTTAGTGTGTGACAGATTCAACCGTCGATAGTAAACTCATCTTTGACAGGTATCGCTTAGTTCAACTCATTTGCCAACTCGAATTGACTCTATAAACAATGCATCAGCTCATTTTGTGTTTACTGCTCTATCGTGTGTGATTGTAACGAATGTTTGCATAGACGAGAATAAACGTTTTTATACTACAACCAAGACCGAGAGCATTCATTTCTGCAGTCCGCGCGAACCTAACACGCGTTCGCGAACAGCTATTCACAAGCAAAAAAAAAACTCAGAATTTCCTGTTAATCCTTGAGAACTAAAAGTTCTGCAGACTATAAACGCAAATAAACTGAAAATCTTAATAGTAAACAAAACGAGTCCATAGAATAAGGCATATACATATAAATTCACAACAATGACGTATCTAAAAATTAAGTATTCATTGATGTCTTTTTCGACATTTCTAATGTTTTAAGTTATATATTATTTCATACATGTTGGTACATACTATTTTGAACATGTATATAATGGCCAGTCGGTAAAAACATATCAACAACCCGAATATATTACTCCTCTGCGCACGAAAGGTAGGAAATAACGATTTATAATTTGTTTATATGTGATACACCTCTACAAAAAATCTGAAAAAATTATACATTGATAATGATAGTAAGATGTTATAACTGTGACAATATGAACATGGTCACATGAAAAATTAAGGTAATAATACATACAAACGTCGGTTTTTGATTTTTCCAACATCGTTCCACCGATTTCAAAAATCTGAAAAAATTATAGATTAATAATCATAACAAAACACTAACAGTGTAAAAATATAAACGTGGTCATTTTATAATTTCTATAAGAAAAAACTAATTTTAAACTTCTTGAATTTTTTAAAAATTCATTTTGCAGTGAAAAATTCTTTAAAAATTCACAAACACGTACGCTATAAAGTAGAATATCTCCAATTTCTTTCAAAATTTTTGATACAGTATAACAAAAGATATACAGCTTAAACTGTAAATTGCATTTTACACTGTAACTACCCTTCCAGTAAGGGTATCGGGTTGAAACTTGATGCAAATGGTTTTCTTTTAACACTCTATTGATTAGTGTGTTCATTGATCAATTTGGCTCAAGGGCACTTTTGACTCCCTTATCCGGCTATACCCTTTCCTTATTTGGAGTCGGATGTGCGCACCCGGTATTCTTCGCGTAGGCATAGGAATTCGAGATCAATGCGAAGCTAAGGCGTAGTCCCTCGGAAATCTCGGAATCGTGCAATGTACTTCTCCGTCACCCCTTGGCCTATGATTTTTGGGTATAAAAAGGGTGACGACGAAGGCATATCGGGTCTAGAAAGGGTTCTGTACACGTCTGTGCGTGCTCTTACAAACTGTCTACACGAGGAAACTTAGTGAGATCTGGTTCAAGTCCCCTTCGAGCAAAATCTTAACCATACAGTACGTAGTCTACTGTTAGGCATTATTTTATCGTTGTAATCGTCTCCCGTTTGCTCGCGTTCGTGAAAACCAAGAAGGATTAGATTCTTGCTTCGCGGAATCGAAACTACACTTTAAAGTCAGTTCATATTTGTAACAACTTAGCTTATTACCATTAGTACACCGCGACAATTACTCTCTGTCGCGTCCCGGATTTCAGATCTGAAAATCTGTCGCCCGTTTCGATCAAATGATGCTTGCCTTTTGTCCCACGCCCCTCTTGAACGACTCGCGTCTGGACGGGATCCTGATCCGTATTGAGTTTACCCTCGCGATTACTATTTATTAGAATATTTTAAGTTTTCGGACTTACTACTTGCTGAGGTCGAGCACCTTTTGAATGTAGTGTTCCCACCGCGCGTCGTTTGGTGGAATGGTCCACACAGCCTCACGTGCCCCAGGGATGGTTAATGGGGTGAGCCTCCAAGGTATCGGTGCTGAGGTTGGTGCTGAGACTGATGCTGGTGCTGATGCTGTTGCTGATGTTTTTAAAAGTTTGTTTTGCACCACTCGCGGCTTCGCTACGCATCCAAACGGAAGTTTTCCCGTTTGTGCTGGTTGCACGTAGTCTCTTAGCAACCGACGAATCTGCTCGCGTCTGCCCGACCGGTATTTTCGTACCTTTTCGGCGTTTTTCATATACTGAGAGGGAAAAATTGGAATTTATAATGGTTTTAATCAGGGATGAATCTCATGTCCCGTCAATCGTTATCAAGCCCGTGGAACTCTTTACGGCCGCTGGTTTTGTGTCTATTCCTTTCAAAGCCGGCTTCGATGCCTCGACCCTGATCGGAATATCTGCTCTGCCTTGGATCGAAAAGAAGCCGCGTTAATCAAATCCGTGGCTACTGTTTGGGAAAACCGGCTTCGACGCCTCGATCAACCCTTACAGCAAGCACAAAAGTGACTTGGAATCCGAGTACGATGACGGAAAAAAACCCACGGCCGAGCAATGTTTCTATCTTTAAGATTTCTAAATGACCGACTTCGACGCCTCGATCATAAATCAAAAAGGTAGTTGGTTTAACTATAATTCATTCCTTTTTCCCTGTCCGAACGCGTCGAATGATTAAGGTAAAAAAAAAATAATTGCAACATGTGAATTTGTTAAATTACGTTACTGTTTATTAAGACCCGCGCACGGTCTTTTATTATAGCAATTACGATTAATTACAGTTTGAATAAAAAGATTCACTACCTTAGCTTCGCAATAAAACTCGATGTCTGATTCGACTCGACAAGGACTATAATTTTAGATAACTCGCGACGACTATCTAGTACGACAATTATACGCTTGAAATTTCGAACGGCAACTATCTTGAGCCTCTGGATTGCGGGCGTACTTATACCCCTAATCCGGGACCTTTGGTCCGAAGGAAAAAAAAAGGAGAAAAAATCATACCACGTGATTTATTAAAAATTCATGGGTGGTGGTTGATTTCTTCTCATGGCGTTAGCAATAACATCTTGCCCGAAATCATCCCTAGGTGTTTAGTCTACCCCTTATCGGTTTTTGGTGACTGACACCAACGATAGCCACTGCCGACGGTTCCTTAGCTGATGCTATGCTTGGATTCGTCGAAAAGATGCTAGGCCTCATTAGATCTGGCCACCCACCGGTGGGTGATAAAGAGTACTCTAAGGGATGTTAGGTCGCAGGTGAGGAATTTGGAAACAGGTTCTAAGGGAAAAAGGAAATGGTTTATTTATTAACCAATTGTACATATTGCTTTCCTGGGAGAGGAATAGGAATTACAGGTTTGTTCGGAAAACAAAGCTTTCGGCTCAATTTTACAATAATAGAAATTTACAATAACAGAAATTTACAATAACAGAAAAGTATATCACATCGAGGTGTCCGGATGACTTCTACCGTCCATTCCCAGGAAGGCGACCGGCGGTAAATCCAGCCGTTCTCTCCGTTCCAGGGCGGCCAGGCAAGAGCTTCCGTACTCTCCTCTTTTACAGGCGGCCGGCGGTAAATCCAGCCGTTCTCTCCTGATTCTCGAATAATCAGAAAACGATCCCAACCCTCCTTCCTCCGAGAGGCGACCGGTGGTAAATCCGACCGTTCTCTCCATCTCAGAGGGGAAGGGCAGAAACGCTCCCTGAGCACTCTCGGGCGTCCGGGTGACTCCACTGTCCTCTCCCTGGAAGGCGACCGGCGGTAGATCCTGCCGTTCTCTCCGTCCCAGGGCGGCCAGGAAGAGTCCCCGTACTCTCCCGCTAATCAGGCGACCGGCGGTAATTCCAGCCGTTCTCTCCTGAGCTGCTAAAGGCGTCCGAAAGCTAGGCTTCGTACTCTCCTTACTCATTAGGCGACCGTGGTAATTACCTCGTTCTCTCCTAAGAGTGCAGCAAAGAATGCCGCGTCCGTTACCGCGAGAACGATTTTTATACCCGATCGTTGCTAACAGACCGCAGTCAATCAACAAGCCGCGTTACTATGCGGGCGAGTTCGCGAGCGTTCGCGAACGTTCCCCGCTCGCCCGACCCCGCGCGCCTACCGATGGTCGAGAAATTTCGATCGCGGTTTTTCTGGTATTGTTACAGTACTGAGAATTGTACGGGACCTGTAGCTGCGACTTAACATCTAGGAGAACCGTTGTATTCTCGTGCGTCGCGATAAAGCATTGTATTGTATTGTATAGTTCTTTATTGTGTAACAGGTTTCTGTTATTTACACATTTCCGTAAACAAAATTTTTTTTTTTTTTATACATTCTTTCTTAACTCTAAACTTATTCTACCGGGTTCTATTATACTATAAGCGCTTTGAACGTATGGATATTTTCTTAATATCTATTTGTACATTTTTCAAAGGTTTTATATATAAAAATTAACAAATATCTTTCTCTTCTCTTACAGATATGGACATTAGTAGTCTTACAAAATATATTGCATATGTTGTAATCTAAATCAAGGATGTATTGTTCTACCAGATCTTTATACTAGTGTGGTTCGCTGTGTTTTAACAGATGAGATTATTTTCTTCTATATTTGTGGTTGTAAGACACAATTTTGTATAATTGTGAATAAGGAATTTTTTGCAATATCTCTTAGTTGCTATAGCGGAGGCGCTATGCGCTTGAGCAACATTCAAGCGATGGGTGGTGCTTCCCTTTTGGGTGCATCCCTCCTCGCTAGTTGGTAGTTCGAATATAGTTTACAATATCACAGAGTTATATAATACTTTCATTTTTTTTTTTTTAAATTGAGGAAGCAGGAAAACCTTTAAGGAACTAGATTTTAATTTTAAATCTATGTTGACCAATACGGTCTCAGTCTTAATTATGCTTAGATTGTCGTTTTTCCTTTCCTCCCCTCTACTCTTTTTTTTAAGCTTATAAGAGTTTACATTTTTTTTTTTTTGGAGTGACTAAATTCGAATAAAGTTGCTACTTGTTAGCACGCATTACAAATAGTTATCAGGCTGATCAGTCTTATAATACAATATTTGCTTCTTTTAAGAAGATTACTAATGCCTTAAATACCGAGATCCTTTCGCTGTTTAATAATTGCACTATGTTGTAGTTACTATTAATAATTGAAGTACCTATTTTATCAAACATGTTTAAACGCGGAATGATTCTAAATGGGCAGTGGAAGAGGACGTGTTCTATGGATTCATCCTCCATTTTACAGTCGCATATTCTACTATCCGTTATGCCTTTTCTACCTAAAGACTCTTTTAAATTAAAATGATTTGATCTAATTCTCGAAATCGACCTGATAGCATGTCTGTCTAATGTATTTCCAAACTTTTGGAACCATGGTTTGAACCTTAGTTTTTTCTTTTGTTCCCAGAAGTTAGAGAAATAGTGTGTCCCTTTATTCCTGCCAATTTCCTCGACTCTGCTGCTGAATAAATCCCAAATTTTACGTTTTTGATCTACCAAATAATCTAGTCTTGAGATTGGTATATCTTCCCATGGTGGTTTGTTGGTGCACTCTTTCGCGAGGATGTCCGCTTTCTCATTTCCTGGGATTCCTTGATGACCTGGGACCCATACCAGGACTATTTTTTCTCGGTTCTTCAGATTTATCAATGCTTTGTAAATTGTCAGTATCCATGCGTTATTGCATCTTTTGTCTGTGGTATCGAGTTTTTCTATTACACTTTCAAGACCTATGAGAACTGAGAGGGAATCGGTTAAGATTAATACATTTTTAAAATTCATGTGTTTAGTTTTTTCAATAGCTTTAAATATACCTATGGCTTCTGTGGTGTAGATTGTTGCTTCTTTATGTATACTGTAACCGGTTTCTATGGTCTTTCCTTGGGGTAAGTTGAAGATTATTCCTATTCCGTTTGAGGTTTTATTCTCTTGTTTTGATCCATCCGTATAACATATGATTGTATCCTCTTCTTTAACGTTGTGTTTATCCATCAAGAATTGGTTAATCGTGTTTAAGGGAATTGCTCCAGTTTCAAATATTTTGCCTGAGTCCTTGTCTATATATATTTTTTTCAGGTTTTTCCTTTTATTTAAAATCTTCTCTTTCCAGTTCAAGCTGTTTTCCGATGTCTGATTGCTAAATAGTATGTTGTTTTTGAGATGCGCTATTTCGTAAATATTGCGTTAAGTGGTCTGATTCATTGTGTCGCGAAAAATAGATCATTTGATTACTCAATGTATTACTATACCTTTCTGATTTTTCCATTTCCTTGAGCCAGTATCTAATTGCAGCGTGTTTCGCTCTTAGATGGTGCCCTGCGAACCCTGTATCAGCGTACATGACTGCGATAGGGGTAGACATCCGATATCCCATGGCTGCTCTCAAGGCAGCAGATTCAATTCTTCTGATTTTTTTGTTCTGCTCGAGGTTTCCTTCCTTGGTGTATATTATATATGCCCCATAGTCGATGACCGAGGAAATAAGGGCTCTGGTAATTTTGATACCGTTTTGATTTATCCCTCTTTGCCCTCTGCATAGGTATTGAATAATCCCCAATCTTTTTTTCGCTTTGGCAATGATATCGTCAAAATGAGTTTTGAATCGTAAGTTGTAGTCTAATGTAATTCCTAAAAATTGATCTTCGGGACTGAACTTGATAAATGTCTTCTGTTTGTTTACTTCAGCTTCAATCGAAAAATCTTCCATTTTTGGGTTGGTTTGAAATCGGACTACTTTTGTTTTTTCCGGTGCTATTGTTAAATCCCTGATTTCCAAATGGTTTATTAATCTCTTTAAGGCTGTCTCCGATGGATGTAGTGAAGTTTCTTCTTTTTTGTATTTGTTTATTATAACTATATCGTCTGCATAAAGTAGTGTGGTAGTTTGTTCATCGTTAATTTTTTTCTGTAATCCGTTAATATAGATATTGAACAAGGTGGGACTGAGGATAGCCCCCCGCGGGACTCCTTTTTTCCATTCTATTTCTTGTGTTCCTTTGGTGCAGTGATTGAGCGTTACCTTTCTATTGTCGAGCCAGTTTCTTAGCCAGTTGTACATGGTCGATGGAGAATTTGACATTCTTAGAACGTGTAATAATTTGACTAAGTTTACGTTGTCATAAGCACCTTTGATATCTATAAAGATTCCTACTGTATTACACTTTTCCCTGTTGTTGTGTTTAATTTCGTTTGTTATTCGTATCAGATTGTCCATCGTTGATTTATTTTTCCTAAAACCTGCCTGATTATTTTCTAATATTTGATTTTCTTCTAACCACAGCTGTAATCTATTGTTTATAATTCTTTCTAGTGTCTTACCTACGCAGGATGTGAGGGTTATTGGACGAAGAGCTTTTTTTCCTGGTTTTTGCAGCATAATTATTTCTCCTCTTCTCCAGTTTGGAGGAATCTCTCCTGATCTCCAGCTTTCCTCGTAGATTCTGAATAGATGTTCTTTCATATAAAGTGGTAGTTCTGCTATTATTTTGTAGTATATTCCATCTATTCCTGGTGCTGATTTTTTATTTTTGTTTTTTTCTATTGTGTGAAGCATCTCTATTTTGTCTATTGGTGTATTCCATATTCTTGTCAGATTATTGTCTTCTTCTTGTGGGATCGGAGCTGTATGAGATGTGATGGATGTAAGAGTTGCGTTATTTTCGACGATTTTATTTATTTCTATGTCTTCTAGTTCTTGTCTTACCTTTATTTCCAGATTTCCGATATTTCCTGTGTAACATTTTTTTACCCCTTTAATTTTATTCCAGATTTTCGTTATATTTGTGTTATTGCTCATCTCTTGTACAAGGTTTTCCCAGGCAACCTTCTTTTTTTCTTTTTTTAGGATTTTCCATTTGGTCTTCCATCCTAGCATATTTTCGTAGTCTTCAATTTTTCCATACTTCCAAAGATTCTTTTGGCAGTTTTTCCATGCTTTCCATGTTGAGGTGCATTCCTCGTCCCACCACCTTGGTTGAGTTTTCCGATGTGTGTCGTTTCTATTATTTCGAGCGCGTGAATTGATATTACGGGGTATATTGTTGTTTGTATGTTGATGATTGCATTGAATTTCAGTGTTTCTTACCACAAAATATTCTAATATTGGTTGTTTCCATTTGTTGTATTTTTCTGAGAGATTGTGTCCTTGTTGTATGTTTGAATTTATTTCTTCTTCTTTGTTCATGAGGTACATTCTAAATACGTTCCAGTCTATATTATTTGGTTTATAAAGTCTATTTGTTTTATTTACTGCGTTTCCTATTGGTTGAAAAATATTACAGTTTGGGTTTAAATTTATTGTGAATTCTATTATTTGGCGGTCTGAACCTAGGTCTATACCTGATTCATTCCATTCGATGTAGTCTGAAAAATCATTATGACATGCTATTAGGTCGATATTTGAGGGCTGTGTGCCTTTTCCTATTCTAGATATTGTGTCTATGTTAACAATCATAAATTCAATTTCTTCCAAAACTATTTCTAAATTGGAGCCCTCTACGGAACTTTTATGACAGTTCCAGAGGGGGTTATGTGCATTGAAATCCCCTGCAATTATTGTGTTTTTATTAAAATCTAAGGATTGAAAAAGTTCAAACCACTCCGTAGTATGAAATTTACCATTTGATCGGTATATTAAGCATAATTTGATTATTTCTTTTTGATTTGAGTCTTCTACATCTACTACGAGTGTTTCAAACTTTTTTTCTACCTTATGTGATTTGATTTTCTTAATATTAATATCATCTTTATAGTATATACAAAGTCCGCTTCCTTGTCGGTTCGTTTTGTTCCCTATTCTACCTGTATTAAAATCATTCCCGTTATGAATTACCTTATACCCCTGAATCTGGTATTTGGTATAGTCTATTATCCATGTTTCAGTGATTAATATAATGTCATATTTGTTGATTTTTTCCTTTAATTCTTCTAATTTGTTTCCAATACTTCTAGCATTCCATAGTCCTAGCTTCATCTTTACATTATTGTACATTTCGTTATATATTTATGTGTGCTATTGTTTATGGAATTATCGGTTAGCCTGTGAAGAAGTTTGTTACAGATATAGAAGATATTTGTAAATTTTTATGGATTCTAATTTAATTTCTGATGTATATAATGAATAAATAAATAATGAATAAAGTTATTTTGGTTTTTGATAAATATCTGTTGGTTTTCACTTCTACCTGTATTAGTTATGTATGTAAAATGTTATATAAAAGTTAAGCGTTAGTTTGTTCTATTTTTTTTTTTTTTGGTATGTTGGAAAGTTTAATTAATTTTTTTTTTATCTTGTATTGTTTTTCTACAGTTCAGACTTGATATTATTGAAAAGAGTACCGAGAATTGTTTTATTTGCCAATGTTAAGTTATTCTATGATTGGTTCTGGTACTTATACTTACTACTCTAATTTATATTTAATTTCTAATGTTCTTAGCCTATATAAGATATTATATGAAATATATATATATATATATATATATATATATTTTTTTTTTAATTATTGAGATACTATTCATTCGTTTGAGTACCTCTATATATATTATTTGGTAAAAGATATAGAAAAAGGAACATGATGTTTTATTGTTATTATTTGTTTTACTTTTCCTCAATTTTATTTTAAATTTAACAATTCCTTTTCCTTTTTCTTTAACATTTATATAAACATACATATTCGCATTATTATATTTATATCTTGTCTTCTGTTTATCTTTATAGTCTAGTGAAATTTTCTTACTTGTTTTCAGGTTGCGAGTTTAATAAGTCTAATTCCTCATCCGTCTCCGTCTGTGGTGATTTAAATGATTCTGAGTATTCGTCTTCTTCTTTCTCCTGGCTCTCCGGAATCACGTTTTTGAACGTGGTATCCTTTTCTTCTGGGAATGTCTCTATCACTGTCTTTTCTTGCTGTTCTCTTTCCGTTTCTTCTATCTTCTTTTTTGAACTATCTGCTGTCACCACGTCCGGGGTGCCTTCTCATTCTTCATTGGACATGTATCCCGTCGGTGAATTTGCCACCGAGATGGTTTCCTTTTCAATTTGCGTTGGTCTTGGGGACATTTTAGGCAGAGTTGAGTAGTTATGTTTATTTTTGCTTTGGAATTCCGGGATGTATAGGTTATGTTATTTTGTTGGAGTTAATCTATGTTTTGACGTGGTCGGTTTATTCTGCTGGTAGTATTCCTTGTTTTTTATTATGATAGGTGTATCGTTCTTGATTTTCTGTGTTCTTCGGTGTCGTTCATCATTATAGGTTAGAGGGATCCTTTCTATTTCCCTTTCTTGCTGTAAGAAGCTTTTTTCTTTATGATAATTTTTTAAAAAGTACCTTTGTCTCTCCTCATATATTTCGCTGAGTTCGCTCTCTGTGGGTTCACCCTGACTGCCTTGAACATACTTTTTTTTTCCTGAGTGCGTTGGTGATGAATCATTTAACTTGCTCCTTATGACGTTGACTAATTTCTGTTCCTTGATCCAGTTTATCAAGTGTTACGTCCCAACTTATCTGGGACTCTTTCTTGGGATCCTTGTCTTCAATTAAAGAGCTAAAGCTCACCTTAACTGTATTCGCTAACGGGAAAGAGCAATTCGGGATTGCAATGATTGTTTCCAAGGTTTAGCATATAAATATATATATTGTTACAAAATAACGAGTTTATATTACAATATCGGTTTTAGGAAATCAAGTATACAATTATTCAGGTACGTTACCGCTTGTCGGTTTTGCAGTTCGGATGTACCAGCTATCTGTTGTGGTCCCAGGGCTGTGCTGTTGCAAGGATCTGTTTGTCGGCAACTATCACTCGCGACACGGGTCTCTACTAATTAACAACGGACTTTCCTCGGTAACGACGCGGCGCGCGTACGATTACTCTATCCGTGACTACAATAATTTAGTATTTGACGACCAAAGCGCGACGCTGAGTGCGTGTTCGATTGATGATAAAGATTCGATGTGATCTTAAACCGATTATACGTCGGACTTTCGTAGGTAACGACAACGCGTGAAGTTAACCTGTCCGCGACTACAAGATTTCGGTAATTATCACGATGATAACGTACTGACAGTGGAATAAAAGAGACGCTAAGCAGCTAAGCAGCCCCGTGGGGTGTGTTCGCAGGTTTATATACTAGCTGATCCTCGCAAGGCACGAGCTGCGTTCGGGAATATTCGTTTTTGCATCCGTTGAAATCGGGAGGAATCCCAAGTTCAGCGGATGTGCTGGAGTTGAGTGCTGACGCCTATATCGCCGATTGGCACATCCCACGATTCGGTTCCCGAGAAACGGTTTCCTAATCGTACGTCAAGCGCATTCCTAAAAGTATCCGATCTTAACTTATTCGCAATGCGAGGTCGATGAACAGGGGCACCGGCAGGGCCGGATGTAACACAAGTCTTCTATGTCCTTGTCATTATTAATACCATAATTTACTTTGTTTGGTTTTTGGATTCTTGTCCTTGGTGTGTATTTTTCCTTTTCTTCTTCCATGTCAAATTTATTATGGCTGATTGAGTGCTCCATTGCATGGTAGGTAGGAGTGAGAATTTGAGTATCTTCTTCCTTCAGTGGTTGGAAACTGTTTCTATTAGCGATACTGACCTTTGCTACGTTAATTGGTGGTCGTCCGTATCCTTCGTTGCCTCTCGTTTGTCTTCCGTTCGGTGTGAACCAATCATTTTCCCTTATTGGGCATGGTTGATCTTCCCATTTCTCGATTTCCATGCTAAGTCTGCCTTTGTTTTTCTTTTGACCTAAAACCGGGAATTCTTCTTCCTTGTACCTGAAGTTATTGGGTCCTCTAAACTACAATTCTGTCATAGCTACAATTTTTGCCTCGTGGAACGACATATTTTTATAAGCGATCAGTTTATTTATTGCTTTTTCAAGTAGTGCATACGGGCATTGCCAATTAAGGGCTGAGTGATCTTCTTCACAATTGGCACACTTGGGGGGATTTGTGCATTCCCCGTGAGATCTCTTTCCGCAGTTGAAACATTTATTCTCCGTCTCTCGACAGAATCTTTTCGTGTGTCCGAAGCGTAAGCACTGGTAGCACTGTCTTATATTTCGTACGAATGGAGTAACGTTAAGTGACACGTGACCTTTCATGATGACTATTTTAGTTGGTAAGCTGGTTCCTCTAAACTTGACGAGAACCATTTGTGTTTCCACCCATTCGTATCCGTGTTCCACTTTCTTCCTTTTTCTCAGCCTTTCCAAAGATTCGATGTTTTGACCGGGGAGGGTCTCTTCCTTCAATTCTTCCAGGGAGTACTCCCTTCTTTGATAATGCCAGTTCTGAATTCCGACCTTCTTGGGATGCGTATTTTAAAATCACCATTATTCCTTTTAATGTATTTATTGTAGATTTCCATTCCTTCTTCTGGTCGCTTGATTTTGATTTCTGCGATGTGTTTGTTCAACATTTTGATTGCTTCTATTTTATTTACGTCTTCCCTTAAGAATCTGAAAATTTTTAAATAGTTTATTTTTTTATTCGACTTGAAGTATACGTTACCTCCTTTATTTATATTTTTTCTATTGACTTCTATTTCGAATGAATTAATATTATCCGGCTCGGTTTTGGTTGGAGTTTTCTCTTTGTTTTTGATTGTGTATTTTTTGTCATACGACGAATCCGAGTCTGTTTCTCTTTCCGCACGTGGCGAGCCACGTGTTGCATTGCGTCCGTTTATACTTTCTCACCTTTATGTTTTCTCCTCTTGAATCTATCGATTCTACTATCGATCGAACGTTAGTATTCTTTATTTTAATACTTTCCACCTTGCTTTTGTATGGATTTATCTCTATGTTTGTTTTTTCGCTACCTATAATCTTAATTTTTTTCTCGCGTTTCAACTCTCGTCACTGTACTCGTTCTCCACTGCTTGTTCTAAACTCTTCCTTCTCATTCTTAATCTTCCGCTCGTTAGGGGTGCTGTCTGTCTATCTTCTGGTGCGCTGATTGGCTCCTCTTCCTTTCCTTTGCTCTTCCTCATTGGTTCATTTGTTCCTTCTTCCTTCTTATTGGCCCGTGCTTTATAGATTTCTTCTACCGATCACTGGATCAATCTTATTCTTGACTCATGTTGTACTGACGAATTTCCGGGTTTAGGGAGGAAGAGCCCTCTCCCCCCCCCCTCTTTCTCCTTCATCCTCTTCTTCTCTATCTCCCATAGTGAGATAGGTTATTTTTTTCGCACTGCTCACATTCCACTGTGATTAATTTCCCCCCTCGAAATTTATGTCTTAGTTTTTTCCCCGCACTTTCCTCACTCGTTTGAATGCACTCAGGTATAATTATTCCGTATAATTTCACCGTATTGATAAATTCTGAATCTCCTTATCTCACTCCCGTTGTGTCCCACCCAATGACCGACCGGAAGTCCCCCGCGATAAAGCAATTTTGTATTTGTATATTTCTTTATTGTGTAACAAAAATATTGTTATATACACATTTCCGCTAGCTATAACTTCTCTTTTACAATCTCTCTTTTAACAAAGTGAACTTAATCTACTGTCTTACATTCTAATATAAACGCTTTGTACATGTGGTTGTTTACTTAATGACTATTTGTATATATTTTAGAGTTTTGTGTATAAAAATCAAGAATTATATATATGTTATCTTTTAACGAACATTTACATTACTTTACGCAGACGACATAGTTATAGTAAACAAGTATAAAAAAGACGAGACATCACTACATCCATCGGAGACAGCACTTAGAAGATTAGTTGATCATTTGGAAATCAGGGATTTAACAATAGCACCAGAAAAAACAAAGGTAGTTAGATTTCAAACCAATCCCAAACTGGAAGATTTTTCGATTAACGTAGAAATAAACAAAAAGAAGATTGCTATAAAGTCCAGCCCAGAAGCGAAATTCCTAGGAATTACGCTAGATTATAATTGACGTTTAAGAACACATTTTGATGACATCATACACAAGGCCAAAAAAATAATTTGTATATATTTTAGAGTTTTGTGTATAAAAATCAAGAATTATATATATGTTATCTTTCCTAACTTACAATTATGTGCTTCTGTAGTCTTACCAGATATATTATATATATTTAAGTATTTTAAATATAACTTAATTATTCTACCTGCTCCTTATTCTAGTTTGGTTCGTTTCGCAGAAAGTTTACAATGTCACGCTTCGCTAATACTTCCATTTGTTGTTATGTATATTTTATTTTTTTTTAAAGAGATAAGAATACTTTCAGAGTATTTGGTTTTCGCTTTATATTATATTGACCAAAAAGGTCTCAGTCTTACTTATAGTCTCTTGGTTGGATTCCTATTCTCCCTAAAATTTGTTCTTTTGTATTTGTAAGATAATACATTTAATTAATTAGGAAGATTGCTTAAATTAGAATAAGTTACATCACGTTGTCCCGTGTTAGCAGGATTTATCGGACTACTGATACTCATAATACGATATTTGCTTCTTTTAGGAAAGCTATTATTGCTTTTAGCGCCGAGATCTTTTCGCTGTTTATTATTTGCGCTACGTTGTAATTGCTATTTATTACTAAGGTACCTATTTTTTCAAACAATTTTAATCGCGGAATGATTCTGAGGTTACATCTAAAGAGGACATGATCTATTGATTCTTCTTCCATTTTACAATCGCAAATTTTGTTATCTGTTATGCCTTTCCTACCTAATGATTCTTTTAGATTGAAATGATTCGATCTGAGTCTCGAGATTGATCTAATAGCATGCCTGTCCAGCATGTTTCCAAACTTTTGAAACCAGGGTTTGAATTTGACTTTTTTCTTATTCTCCCAAAAATTTGAGAAGTAGTATGCTCCTTTACTTCTGCCAATTTCTTCTACCCTATTGCTGAAAGTGTCCCAAATTATGTGTTTTTGTTGTACCAGATAATCTAGTCTCGAAATCGGTATATCTTCCTCTGGTACCTTGTTGGTGTATTCTTTAGCAAGGGTGTCCGCTTTTTCATTCCCTGGAATTCCTTGATGGCCTGGGACTCAGATCAGTACTATTCTTTCTCTATTTTTTTGGTTTCTCAATGTCTTGTAAATCTTTAAGATCCATGCATTATTGCTGCGGTTGTTTGTATTATCAAGTTTTTCTATACTGCTTTCAAGACCTGTGAGTGCTGATAAGGAGTCTGTTAGTATTAATATGTTTTTGTAGTTCATATGTTTGGTTAATTCTAGGGCTTTAAAGATACCTATTGCTTCTGTAGTGTAGATTGTTGCTTCTTTATGAATACTGTATCCAGTTTCTATGGGTGTTCCTTGTGGTGGGTTTAAGTATATTCCTATTCCGTTTGCA
Source organism: Hylaeus anthracinus (assembly GCF_026225885.1). Classification (NCBI taxonomy): domain Eukaryota; kingdom Metazoa; phylum Arthropoda; class Insecta; order Hymenoptera; family Colletidae; genus Hylaeus; species Hylaeus anthracinus. The sequence goes on along the minus strand of NW_026534326.1, from coordinate 4,313,210 downwards.
TTTTTATTATCTTGTTTTGACCCGTCTGTGTAACATATAATTGTATCTTCTTTTTTTAAATTATGTCTATCCATTAAGAATTGATTGACTGTGTTGAAGGGGATAGCTCCGGTTTCGAAAATTTTTCCTGTGTCCTTGTCTATGTGTATTTTTTCTAAATTCTTCCTTTTATTTAGAATCTTTTCTTTCCAATTGAGGCTGCTTTCCAGTGTCTGATTGCTGGATAATATATTATTTTTTAAACGTGCTATTTCATAGAAAGATGTTTCGATTAGGCTAGGTTTTGTACCTATTCCTTTTTCCCATTGCCTTAGATGGTCCATATCGTTGTGTGTCAAGAAGTAATTCATTTGGTTGTTTAGTGTCTTGCTATACGTTTCTGTTTTTTCTATTTCTCTAAGCCAATATCTGATTGAGGCTTGCTTCGCTCTTAGATGGCGGCCTACGAATCCTGTGTCGGCATACATTACTGCAATTGGGGTAGACATTCTGTATCCGATAGCTGCTCTCAATGCTGCTGATTCAATTTTTCTAATTTTTTTATTTTGTTCCAGGTTGCCTTCTTTGGTGTATATTATATATGCCCCATAGTCGATGACCGAGGATATAAGAGCCTTGGTAATTTTTATTCCCCAATTTTGATTTACTCCCCTTTGTCCTCGGCATAAATATCGGATGATTCCTAATCGTTTTTTGGCCTTGTGTATGATGTCATCAAAATGTGTTCTGAAACGTAAATTATAATCTAGCGTAATTCCTAGGACTTTATAACAATCTTCTTTTTGTGTATTTCTACGTTAATCGAAAAATCTTCCAGTTTGGGATTGGTTTGAAATCTAACTACCTTTGTTTTTTCTGGTGCTATTATTAAATCCCTGATTTCCAAATGATCAACTAATCTTCTAAGTGCTGTCTCCGATGGATGTAGTGATGTCTCGTCTTTTTTATACTTGTTTACTATGGCTATGTCGTCTGCGTAAAGTAATGTAAATGTTCGTTCGTCATCTATTTTCTTCTGTAAACCATTGATGTAAATGTTGAATAAAGTGGGACTAAGAATAGCCCCTTGAGGGACCCCTTTTTTCCAAACTATTTCTTTTATGCCTTGTGTACAGTGATTAAAAATTACCTTTCTGTTATTCAGCCAATTCCTTATCCAATTGTACATGGTTGACGGACAGTTTATCATTCTTAAAACATGCAGTAATTTTACTAGATTTACGTTATCGTATGCTCCCTTGATGTCTATGAATATTCCTACTGTGTTTGCTTTTTCCCTATTGTTGTGTTTGATTTCATTTGTTATGCGTATTAAGTTGTCCATCGTTGATTTATTTTTCCTGAAACCAGCCTGATTGTTTTCTAGTTTTTGGTTTTCTTCTAGCCAGAGTTGTAGCCTATTGTTGATAATCCTCTCTAAAGTCTTACCTACGCAGGATGTGAGCGTAATTGGGCGGAGGGCTTTTTTTCCTGGTTTTTGAAGCATAATAATTTCCCCTCTTCTCCAGTCTTGAGGGATTTCCCCCGTATTCCAACTTTCTTCATATATTCTGTGTAGGTGATTCTTCATATAGAGTGGCAATTCTGCTATTATTTTGTAGTCTATGCCATCAACTCCTGGTGCTGATTTTTTATTTTTATTTCCTTCTATTGTCTGTAGCATTTCTATTTTGTCTATTGAGATATTCCATATTCTGGTCTGGTTATTGTCCTCTTCCTGTGATATCGGTGCTGTGTGAGTTGTGATAGATGTAGTGGTTACGTTGTTATCTATTATTTTATTTATTTCAGTGTCTTCTAACTCTTTCCTTACCTTTGTTTCCAGTTTGTCAGTATTTTCAGTGTAACATCTCTTGATCCCTTTGATTTTGTTCCATATTTTCGTTATGTTTGTATTGTTATTCATCTCTTGAATTAGTTTTTCCCAGGCAGTTCTCTTTTTGTCTCTTTTCAGAATCTTCCATCTGGTCTTCCATCCTAGCATGTTTTCATAGTCTTCGATTCTTCCGTTTTTCCAGAGGTCTTTTTGGTATTTCTTTCATATTTTCCATGTGAAAGAGCATTCTTCGTCCCACCACCTGGGTTGAGTTTTACGCGGTTTGTTATTTCTATTGTTTTGTGAGCGTGGATTGATATTACGTATTGCATTGTTGCGAATATGTTGTTGTGTGTGTTGAGACTCTGCGTTTCTTACTTCAAAGTATTCTATTATCGGTTGCTTCCATTTTCTGTATTTTTCTGCGAGATTATGTTCTTGTTGTATGCTTGTGTTTATATCCTCTTCTTTATCCGCAAGGTGCATCCTAAATTCTTTCCAGTCTATTTTATTTGGGTTGTAAAGTCTACTTGTTCTGTTTGTTTTTTTACCTATTGGTTGGAATATGTTACTATTTGGGTTTAAATTGATTGAAAATTCTATAATTTGATGATCTGAGCCTAAATCCATACCTGATTCGTTCCATTCGATAAAATCTGAGAAATCGTTATGGCATGCTATTAGATCAATGTTTGAAGGTTGAGATCCTCTACCTATTCTGGATATTGTATCAATATTGACGATCATGAATTCTATTTCCTCTAAAACTGTTTCTAAACTAATACCTTCTGCGGAACTTTTTTGGCAGTTCCAAAGAGGATTGTGGGCATTAAAATCTCTTGCAATTATTGTATTTTTGTTTATATCTAATGAGTGGAAAAGTTCGAACCATTCAGTGGCGCAGAATTTACCTATCGTTCTATATATTAACCCTATTTTGATTTTTTCTTTTTGATCTGTATCTTCTAGCTCTACCACGAGTGTTTCGAACTTTTTATCTACTTTGTATGACTTGGTTTTCCTTATATTAATGTCCTCTTTATAATAAATACAAAGTCCACAGCCTTGTTGATATGTTTTATTACCTATTCTCCCTACGTTAAAATCATTCCCATTGTTTATTACCTGGTAACCCTGAATTTGGTACTTGGTGTAATCTATTATCCAAGTTTCTGTAATTAGCATGATGTCGTAATTGTTGATTTTTTCCTTTAATTCGTCTATTTTATTTCCTGTACTTCTCGCGTTCCATAATCCTATTCTCATTTTTACATTATTGTACATTTTGTTATATAGTTATGAGTGTTATTGTTTGTAAAATGTTCAGTAGGCCTGTGGAGAAATTTGTTGCAGTTGTAGGAAATAGTTATGTATATATGTATAGGTGATTATAGATTTTTTTTTTTTAAGTTTTAATTTACAATGTATCTATTGAATAAAGTTGTTCTTGTTATTTGAAGAAAAAAAGAAAAAAGATTATTGTTTCCCCTTTTTTCTTTGACTTAATTTTATATGGAAGCTTTTGTCTCGATATTAAGCGTAATGTTTTGTTAAGGTTTTTGTATTTTTTAGTTTTATTTAGAAGATTGTAAATCTGTATGATTTTCAAAAAGTTATGAAATGTTTTGGTCATTGTGCTATTAATTCTTTCTTTAAATATTTCTATATTTATTATTTGATAACATATATAGAAAAAGAGAAAGGGTCCGTTTGGTTATATTAGTATATTTGTATGATAAAAATTTTTATCGTTCTTCATTTTTGATTTTAAACGATCCTTTTTCTTGAACATTTATATTGTTATGCGTTTTCTAATAAATTTCTGCTTATATTTAAATATTTCTTAATAATATGCTGAGTTTCCTTACTTGTTATCCAGTTGAGAATTTAGTAAATCTAATTCATCATCTGTCTCCGTCTGTGGCGATTTAAACGATTCTAAATAATCGTCTTCTTCCTTCTCCTGGCTTTCTGGAATCACTTTTTGAGATACGAAATCCTTATCTTCTGGCTTTGAGTCTATCCGAGTTTTGTGTTGTTGGTCGGTTTCCATTTCTTCAGTCTCCTTTTTGGAGCTGTCTGCTGTTTCGACGTTGGGAATTCCTTCCCACTCCTCGTTAGACATGTATCCCACTTGTGCTCCTGTCACCGAGGTGGGTTCCTCATCTGATTGTGTTGGTTTGGGTGATGTCTTAGGCAGGGTAGAATAGTTATGTCTATTTTTGCTTTGAAATTCTGGAATATGTAAGTTGTCTTCTCTTGTTGGTGTTATTCTGTGTCTTGACGTAGTTGGCTTATTTTGTTGATAATATTCCTTGTTTTTAATTATGATGGGTGGTTCATTCAGAATACTCCTTGTTCTTCTTCGACGTTCGTCGTTGTAAATTATGGGGATTCTTTCTGTCTCCCTTTCCTGTTGTAAAAATTGTTTTTCCTTATGGTAGTTTTTAATGAAGTACCTTTGCTTATCCTCATACATGTCATCAAGTTCCTTTTCTGTCGGTTCTCCTTTACTACCTTGTGCATATTTCTTTTCACCTGAATACCTTGGTGACGGGTCTTTTAGTTTGTTTTTTATAACACTAGTCAGGTTTTGTTCCTTGATCCAGTTGACTAATTCCTCTATGTCGTTGTCATTTTTAATCCCATAGTTGGTCTTGCTTGGTTTATAAATTCTTATTTTGGGAGAATATCTTTCATTTTCTTCTTCCGTGTCAGATTTGTTATATTTACTTGTATTTTTCATCGAGTGGTAGGTGGGGGTAATTATTTGGGTGTCTTCTTCTTCTAACGGATAGAATCTGTTATTATTACTAACACTAACCTTTGATGTATTATTTGGTGTTCGTCCTTTGCTTTCCCTACCTCTAGGTTGCCTTCTGTTAGGTGCGAACCAGTCGTTCCCTCTTATTGAGCATGGTTTATCCTCCCATTTTTCAATTTCCATGTCGAATCTATTTTGGGTTCTCCTTTGTCCTAACACAGGGAAGTCCTCTTCCTTGTATCTGAAATTTCTGGTGCCTCTAAAATTCAACTCTGTCGTTGCGACGCTTTTTGCCTTATGAAAAGACATATTTTTCTACGCAATTAGTTTGTTTATTGCCTTCTCCAAGAGGGCGTACGGACATTGTCTATTTAAGGCCGAATGATCTTCTTCACAGTTAGTGCATTTCGGGGGGTTTGTACATTCCCCGTGAGATATTCTTCCGCAATTAAAGCATTTACTTTCTGTCTCCCGACAGAAACGCTTAGTATGACCAAAACGGAGGCACTGATAGCACTGTCTGATGTTTCTAACGAACGGGGTGACATTCAATGACACATGCCCCTCCATTATCACAATTTTAGTTGGGAGGCTAGTTCCTCTGAATTTCACTAACACCATTTGTGTGTCTATCCACTCGTAGCCATTGTCTACCCTTTTCCTTTTCCTAAGTCTTTCAACCGACTCAATATTTTGACCGGGAAGCGTTTCTTCTTTCAGCTCGTCCAGTGAATATTCCCATTCCTTGATGATGCCTGTTCTAAATTCGGATCTTTTTGGGATACGAATTTTAAAGTCGCCGTTGTTCCTTTTTATATATTTGTTGTATATATCTCTTCCTTCTTCCGGTCGTTTAATTTTAATCTCAGCAATATGTTTGTTCAGCATTTTGATGGCCTCGTTTTTTCTAATTTCTTCTCTTAAAAATCTGAAAATTTTTAGGTAATTAAGCTTTTTGTTTGATTTGAACTGTACATTACCTTCTTTATTATTATATTTTCTAACCACTTCTATTTCGAATAGAATAATGTTGTCCGTTTCGTTTTTGGCTGGAGATTTCTTTTTAGTTTGAGATTTGTGTTTATTGTCTAGTGATGAGTCCGAATCCGTTTCTTTGTTTTCACGTGGCGCACCACGTGTTGCATAGCGTCCGAACACGTTTCTTACCTTTGTGTTCTCTTCTCTCAAATTTATCGATTCCACTATCGATCTTACGTTCTTGTCTTTTCCTCCGTTGTTTCCTACCTCGTTTTTATATGTATTTATCTCTATATTTGTCTTCTCGTTTCCAATAATTTTCAATTTTTTTCTCGCGTTCCTGCTTTCGTCACTGTAATCGTTTTCAACTGCCTGTTCTAGGCTTTTCCTCCTCATCCTTATTCTTTCATGCGCCAGAGGCGCTGCTTGTCTTTCTTCTGGCGCGCTGATTGGCTCTTCCCCTTTTTCTCTACTCTTCCTCATTGGTTTAGATGTATCTTCTTCCTTCCTATTGGTCCGTAGTCTGTAGATCTCTTCTGCAGATCGTTGGATCAATTTGATTTTTGACTCCTGTAGTGTCGACGCGTTTCCGGTTCTGGGGAGGGAGACCCCTCTCTCCCCCCCTTTTCTTTCTTCATCCTCGCCTATGTTATCTCCCATAGAGAGATAGGACGGAAACTTTCCACAGTCACATTTTCCCCAGGTGAGTTCCCCCCTCAGAAATTTATATCTTAAACTGTTCCTCGCACTTCCCTCACTCTTTTAACTGCACTCAGAATTAAATGTTCTATATATTTCCACCACACCGATACTTTTCGACTCGAGCTACTTATTTTCCGTTACGTCCCTCCCAAAGGCAGACCGGAAGTCTCTCGCAATAAAGCAAGTTTGTTTGTTTGTTTGTTTCTTTATTGTGTAACAATGGACATTGTTATTTACACATTTCCGATATACATATAATATTTTATAACATTCTGTTTGTTAACAAAATAAACTTATTCTAATGTATTACAGTCTATTATTTTGTTCGTATAACTATTTTCTTACTGGCTATTTGTACATGTTATGATTTGTATGTGTGGATCCTCAGTTACAAATATCTTATTTATCTAACTTACAATTATAAAATTTCGCAGTCTCATCAAATATATTGAGTTGTTTTCATTTGTTTGTTGTTTTTTTTTTTCTATTACATCGAATTGTTTGCTTTTTGCTTACTCTATATTTCCGTTAATGGGGAAATTTTCCTATATCACAGTTTATTTAATACTTTTGGTCATATTTGTATTTGGTATTTATATATTTGATGATTTTTTTTTTTTTTTTTTTTTTTTTTTTTTTTTTAGGAAATAGGATTACTTTTACTTTTAGAGATTAGGTTTTTGTTGAAATCTAAGTTGACCAATACGGTCTCAGTCTGCCCTTAAACTCTTTTTGTTGTATTCCTATTTTCTCTGTGGGTCTGTTCTTGGACCCTAATAACAAATATAAGATTTAGTGAAGTCATTTTTGACTTAGAGTTAATGTTTCGTTGTCCTGTATTAATAAGATTTACAAACTAATAATATTTATCACAATTCGATATTGGCTTCTTTTAGGAACCCTAAAATTGTTTTTAATGCTGAACTCTTATCGCTATTTAGTATTTGCGCTACGTTATAATTGCAGTTATTTATTAGTATACCTATCTTGTCATACATTTTTAACCGCGGAATAGTTCTAAACGGACATCTAAAGAGGACATGTTCTATAGTTTCTTCTTCCATTTTACAATCACATATTTGATCGTCTATTATACCTTTCCTGCCTAATGATTCCTTTAGATTATAATGATTTGACCTTATTCTTGATATTGACCTAATAGCGTACCTATCTAATATATTGCCGAATTTTTGAAACCACGGTTTGAATTTTACTTTCTTTTTGTGTTCCCAAAAGTTTGAGAAATAATATGCTCCTTTGCTTCTGCCGATTTCTTCTACTCTATCGTTGAAAGCGTTCCAGATTGCGTGTTTATATTGTACTAAGTAATCCAATCTCGTGATTGGTATATCTACATCTGGTTCTCTGTTGGTATATTCTTTTGCAAGGAAGTCCGCTTTTTCGTTACCTGGTATCCCCTGATGTCCTGGGACCCAGGTAAGTACTATTTTATCTTTCTCTTTTTGGTTGATTAGTGTTTTATATATCTTTACAATCCATGCATTATTGTTGTTTTTTCCCGTGTCGTCTAGTTTTTCTATTTTACTTTCTAACCCTGTGAGTACTGATAAAGAGTCTGTTAATATCATAATATTTTTAAATTTCATGCGTTTGGTTAGTTCTATTGCTTTATAGATACCTATAGCTTCTGTGGTGTAAATTGATGCTTCTTTTTGAATACTGTATCCTATTTCTATAGGAGTTCCTTGTGGTAAGTTGATGTAGATTCCTATCCCATTTGCCATTTTATTTTCCTGCTTTGACCCGTCTGTGTAACATATGACCGTATCCTCTTTCTTTAGGTTGTACTTCTCCATTAGGAATTGGTTAATGGTGCTGAAAGGAATTGCTCCTGTTTCCAGGATCTTCCCTGTGTCTTTGCCTATGCATATTTTTTTTAAATTCTTCCTATTGTTTAATATCTTTTCTTTCCAATTGATGCTGTTTTCTAGTGAGTGGTTGATGGGTAAAATCTTATTATTTAAGTGAGCTATTTCATAAAAAGATATTTCTATTAAATTAGGTTTGGTTCCTATACCTTTTTCCTATTGTGTTAAGTAATCTGTGTCATTGTGGATCAAAAAGTATTTTAACTGTTCATCCAGTATTTTGCTGTTCTTCTCAGTTTTCTCCATTTCTCTGAGCCAATATCTGATTGCGGCCTGTTTAGCTCTTAATTGATGACCTATAAAACCTGTATCTGCGTACATTACGGCAATTGGGGTGGACATTCTGTATCCTACAGCTGCTCTTAATGCTGCGGATTCGATTTTTCTGATTTTCCTATTTTGGTCTGTATTTCCTTCTTTAGTATATATTATGAAGGCTCCATAGTCCACCACCGAGGAAATAAGGGCTCGGGTGATCTTTATTCCCCAATTTTGATTTATACCTCTCTGTCCTCTGCATAAATACCGAATGATTCCTAGACGTTTTTTGGCTTTGTATATGATGTCATCGAAATGTGTTCTGAAACGTAAGTTGTAATCAAGAGTGATCCCTAAGAATTTTGCCTCTGGACTAGACTTTATTGCTGTATTTTTATTATTTATTACCACGTTAATTGTAAAGTCTTCTAATTTAGGGTTGGTTTGAAATCTTACTACCTTAGTTTTTTCCGGTGCTATTGTTAGGTCCCTTATTTCCAGATGTTCTACTAGTCTTTTCATTGCTATTTCCGATGGGCGTACTGATGTTTCTTCCTTTTTATATTTATTTACTATAACTATATCGTCTGCATACAGTAATGTGAAAGTGCGGTCATCGTCTATCTTCTTCTGTAAGCCATTTATATATATATTGAATAGAGGTGGACTAAGTATAGCTCCTTGGGGAACTCCTTTTTTCCAATCTATCTCTTTTAAACCTTGGGTACAATGTGTAAAGATTACCTTCCTATTGTTAAGCCAATTCCTAATCCAGTTGTACATAGTTGACGGGCAATTTACCATTCTCAAAATGTGTAATAGTTTCACCAGATTTACATTATCGTATGCTCCTTTAATATCTACAAAGATTCCTATTGTATTTGCTTTATCTCTGTTATTGTGCTTTATTTCGTTTGTTATTCGAATTAAGTTATCCATTGTTGACCTATTTTTTCTAAAACCTGCTTGATTATCTTCTAACTTTTGATTTTCTTCTAACCAAAACTGTAATCTATTGTTTATGATCCTTTCTAAGGTTTTACCTACACATGATGTTAGTGTAATTGGGCGAAGGGCCTTTTTTCCTGGTTTTTGTAACATTATTATTTCCCCTTTTTTCCAGTCAGAAGGAATTTCTCCTGTGTTCCAGCTCTCTACGTATATCTTGTATAGATGATCCTTCATATATAGGGGTAATTCTGCTATTATTCTATAATCTATACCATCCACCCCTGGTGCTGACTTTTTATTTTTATTTTTTTCTATTGTTTGGAGCATCTCTATTTTATCTATTGTTATATTCCAGATTTTTGTATGGTTGTTGTCCTCTTCCTGTGGTATTAGTGCTGTGTGAGTAGAAATGGATGTCATAGTTATGTTATTTTCTATAATTTTATTTATTTCTATATCCTCCAGATCTTTTCTTACCTTTATTTCTAAATTGTCCCTATTTTCTGTGTATCGTTTTTTGATCCCTCTGATTTTGTTCCATATTTTGGTTAGGTTTGTGTTATTATTCATTTCTTGTATTAAGTTTTCCCAGGCTGTTTTCTTCTTTTCCCTCTTTAAGATCTTCCATCTGGTCTTCCATCCAACCATATTTTCATAATCTTCGATTCTTCCATATTTCCAAAGGTCTTTTTGATATTTTTTCCATTCTGACCATGTAGAGGTACATTCTTCGTCCCACCATCTGGGTTGCGTTTTGCGTTGCGTTCTATTGTTTGTTGAGCTTAAGGTGGTGTTCTGTGTCTTCTTGTTTTGTCTGTGTTTTTGAATATATTGCTGGTCTATGTTTTTTTCCTCAAAATATTCTAATATTGGTTGTTTCCACTTGTTGTATCTTTCTTCCAAATTATGTCCTTGTTGTATGCTGTTATTTATTTCTTTTTCTTTATTTGTCATATGAATCCTGAAGTCTTTCCAGTCTATTTTGTGTGGTTTGTATAGCCTACTTGTTCTGTTTACTCTATTTCCTGTTGCCTGATATATTTTACAGTTAGGATCTAAATTTATGATAAAGTCTATAATTTGATGATCTGAACCTAAATCCAAGCCTGATTCTTCTCATTCTAACGAGTCTAAACAATCATTGTGGCACGCTATTAGGTCAATATTTGATGGTTGAGAACCTTTACCTATTCTCGATATTGTGTCTATGTTAACGATCATAAATTCTATTTCCTCTAAAGCTATCTCTAAACTTGCCCCTTCTGCAGAGGTTTTATAACAATTCCAAAGGGGATTATGTGCATTAAAGTCGCCTGCAATAATTGTATTTTTATTTAAGTTTAATGTTTGAAAAAGTTCGAGCCACTCCTTGGTGCAGAATCTGCCGTTTGTTCTGTAAATTAATCCTATTTGTAGTATCGTTTTTTGATTAATATCTAAAACCTCCACCAGCAGTGACTCAAACTTTTTGTCTATTTTGTGTGATTTGATTTTCTTTAAATTTATGTCCTCTTTGTAGTATATACCTAGTCCGCATCCTTGTTGAAAAGTCCTATTACCTATTCTTCTTGTATCACAATCGTTTCCATTATTGACTAGTTGGTAACCTTGTATTTGATAGTTAGTATAATCTATTATCCACGTTTCCGTTATAAGCATTATGTCATAGTTGTTTATTTTTTCTTTTAACTCATCTATTTTGTTTCCTATGCTCCTTGCGTTCCATAGTCCTATTTTTAGTTTTACATTATTGAACATTTTGCTATATAATTGTATGAATTACTATTGCTGTTTTGTTCTGAGTGCCTGTGGAAAAGATTGTCGTGAATATGTATGAATTGGCTATGTTTGTAAAAGTATGGTTATATTGCTTTGGATTTGTTTCTCTGTTTGTGTTATAACTTGTAATAACTTTGAATAAAGTTCATTGTTATTTGAGTATTATTTATTATTTTTTTTTTTATATTTTTAAAATTAGAGAAAGTATGATAAAAATTTTTTTTTTTGAACGAAATATCTAATTTTATTTGTATATATATATATATATATTATTGTTTTTATTTTTTTTTTTTTTTATAGAAGATTTCCTAAATTTTCTTACCATAATATGTAACATTTTATAGTTTGATACGTTATGCTATTAATGTTTAATTAAATTCCCATTATATATAATATCTAGTATCGTTTGTACTGAAGAAGAAAAAGAAACCATTTATTGTTTATTATTTTATTTTTTTTTGTTCTTTTTTTTTTAATGTTTCTTTAAATCGTTTCTCTTTCTTTTTTTAAAAAAAAATTTTTTTTTTTTTATTCTATTTATCTATTTTCGTTGGACAATTCTTATTGATGTAAATTAACATAATATACATAAAATATATAAAAAATATAGTATAAATGAGTATTCTTTTTAAAAATATTCAAAAGTTATTAATTAGAAAAGTCTCTTACTTGTTCTCTGGTTGTGAATTTACTAGTTCTAAATCGTCGTCGTCAGTCTCTGTTTGTGGCGATTTGAAAGATTCCGAGTAGTCGTCCTCTTCCTTGCCCTGGTTGTCTGGAATAACTTTTTGAAACGTAAAGTCTATTTCTTCTGGCGTTGGTTCAACTGAGGCCTTTTGATGAGTGGCTAATTCTATCTTTTCTTCTTTTTTCTTTAGGTTGATCGCTTCTTCTATATGTGGTGTTCCTTCCCATTCCTCATTGGACATATATCCTGCTTGTGTGTTGTTCGGCGTGGTACTTTCTACTTCGATCTGAGTCGGTCTTGGCGTTATTTTTGGTAAAGTTGAGTAATTATGTTTATTTTTGCTTTGAAACTCCGGAATGTGCAAGTTATCCTCTCTTGTTGGAGTGGTTCTGTGTTTGGATGTACTAGGTTTATTTTGTTGGTAGTATTCCTTGTTCTTAATTATTATTGGGGGTTCCTTCCTGTCACTCTTTGATTTTTGATACCGTTCTTCCTTGTAGGTTATAGGGATTTTATTCGTTTCCCTTTCCTGATGGAAACTATGTCTTTCCTTATGGTAATTTTTTAGGTAATATCTTTGATTATTTTCATAGAGCTCGTTAAGTTCTTCCTCTGTTGGTTCTCCTTTGCTGCCTTGGACGTACCCACTTTCTCTTATCGGTCTTGGTGACGAGTCTTTCAGTTTATTTTTAATAATATTACCTAGATTTTGTTCTTTGATCCATTTGACTAACTCTTCTATATCTCTGTCGTCTTGGATACCGAAATTGGTTTTTGTGTATTTGTGGGTCCTTTGCCTTGGAGTGAGCCTTTCATTTTCTTCTTCATTATCGGTTTTGTAATATTTGCTTACATTTTTTATTGAGTAATCCGTTGGTAGTAATATTTGGGTGTCGTCTTGTTCTAATGGGTAAAATCGGTTATTACTTTTGTTACTAACCTTTTGTCTGCTGTGTGGGGATCGTTCTTGGTCTTTATAGCCCCTTGTTTGCCTTTTAGTTGGTATAAACCAATCGTTTTCCCTTATCGGGCATGGTCTGTCTTCCCATTTTTCTATTTCCATAGAGTGTCTGGTTTTACTTCTCCTTTGTCCGAGCTCCGGAAAGTCTTCTTCTCTGTATCTAAAATTATTATTTCTTCCAAAATTCAGTTCTGTCATAGCGATGTTTTTAGCTTCATGGAATGACATGTTTTTATAGGCAATTAATTTATTTATTGCTTTTTCCAGTAAAGCATATGGGCACTGCCTATTTAGTGCAGAATGATCTTCTTCACAGTTCGCACATTTGGGAGGGTTAAAACAATCCCCATGTGCTGTCTCACCACAGTTAAAACACTTACTTTTTGTTTCTCGACAAAACCTTTTTGTGTGACCGAAGCGAAGACACTGATAGCATTGTCTAATATTTCTAACAAATGGGGTGACGTTTAATGAAACGTGACCTTCCATGATCACTACCTTAGTGGGTAAACTGGTTCCTCTAAACTTCACGATAATCATGTGCGTGTCAACCCATTCATATCCGTTATCTACTTTCTTCCTTTTTCTCAGTCTTTCGAACGACTCAATATTTTGTCCCGGTGTAGTTTCTTCTTTTAATTCTTCTAACGAATATTCCCATTCTTTAATAATTCCAATCCTAAATTCAGATCTCCTTGGTATGCGTATTTTGTATTCCCCGTTGTTCTTTTTAACGTATTTGTTGAAGATGTTTCTTCCTTCTTCTGGGTATTTAATTTTTATTTCTGCTATATGTTTGTTAAGCATTTTGATAGCTTCTATTTTTTTTAAGTCTTTCCTAAGAAATCTGAAAATTTTAAGGTAATTAAGTTTTTTATTTGATTTAAAATTTACTTTACCTTCACGATTGTTATATTTTCTGTCTATTTCTATTTCGAAAAACTGAATATTGTCCGTGTTCCCTTTTAGTGGGGAATTCTTTTTAATCTGAGACACATTTCTTTTGTCTGTTGATGAATCGGAATCAGTATCTTTGCTAACACGTGCGACACCACGTGTTGAATTTCTAACACCCACGTTTCTTACCTTTGTTCTTCCCTCTCTTGAATTTATCGATTCAATTATCGATCGTACGCTTGAATCTTTTTCTGCGTTATTCCCCAATTCACTTTTGTATGCGTTAATCTCTATGTTAGTTTTTTCGTTTCCTATTATTTTCAATTTTTTTCTCACGTTTCTGTTTTCGTCGCTGTATTCATTTTCTACTGCCTGTTCGAGGCTCTTCCTTCTTGTCTTTATTTTTTCCCGCACCAGAGACGCTGGCTGTATCTCCTCCGGCGCGCTGGTTGGGTCATCCCCTTCTTCTCTGCTCCTCCTGATTGGACGTATCGAGTCCTCTTCCATCCTATTGGCTCTTCGGTTATAGATTTCCTCTACTGATCTTTGGATCAGTTTGATTTTTGAGTCGCGTGGTTCTGACGTATTTCCTGCTTTAGGGAGGGAGACTCCTTTCTCCCCCCCTCTTCTTTCTTCGCCCTCTTCATGCTTGTCTCCCATGAAGAGAGAGGTTATCTTCTTTCCCTTTTCACATTTTATCCGGGTGAGTCCCCACTTTGTTAACTAATATCACAATTTATTCCCCCCACCTCACTCTCTGTTTTAATTGTACTCTATGTTAGTAAAGTTTTAATTTTCCACCACAATTTTGATTTTAATCACGACACCGATTTTTCCGTTACGTATCGTCCCAATGGCAGACCGGAAGTCCTCGCGATAAAGCAACCGAATCCGCGGTTCGCGATAACGAATAAGCCGCGATCGTACCGTGGTCGTATCAGGGGCACATGATGTAGCAAGAAGTAGATCGCTCGTTCCGCGCCCGTAGCTGTTATCGCTTAGGTTCTCTCTTACTTGCTAAACTAATAGGGTGACGTACGAATATACAAATACTACATCTGTCTTTAACTCATTACAAGGGAAAAATATGTCCGTGGTTTCGACGGTCGATATGCGAACGTCACATCTCATAACAATTGTAAATTCCGGTGCATATCAGAATATACAGGGTGTTTCTTTTAAGTGAGTACAGCAGGATATCTCGGAAGATGTTGTAGTTATTAAAAATCTGTTCCTACAAAAGTTGTTTGGTATGACGGGCTACATCATGTAGTAATAATTGTTTTTTTATGGGTGGAGTAATAGAGGAGATCTGGAGGTCAATGTAATTTTTTTAAATGGAATGCTATATTTTGTATACAAGAATATGGTAGAGTATCGAATTCTAAATAAAAAATTTTGACCTTTATTAGCCCTAAACCTAATAGGTAACGAATAATTTTACTTTATTACTCGAAAATTTTCTTAACGTAAGCGGCTGAGAGCTAGCAAACGCTGCTGAGCAACGTCGGTTGTGTCCGTATCAAATTACTGCAATTATAATATTATAAATACAGATTGAATATTTTTGCTAAAGATATTAAGTATCAATTAAATTTTCACTTACTTGTTCAATAATTTTGTATCCTTCTACGTGCTCACCATCGTTAGAAATATACATTTTTCATTTTCTTAAAAATTGTTCCTCAACAGCTCTTAAAATTTCCTCCGATACTGATTTACATACGGTCACAATTTTTGTTCGTAAATCATTTACGTCTTTTACTGGTGTTTGATACACTAGTCCTTTTAAATAGCCACGCCCAATCCATTTATTTCCAAAAT
Source organism: Hylaeus anthracinus (assembly GCF_026225885.1). NCBI lineage: Eukaryota > Metazoa > Arthropoda > Insecta > Hymenoptera > Colletidae > Hylaeus > Hylaeus anthracinus. The sequence goes on along the minus strand of NW_026534326.1, from coordinate 4,297,703 downwards.
TAATATTCAACCAGTTACGAACTGTTGTAGCGAAATGGGGAGGAGCTCCGTCGTGTTGAAACCAAAGACTTTGTTTTTGTACTATTGGCGTTTCATCTAAAACATCAGATAATTCTGTTTCTAGAAATCTTAAATACGAAGCTGCATTCACGTTTCCTTCAAAAAAGTAGGGTCCAATTATTTTGCGATTATGAATACCGCACCGCACCATTACAGATTTTCGGTATTGAGTGTTGTATTGTTGAATCCAATGCGGATTATTTGTTGCCCACATCCTTGAATTCTGATGGCAAATTACACCATTCGTATAAAAAATGCTTTCATCTGTTATCATCAAATTCCGTATAAAATTTCGATCTTGTGCAATTTTATCGAAAATCCATAGCGAAAATTCTATTCGTGGTCTATTTCTATACCATTAATCTATTAATAAATTTTTTTGCGTCCGTTGTTAAATCTTTAGTTTTTTTTATCCTTTTTAACTCTTAAATTGCATATTACTGAATCAGATGATACTAAAAGATGGTGCATAATATCTTCGTTATTATCTGCACGTGAAGATTTTCTACTGTTATAGGCTCGTGCAGCTTTGAATATTTTATTTCCTGCTTCTTGAGCCTCCTCGGTAAGGAATCCGATAGGAAAAATCATTTTTCTCATGATTATGCCACCATGAATCAGAACCTTATGTACGGAGGAAGGGATGTTGTACCATCCATACAAATGAACAAATAATTCAGCTGTTTCATGAGCATATTTTTCAAATTTGTCACAATGAATTGCGTAATTGCTTGCCATGACATGTAGAATATTGCTAAATCTTTCTATTAATCTCTCATCAATCTTAGTTATGTCTGAAACAGCTTTAGTGTCAGCAAAAAATCTCCGAGCTGTATTCCCATCGTTTGTCGTTCCACGGCTTTGTTTAACAACATCAACAGTTATGTTTAGTTGCGATTTTAAATCATGTTGAACTTGTTTCTTTTTATTTTGCTTTAAAATTTTATTATTTCCTCTGGCAGAACTCTGCTTGAAATCGATATTATATGAAATATATAAAATGCAGTCCATAAAACGCATCCAACAGAGTAGACAAACCAAACTTATAGTTGTCTTCATTACATTTCAATTGTTTTAACTTTTTTAAATCATTCATTTGTTTAGGGGTAGCCCCACAAATATTACATGATGTTGATGATTTTTGGTTTGTCAGAACGTTGCAAACTTTTCCGTCAATCATGGTGCACTGCAAATTGTGAATGACTTTTATTGTTCTTCTGGTCTTCGATTACAACTGTAGGTTTCAAATTATTAATTTCAGTTGTATACAAATTGTACTCGCGCAAAATGTTGGATGACGTTTCTTTAAAAAATTCAAATTTTATTGGTCTATCATTATTATATGACAAGACAAGAGGTACATACGATATTACAAATACGGTGCTATCATTTAAATAAGTCGCATCATCATCATCGTTACTTTTCTGATTTATAGACCACTGTTGTTTGAAATTTTGTTGACCTGAGACGCCATCCATTCCCCAATTACCATATAACATAAAATTATTATAATCTATTTCTTGAAAATCTTTTATTTCCGTAATTAATGAGATAATACGAGACACTGTATGATCAAGCAATGTTTGTAACTTTATTTCAGCTTCCTTTTCAGTTATTCTTATATCATGCGGATAACAATCAATTTTAGCAGCTTGTCTATTTTTGCATATGGAGAGCATTGCTTATTACCAAAATAGCGTGCATTATATATTCGAAGATGCTCATATTTTGTTCTTGTCATACCCATATCCATATACAAGGCCAAAGTACCATTTATAAGATCTTTTGAAAATTTATTTTTCGATTTATCAAAATGTTTTTTCTTCGGAACGACAATAGCAGTAGTTAATTCTGCTTGACTATACTTGTTTTTAAGCTCCTTGGAACGTCTTTTCTGGGTTTGACGAGAACAATTTTCAACATTTTTCCGGGAACGACCTCGTCCTCTTGGATTAGAATCCGATTGTAAATTGTTAGAAGCTACATCTTCCAAGCTTAATAAATTTATTTTCTTAAATTCTATTGTGAAGTTACTTTTCATAAAAAGTTTGTTGTTTTTCTTCAAATTTCGATTGCGTTCGTCTTGCGATTTTCCAGTATCTGTAATATTGCGAAAGAAAAGTACAACTTACTTTTCTTCGTATTTGTTCTAATTGATAATTATTAAAATTATCTTTTTTGTCAATGTTTTCCATTACTATATTTGCGTGCGTTTTACGTTTGTCATGAAACGATAAAATTGTAAAAAGCAAGGAAACGTATAGATTATAAGTTTAGAGATTAAAAAAAGAAATTGTAAAAATAAAGGAAACTTATAGATTATATAGAAACGTATAAACAATAGAATAATATAATATATTATGTAAACGGTATTAAATCAGATTAGAATAAGATGCATAAATTGCCAAACATCAGTTCGTGTAATAAAATATGCGGCTAGTTGAGGTGGAACGATTGCCGCTTATAAGCATTAAAAGACAACTCTTACATGTGAAAGAAATCACCATCTAGCGGCTGAAATTGGAATTTCATGGATACTCTATCATCTATTTTAATCAAGTTATTAGAATTAAAAAATAAAAGACTATTAATGCTTTCTCAAGGAAGAACATATTCGTGCATGTACGGACGCGTTTATAACAATAATTGTATAATAGTTTAAAACTTCCGAAAGGGCAAATAGATGCAGGCAAAATTTTTTTTAAAACATTTTTAACACTTTGAGGAAAAATTTTAACCTATTACGATTCAGTCTCATGCAGTCTCATATATTAAATCATGCATTGAAAGATTGAATTCTTATTCAATTTTAATCGCTCAGATTAGCATTTCGTTTATTAATATTAAATGTAACAATATTTTCCGAAAATTAAATAACAAAAATATTTTTGTATAAAGTACACTCAGAGCTAATAAAATAAATTTTTGCAGATTCTTTCGAGCATTTTTGGCTGTTTATGAGTACGTTGAAGAAATAAAAATATACTCAGTGTAGTGTCTGGATAACTCAGTCGAGGTTTCATTAGTTAATTAATTAGTTTATTATATATATATGGAGTTACATAGGTTAGTATCTTGGCGGTTGCTATCATTCTCGCTTACATACTACTTCTAACTCTTACCGCCGCACAGTGGTCCGGATCGAGAAATTTAGTGACATTTGCTTATAACTTTTGAACCATACTAGATATCAGCATGAAACTTGAACTAAATAATATTCGTATGCATAGTAATAGGGAGGAAATTGAAAAATGTTATAACAATAATAATTGTATATATTAACAACAAAAATATTACAAAATTAATTTTTTTTTGTACCCTGTTACTTATTTTTCATACATATTTTTCATACAGCTTAAATAATTTTTAAATATTATTATTATATATATTTTACTTG
>NW_026534326.1:4270456-4284246 GCF_026225885.1 Hylaeus anthracinus | reverse complement strand
ACGATTATGGATAAATATAAAAATAATGATAAGAAAAATATAAAAATGATTCTAAGATGTAATGGTAGTCTGGGCCGGGGGTAAGGGGGGACGCTGTTTCGTATACTTTAATATGCGGCCGTACCGCCAGCTCTGCCCAGGGTATGAGAGCAATTGTCCTTATACACGGAAGGCATTCCTCCGGGTTGCCCATGTCCAGTGCCCTCCTGTTGTATCCCGAGCAACGGGCCGCTGCATGGGCCAGACGACCTTCTCGTACGAGATGGTGTATGTGCGATGGGGTGTATGCTGTTGCTTCCTCCTCCGATAGGGCCCAGTGACACCCGTCACAAAGGATGGTGCCGTCCGCTTCTACCCATGCTTGACCTTGGACGCATTCTCTTCGCCTCAAGTTGCCCAAGGTCAATGGGGGTAGCAGTCTCTCTGCCGGGGTGACCAGCCGAGGCTTTCGCGTGTCATCGAACGCGGGCAAAGTAGCTGTTTGATATTAAAGGAGGGAAAAGAAACTTAGTTAGTTATGGTTTATTACTAGGGAGGCGTTGTTCTTTAATCGTGTAGTTTCGTTAAGATACATACCATTTCCTGGTTTTCTATAGTAGCCCATTTTGATTTGTAGTGGTTCTTGTAGATTACACGAAAGGAGCTTTGATAATGGTATGGTATAAACGTGCGATGGTTTATATAGGGTATGTTAGGTATGGATGGAGGTGGTAACGGTGAGTTCTGATTGGATTTTGACATTACGTCTTTACCTGTGCTGTTTAGTAGAGGTGGACATTCCTTATTTTTTCCGCGAGATCTGCTGTGAGTACAGGCGGACTTCTTGGAATAGGTAGTATGCAAAACGGTGGCGAGATAGTCGATTGTATATAGGGCGATGCTAAATTTTCTGTTTTCCTATGTTTTAGTGTTCCCATCTCTATTTGTTCAGTTGGTTTCTTTGCTGTTATGTTGGGTTTTGAACAATGATTCTTATAAAATTTTATCACAACCCATATTATGCCAATTATGATAATTAGTATCCCTATCGAGGATATTCCATAGGTTGAATAGTATGTTAATCTTTGCGTACGGTGACGTGTCGCTAAATTGTTTGCTTGTTGTTCGATTTCTAGTAAGGCAATGGATTTCTCATTTATTTTATCATTTAATGGTCTTAGCGGTATCTCTTGTTGTTGATAATCGGATATTATTTGTATGTGATGAGGTGTAATCTGTGGTATCAGGTGCGTTATATTTAGGCTTGGTAGTTGTTTAAATGTCGAGTTTACTTTAGACGTTGTTTCTTCTGATGCAATAATTCTTGAATTATTTATTTGTGCCTGGCAATTCTTTTTTAGTTTCAAAATTCCTGGACCTTGTATCAGTTCATAGCCTGCGGCGCGGTAATTGCATTTAATTTGCACCGGTGTTTTCTCCTTGACAGAGTATAGCCATGTGTTTGTAGTTTTGAGTTGGTTGATAAATATGTCAGTTGATTTTAATGATCTTATGTTACAGTTTTTCCATTCTATGGTACGTTTTTGAATAAGAAGGTCGGTTTCACAAATTGGTGCTTCTTCTAGGCTGTATAATGGCAATGTAAGCTGACAGATGTATTTGGTGGGATGAATCTTACATCCTTGTATGAAGCTTTCCGTTGGCAAGAGATATTCCTTATGAGAGTCATCGATTGCGAGGTACGGAGTTTGTGGTACAATGAGAATGGCACTGGAAATGTTATGGGAAATTGGTAAAAAGGATGGTAATGGATGTAGCCGATATAGATTGAAGGGTGCTTTATCTAGGAGGGGAATTTCGATTGATATTAGCATTCTTCCATTTGAATATATTGTGCTGATTGTGATTATTCTATAAAATCTTTCTGATCGTAGTTCTGTTAGGGAGAGGGGAAATTCATATGGTGTTGATTGGTTAATACGGGTACATGTTAGTTCGAGTTGATCGGGTGACAATATAGCTGGGTGTAATATTCCTAATTTAGCAAACATTATTGCGTCTGTCAGTATTAGTAAGGCCTGAAGGTATTCGTCCACGTGCCTGGATATTTGATACGTCCTAGACGTTGTGGCTCTTTGTAACTCCATCTCTGTCTCGACTTTATCGAGTTTAAGGAGACCTGCTGTTAACTGTTTTATTCTGTTATCCATTATTAAGGAAGAATTCCTTAATTTTATTAGGTCTCGATGAATGTCTTGGAATTCTGATCTAACAATGTGCGTCTGTTTTCCCAATAGTTCTGATAAGTGTTTTTGGTCTTTGTAAATTTTGTCTATTTCCTGGTTATAATATTTTGCGTCGTCCTCTGTAAGTGTTCCAAAAAGGGCGTTACTAATTGTACCGATAAATCCCAAAGGTGCTGATCTTCGTGATTTTGTGGCCATTGGTTTTGTTAGACTGTTACGTAAAAGTTGTTCGTACTGCTTTGCATCTGATAATTTTCGTGTTAAATCGATTCTAATTGTATCCGCAGGACAGTGTGTCCAGCTGTAATTGTCACAAAGTGTTTTGATTCTTTGCATTTGTGGTAGAATAAGTGGCTTTGCGTCGAGAATATCTTGAACACCTATGGCTGTTACTACTTTCCATTTTGCGTGGAAAATCCTAATGGGTAATTCTTCTTTATAGAACAAGCCTGGGTTACTTTTGAGAGGTGTAATTTCATAATCCCTTTCGATCTCATTGGCTGTGCTAAATACCCATAGGATGCAGCAGAGCATTCCCGTGATTGACAAATTCTCCATTATGCGCTGTTAAATAAATTAAAATAGATTTCGTTTCCGGTAATGTTTCGCGACATGAGAAGGGGTGAGCGGATTCCCACACGAGGCCGGAAATCAGCGGTCAGGTGTCTCGGGAATTTACTGTACTATGCATTTGGTGTCTGTGCTGACGGCGCGAGCGGCATGCGCATCCGACATTGGAGATGTGAAGAACTCGAGCGTTGTATTAATACAGTGTGGTCAAGAGTTATGCATTTTTAGAATTAGGTGGTAATAAATTTTATTATTTATTTTTAGATCTGTTGTTTAAGTTGGCAAGGTTAAAGTTTTAACTTATTAAGCTTTCTATTACCGTATCGGCTATTGTTAACCGATACCAAATACCTTCAAGGCGGTTTTTCCTTGGAATGAGCATGTTTTAGCTTATCGAAGTGTTTCATGAATTTTTGACCATTTTGCTTCATTAGAATAGCATTATTTTGTTCCGTGATATCGCAAATTTTAAATGGTCCTTCGTAGTGTGAATCGAATTTTCCTACTCGCGGTTCTTTTAACACATAGACGAGATCATTTGGTTTGAAATTAATGTTGTTACTTCTACGATCGTAGTATAGTTTGGAACGTAATTTGCTGTCATCTATATTTTTCCGTGTTATTGAGCGAATTTCGTCTAATCGCTGTACCAAATTTTGTACATATGATGGGTAAGTTAGAATTTCGTTACGAGACAACGGCGTAAATGGGTCCCTGGCTAACTGACCGAATACTACTTCGTACGGGGTAAAGTTCGTCGCTTCGTGTACCGAAGTGTTGTACGAGTAGGTCGCAAAGGGCAATATCAAATCCCAGTCTTCGTATCTTTCCAAATAGTGTTTTAAATATTCGGTAAGAACGATATGGCTCCTTTCTAGTGAGCCGTTAGTCTGGGGACGGTAACCACATGTAACGTGGTTTATTTTAAATACGCGAGCTATGCCTTGCATTAAATTATTGATGAAACTTTTTCCGCGGTTGGTCAGAATAGCGCGCGGTGCTCCAAAAATTGCGATGAAATAGCGCGACAAAGCGTCGGCGACGGTAAGCGCACGAATATCCGGTAATGGAATTGCCATACAGAATTTTGATAGTTGACATTGAATAGTTAAAATATGCCGATTTCCACTAGGGGTCATAGGGAGAGGACCAACAGTGTCGAAAGCTACTTTGTCGAACGGTTTGGCTGGTGTATCCGTTATAAGCATTGCTTCACGAGTTTTTATGCGGACGAGCTTTTGTTCTTGACAACTGCGACAGTTTCGTATGAAGTTCTCAATGTCTCGACGCATTCGCGGCCACTCGAAGTGACTTCGTATTCGCTGATATGTTTTTGTTACTCCTTTATGTCCCCCTATTAAACTTTCGTGATAATATCGCATGATATCCTCGCGTTGATCTTCCCCGGGCACTTTAATTTTCCCTGTGCATACAGTAATTTTTATTGGTTTATTCCAGAATATTTCTTCTAAGTGTAATTTAAGGATATTCGCGTTGAAACGGTGTAAGGTTTCGCCGCGCGCTGCTATTCGGAACGAGGTAATGCGCTCTTTCTCTATCGTAGTTCGGAGAACGGTTAGCAAGCGTTCTAATTTTGATTCGTTTATTTCGTGGAAGAAACTTTTTGTTCCGATGACGTTAAGGATTTTCCCTTGTTCGTGAGGAACAATTATTACTTGTCCTTCTATTAGATCTTTCGTTAATAGGCTCGCTTCCTGAAGTAACCCGAGTGCTTTGAAAGTTTTACTTATTTGACTGGTTAATATACAATCGGCTGGTATAAAATGGACATAATTATCTGAAGTAGATGTAAGGGTTGATTCCGAAATGGTTACTTCGCATTTTGCTTGTGATCGTGATCTTGGTCCTTGTTTCGGAGGGTGGCCATGGCTTGAATAACCAGAAGTTTCTGATGTAGCTAGTGATTTCATTTTATCCATAAATTTGTCGAATTCGGACGTTAACTCTGCTGAAGACGATTCCTGATGTGTTTCCATTGTATCAGACTTGGAATTCTTTCCATCCATGAGTGCGCTAGTATTTGGCATGATCATCGTTTATTGGGGGACTTTCAATGCTTCCTCAGGTGGAGGCAGCAACCAAGATACGCGTTTCGGTGCTGTAACTAGTTTCTGTGCATCATCCCTGCCTGACCTCATGTTTTCGCCCTGGCTTTCTAGATTTTCCGGCTCCATTTTCTCATCGATACTGTTCAAGAAATCTATCTCTTCCTTAGAGAAGTCCGGACTAAGCCAAATCGGATCGCAGGTTTGAGTTCTTTCGTCTTCGTCGCTCTCGTTTCCGAATTTCTCTAGCCGCGTTGCGTTTATACCCATTAACGTTGAATTTGCTTGTGGTTCGGCAATTTCTAGGTCGTTTTCCGTTTCTGTTATCGCCGAAGCAGGATCGTTATCATTGAATGTTTCTTCTACAATAACAGTTAGTGGTTCTACATAATTAGGTCTAGGTTGTTCTTCCCGCCGCATTTTAACCCGTTGTCCGATTCCTTCTTGATTTGTCTCGGGATCCGTGACATTTTCGGCGGTATCGTTCTTATTTGGAGAAATTGGAAAAGCGTGTGCTACGGGGTTTCGCGATAAAGCGTCTGCGTTTGCGTTTACTCGGCCTGGTTTGTAAACTATTTCATAATCGTAGTCGGCGAGTAATATTCTCCAGCGTGCGAGCCGCGATGTTGGGTCTTTAATCGAAAATAGCCATTTTAATGGGCGGTGATCGGTAACGAGGAAAAATTTCCGTCCATAAATGTACGTCCTAAAATGTTTTACTGCATAAATAATAGCTAGACATTCTTTCTCCGTGGTAGAGTAATTTTGTTCGGCCCGCGTGATTACTTGTGATGCGTATGCGATTGGCGGGTCTTGTCCGATTTTTCCTTGGCTTAGAACTGCACCGACCGCTATATCGGAAGCGTCTGTCGTTATTATAAATTGTTCATCGTAATTTGGGTATTTCAAAACTGGTTCTTTGCATAGGGCTTGTCTTAGGTCTTCGAAGCTTGCCTGATGGCTTTCTGTCCAAGTGAAAGAGGTCTTAATGCTGGTTAAATTCGTAAGTGGTTTTGCGCGTTTTGCCATATCAGGAATGAAGCGTCTATAGTAATTTACCAGTCCTAAAAATTGTTTAAGGCCCTTTCTATTTTTTGGAATTGGAAATTTCGATACTGCTCTGATTTTCTCGGGATTTGGTCGTACTCCATTGGCTGATATTATATGACCTAGATATGCGACCCTCTCCTTGAGAAACTCGGTCTTATCAGTTTGCAAGGTGAGGTGGTGTTCACGGAGTCGGTCAAAGAACCTTCTGAGACGGCGTCCGTGCTCTTCTAGGGTTTCAGAGTATACTACTACGTCGTCTAAGTAAACGTACAATTCCTTTCCAATTAACCCTCGCAATGCTTGATTCATTAACCTTTGGAATGTTGCTGGGGCGTTTTTCAATCCGAACGGCATGCGAACATATTCATAGTGTCCTACTGGTGTGGAAAATGCCGTTTTTCCTTGATCTTCTGGTGCCATTGGAATCTGGTGAAATCCGTTTGCCAAGTCGAATACCGAAAAATATCGAGCTTTTCCTAATAGATCCAATATATCAAAAATGCGTGGAATGGGAAATTTGTCTTCTATTGTCTTTGCGTTTAATTTGCGAAAGTCAACTACCATACGCCAGCGTTTATTTCCCGCGGAGTCAGCTTTCTTCGGCACTACCCAAAGCGGAGAATTATAAGGAGATTTTGATGGAACGATTATTCCTAAATTTTCAAGATTGCTAATTTGTTTTTTAATTTCTTCTTCTTGAAACGGTGTGAATGAGTATTGCCGTGTATATACAGGGACGGAATCAGTTGTAGGGATCGAATGCGTTGCTGTCTCAGTTTTTTCGAATGGATCACCGGGAACGAAAAATCTGTCGGAAAATTCCTCTACTGCCTTTATTACCAGATTGTGTGCCGCGTTGTCTAAATGATCTATTTTCAGTTTGTCCATGATATTATCTAATCGTTCGTCAGGGGAAGGGTAGCTGATTTTATGTTCTCCCAAATCACATGCTTCGTGTTCAGCGAGCTGTTCCTCTGAAAGCGGTGTGAGAGGACGCGGTGGAGGTGCTTGTTCCAAATTTTCCTCGGACTCGTTTTCTAATTCTGGATGTTCAGCGAGGAAAGCCTGCAAGATTTCTCGTCCCTTTTTGCACGATCGAAGAGCATCGTTCATTGCGGCTGAATTAGAGAATCGTATCGGGTGTATCGGGCGACTAGTCGTTACTAACGAGCGATGAAAATACGATACAGAGGCCTGTTCTTGTAGGAGATACGAACTACCTATTAGGCCTGATATTCCTGTAGGTAAATTTGAATTCTTAACAACATAAAATAGCGCCCAGCTACCGTTAATTTTCATACAGGTGGCGCCCTCAGAATGAATTTTTCCCTTTAATCCTTCTATTTCGAACCGGTCGCGATTAACGACGGGTGCGTCAGGGTGAACTGCGTCTAATTCTACTATGCTTAATACGGCTCCCGTATCAATTAAGAATTCGCCTTCTCCTGCCCCCAACTCCTTCGCTTTGACGCGAATTCGCGGGGCGGGTGCCTCTCGGAGGGAGTCCTCGGGGTCTCGTTCTTGGAGGTTACCGTCCTCGAATTTGAGGAGGTCGCGCGGTCGTGCGCCCGCTCTGTTGTCGTTGCGTGAGCGGGCGCCGTAGGAGTTTAAATGTTTCGTCTGACTCCGATTTTCTCTGTGTTGTTGGCGCGGTGCCCTATCTTGTTGCGATTCATCATAGTGTTGCGTACGTCTCGGTGGCGTTTGGTTTCGCGACGCACTCCTTCCTTGCCTTGGTGCAGAAAAATTTCGCTCGTATCTCTTCACTGGAGCGGCACGTCGTTGGCGCGTGCGGCCTTGATAGCGTGTCGGTTCGTATGACTCGCGTCGCTCGGGTGGCTCTTCCGACCATAGGCGTCGGTTGTTGTAGGGTGACACAGGACGGGGACGCGGATATCGGTTCTCTGGTTCGTAATAATCGTAATAATCGTAATAATCGTAATTGTCTCTATTGTTTCCTCTGTTTCTACTATCTTCCCTACGTGGCGAAGAATTATAACGCGATCTAGTGTACGCGGGGTACACGTTTCTCGGATATTCGTACTCTGTTTCATCGCGAGGTTCGCGCCGTTCCATCTTTCTCTTAGGATTGTCGTAGGGTGACGGGGGACGTACCGGAAGCCCATACGCGTATGTCTCGTTCTTTGATGCAGTAGGTACAATTCGGTCGCGTTTTTCATGCTCTAACGCCAAATCAAATGCCTCGTCTAACGTTTCTGGATTGACTATCCATACCCTAGCGGATATTCTTTGTGGTAATCCTAAAATAAACGCAGTTCGACCTATTTGTTCGATCTCTCGTATATGGTGGGGCGCGTTTTCTTTAAACAAATCTTCGGCACTATTTTTCGCGTATTTTACTAAACGACTAACTCTATGAACGAAATCTATCACCGTTTCATGAGACAACATGCTCAGTCTCTCAATTTCTAATTTGAGTTCTTCATATCCCCGACGTGGAGCGTAGCGCTTTTTCAAAAGGAGCAAAAGGTCTGTAGTATTATTGACGTTATTCCTTTCAACATAATCCCGAACTGGATCGGCTAGATTGTATTTTAATTCATCGAAAAACATTTGTCCATACCCGAGCGGAATTCTACGTGCCACTCTTTGCACGTCTCCCAGAAATTTTTCTAACGACGTAACTCCCGGTTCAAAGTATGAAACTGCGTCAATTGCGCGATATACTCTATTTTCGTCCTCGCGTTGTCTATAAATCTCACTCGCGGTCGTTTCAAATTCCCTTGACCGTCCTGCATAGGACTGTCCTATCGGCGGGGTTGAAGTGGGTAGGGGAGGTGGTCTTATCTCCGGAGTTGTCATTGTGACGATAATTATTTATGATAATGTAATCTAAAACTCGTTTAAATTTCCTAAATTTAGAAACTGAATACAGATAAGTTTCGTGCTAAGGAAAACTCGCTTCGTTAGCAAGGAAGACGTATCCCACTTCTGACACCAATTTTGTTACGTCCCAGCTTATCTGTGACTCTTTCTTGGGATCTTCGTCTTCAATTAAAGAGCTAAAGCTCACCTTAACTGTATTCGCTAACGGGAAAGAGCAATTCGGGATTGCAATGATTGTTTTCAAGGTTTAGCATATAAATATGTATTGTTACAAAATAACGAGTTTATATTACAATATCGGTTTTGGGAAATCAAGTATACAATTATGTAGGTACGTTACCGCTTGTTGGTCTTACAGTTTGGTTGTACCAGCTATCTGTTGTGGTCCCAGGGCTGTGCTGTTGCAAGGATCTGTTTGTCGGCAACTATCACTCGCGACACGGGTCTCTTGTAATTAACAACGGACTTTCCTCGGTAACGACGCGGCGCGCGTACGATTACTCTATCCGTGACTACAATAATTTAGTATTTGATGACCAAAGTGCGACGCTGAGTGCGTGTTCGATTGACGATAAAGGTTCGATGTGATCTTAACCGATTATACGTCGGACTTTCGTAGGTAACGACAACGCGTGAAGTTAACCTGTCCGCGACTACAAGATTTCGGTAATTATCACGATGATAACGTACTGACAGTGGAATAAAAGAGACGCTAAGCAGCTAAGCAGCCCCGTGGGGTGTGTTCGCGGGTTTATATACTAGCTGATCCTCGCAAGGCACGAGCCGCGTTCGGGAATCTTCGTTTTTGTATCCGTTGAAATCGGGAGGAATCCCAAGTTCAGCGGATGTGCTGGAGTTGAGTGCTGACGCCTATATCGCCGATTGGCACATCCCACGATTCGGTTCCCGAGAAACGGTTTCCGAATCGTATGTCAAGCGTATTCCTAAAAGTATCTGATCTTAACTATTCGCAATGCGAGGTCGATGAAAAGGGACACCGGCAGGGCCAATGTAACACGTAAATGTATTTTCCACACACTTAACTTTATCTTGAAATTCGTCCGAGTTCTCTGTAAACTCAAATCCTGTGAATTCTCTGAGACGGCTCCTGTTTTTACGATCACCTTCGCTCCCAAAGACGAGATTATGGAAAGCTCTGATCGCCTTTGTCGATGCCGAGGAAATATTTTCGTGTATTTTCCGGAATTTGTCTTAAACTGCTCATTGTGCCGTGTTAATGTTCCAATAAATACCAAATACGAATTACAATCAACTCACGCGTAAATCACCATCGACTTCAAACAGACACACACCATAAAAACGAACTTTCTCGAATACTGCGTAATAGACGGCCCATGCTTCTCAAATCACCGAAATCTTCTTCACTCACTTGTATCCAAATTCACCAGTTCGTGCGAATTCGATATCCCACATCTGAAAGCTGTAGTGTCTGGATAACTCAGTCGAGGTTTCATTAGTTAATTTAATAGTTTATTATATACAGGGTGTCCCAAAACTCGGGGAGGAGCCGGAAATGGGGGGTAGCTGAGACGATTCTGAACAACAATTTCCTTTGCAAAAATGTCGGATGGGGCTTCGTTAAGGAGATATTAAGCGAAAACCCCGGCCAATCAGAGCGCGCGTAGACCGTTGGAGCGGCCGCGGTAGCGAAGGCTACGCGCTAGGTCGATGCTTCGATGCACGTCGAGTCACTTGTTCGCGTACAAGCGCGGCCGCCAGCGCGTAGCCTTCGCTACCGCGGCCGCTCCAACGGTCTACGCGCGCTCTGATTGGTCGGGGTTTTCACTTAATATCTCCTTAACGAAGCCCCATCCGACATTTTTGCAAAGGAAATTGTTGTTCAGAATCGTCTCAGCTACCCCCCATTTCCGGCTCCTCCCCGAGTTTTGGGACACACTGTATACAGTGCCGGACAAAATGATAGGACATTTGATAAATTTGTATATTTCATGTAACATAATAGTATATATGGCTATATTACTCACCCCATATATTAGATAGGTCCTTCAAAGTATCCACATAGAATTGTAAGCTTGTCTTTTGTACAGGAAAGAAATTAGAGAAAATAAAATAAACATGTATTGATTTGAGTTGGACAAAATGGCAGGACTTCGTTAAAAAATAAAATTGTTTGAACAGAAATATTTTAATCAATTCCAAATTAATATTTAGTAAAACTACCTTTACGCTGTATAACATTTACTAAGCGATTAGGAATTGATTTAAACAATTTTTTAATATGTTTTTGTCTTAAAGGACTCGAATTTGTAACAATACTTTGTTTTAATTCCATTACATCTTTGTATTGTTTTCCATTTGCATAAACGTTTCTGGAAAGTTCTGCCCATACATTTTCAATAATATTCAGGTCGGGTGACCGGGCCGGCCACTCGGGACATGTCACATTTTTAGAACTAAAATAAGTTTTTACAGATCTAGCGGTATGTATTGCAGCGTTATCCTGTTGAAAAATAAACTTATTGGCTGCAATATGAGTTGCGTGCTTATTTAATTGATAGTCTATTAATTCAATGTATTTTTTGCTAATTACACGTCCTGATAACAAATTTATATCAGTTTTTCCCCGATATCCAATACCGGCCCACACCATGACACTTCCGCCACCCATTTGTCGACGGATTAAATACTGTTCTTCTTTCCTTAAATCGTTTTTTTATTTTCTTTTTTTTTTGAGCTCCAAGTGTGATTACAATTTGTCCAGTAAGGACATTTGGTAATCTGTGTTAGCATGTGTGAACAAAAATATTATCACGTAGATGACTTCTCCTGCTGTAACATGATAGGATATGTTAGGATAAAAGTGTCCTTCGGATGTTTTTTGTGTAGTCTTCAGAGTATATTTGTATTGTACAGATTTCTTGCCAGTTCGTTGGGGTGAACGTCTAATCTTGTTTTATATTTATTTGCTATCCAACTTATTTCGTCTGCTACCGATCTTATGTTTAGATCTTTACGTATTTCGTCATTACGCACATACCATGGTGCATCGACCACAGTCCTAAGTATAACGGATTGTGCAGCTTCTAGTTTTGTTATGTGGCTTTTTGCTGCCATGCCCCACATTTCAATTCCATAGGTCCATATGGGTTTAATAATTGATTTGTATATTAGTTTGTTTTCCATATTTAATTTTGAGGATTTAATGGGTTTAGTAATTGATTTGTATATTAGTTTGTTTTCCATATTTAATTTTGAGGATTTGCTGGTAAGCCAGTACATTACTTTTCTTTTGATACGAATTTGTTTTATTTTTGTTCGTATGTGTTGTTTCCATGTAAGTCGCGAATCTAGATGCATTCCTAAGTATTTCACTATTTTGGTTTGAGGTACTATGACATTATTTAACGTTATAGGGGGAATCATTCCTTTCTTTAAGGTAAATGTAATGCGTTTGCATTTATCAGCATTTACTTTTATTTTCCATCTACTTAACCACCCATCGAGTTTTAGGAGGTGTTGTTGTAAAATGGAAGTTGCTGTCCTGGGGTCTTGGTGTGTGGCTAAAATAGCTGTATCATAGGCAAATGTAAATAGCGTGGTTTCTTGTGTAGTAGGAATATCGGCAGTGTATAATGTATATAAAATTGGCCCCAAGATACTGCCCTGGGGGACTCCTGCTTCAATAGTGCAGATATCCGAAGTGGAATCCTGAATTTTAACAAAAAATGTTCTCTTTTCTAGATATGATTTGATGAGCTTATAAAATGATATAGGAGTTTTGTTTGATTTTATATAAAAGTCCCTGGTGCCACACTTTATCAAATGCTTTCTCTATGTCCAAAAAGAGAGCAGTACGATATTGTTTTTCTTCATAGGTAAGAGTAATTTGGTTTGTCAGTCTATGCACTTGTTCTATTGTAACATGTTTTTTTCTAAAACCAAATTGATGTAGCGGTATTAAATTTTTATCCGTAATTATCTTTTTGAGCCTGGTTAAAATTATTTTTTCTAGTAACTTGGACATTACGGGAAGTAGCGAGATTGGCTTGTAGGACGTTGGTAGATGTAGTTCTTTTCCGGTTTTATGCAACATAATTACTTGTGCTAATTTCCAGTTGATAGGGAAATACTTGATCCTTAGTACCGCATTAAAGATTATGGTAAGCATTCTTACTGCTTTTGGTGGGAGTTCCTTCATTATTTTTCCACTGATTGAATCAAAACCAGGAGTGTTTTTAATTTTGATATCTGCAATTAGTTTTTCTACTTCGTTTACTGTGGTTTTTGTTATATCTTGATTGAGATCAGTGTCAAACGCGATGAATGGAGTTATATTTGAACTTATTGTAGAGGTATTTGAAATATTTGGTTTAAATGTATTTTGTAAATGTTCGGCAAAAGTGGTGGCTCTTTCCAGTGTGCTTTTTGCCCAACTAGAGTCTGCTTTTTTAATAGGCGGTAAAGAGACCACTGGCCTGTTTAGTCTTTCGCAAGCTTTCCATAATGAGTAGTTGGTGTCGTCATTAGGAGAGAGGTTTGAAATGTAAGAATAAAACTCTTCGTTACAGTAATTTTGAATTAATTGCTTCACTTCTTTCGTGATTTGGTTTAGTTTTTTTGTTTTGTTATACGGAGTTTTTTGTTTTTGCCATATATAAGTTTTATTTGTTTCATTATGTATTCTGGATATGTGTAGAATTTCCTTTTAGTTTCGATTTGTTTGGTGGCTATCCATCTTGCATTTTTGATTTTGTCGGTGAGATCTGTTACTGCTGATTCTATTTGTTCTGGAGTTCTTAAAGGTACGTTGCAATTTATGTTTTCTTCCAGGGATTGTTTAAATGTATTCCGATCTGTGTTACGATTATGCAAATATGCCGTTGTTTTTGTGAGGATAGATTTATATAGATAGTTTATTAAAATCGGAGAATGATCAGAACCAAGATCTAAGCAAGATTTAATTTTAAAATGCAATTTGTTTAATCCTTTGGTTATTGCGAAGTCCAGTAGGTCGGGAGCTTTGTCGTAGGCTGACGGCCACTATGTACACTCCGGGACAAAAAGATAGCACACTTTAAAATTAACATAA
>NW_026534326.1:4238899-4270056 GCF_026225885.1 Hylaeus anthracinus | reverse complement strand
ACTACCTTGTAACTTTTGTCTTTCTTTAGTTGATACGTATGAAAATTTGCATTTTTCTCTTTCGGGGCTATAACAACTTTGCTGTAGATTTCGGTGGAGTTGGCTTGAACTTTGACGTGGTTATCTTTTAACTGTTTTAGCGTGAAGTTTTCATTTGCAGTTTCTTTGAGAAGTTCCATAAGAGGTTCAATAATTTCAGCCTCGACGTATATTGGTGGAGGTTTTGGTTGAAGTTGAGTTGTTTCTGTCGTGGTGTTTTCTATTGGCTCGTCTGTGATTTCTGATAGTATATTGTAAGGGTTTTCAATAGTTATCTCTGTTAACCATTTATCGTGAAGTGGTTCTGCGTCGCTAATCATAGGGTTTGAAGGTGGATTAGTTTTTCGTTTCTTGGGTGCAGCTTAATTTAAACCACTACTCGACGGTTTATCGATATCCATTAAGTTTGAGATGGAATTATTATTTTTATTTTTATTAGCTTGATGTTTGGCAACAGTATAGTTTTCTCCATCTTTAACGATTTTTAATCGGAGATTAGTCATTTGTGCCGTTGGGAATCTAAACTTGCCAATAGGCAAATTTACTCTCTTCGAACTCGCACTCGCACTCGAAGTAACGTAAACACGTAACACAGAGATAGTTTGACACTTCGCGTAAACACGTCTTATCGCTATGACGATTTAATCTCGACTGTGGCCTTAAATCGTGGAAATAATAATTCCAGCCATCGGGTCCGTCCAAATTAAATTTCTTTTCGTCAGTAAATATCACACGTCTCCGCTTCTTTTTCCACCAAAGATATTCGCGAGCAAACTGTAATCGAGCTTCCTTATGTTGCTCACTTAGAGGAGGTTTTCTTTTCACTTTTCTTCGCTTAATTTGTTTACTGCTTTGGAGAATACGTCGCACAGTTCTTACGTTAGCCGAATCACCTGCTTCTTCAGCGATTTTCCTTGCAGTTCCCTTAAAATTAGAAGCTACGCGCAGTATTGCCCGTCTGTCGCGTTCTGTTGTAGCACGAGGTCTGCCGATACTTTTCTTTTTTCCGTAAATTTTCGGATTTTCTAAATAGTTATACACAACGTTACGGCTTCTATCTAATAATTTCGCAATTTTAGTGATTGTTTGATTTTGTGACCGCAATAACAAAATTCGGTCGATTTCACTTTTGTCTAATTGTTTTCCTCGACCCGTTTTAACTTGAATGTCACAAATGTTATAGATAAATGAAAGATTTGCTCGTCTGCTTCTAGTCACTGCTGATACATTACTGCCAGAGGACATAATAACTGAAAATACTACATGCGTCCTATCATTTTGACCGAGCAAAGTCCGCCCATGTTTACACTTCTTCCTCTACTTTCTTTCGTGTACTAGATATAAACATGCAATTCTATGTGGATACTTTGAAGGACATACCTAATATATAGGGTGAGTAACATGGTCGGATATCCTATTATGTTATATGATATATACAAATTCATCAAACGTCCTATCATTTTGTCCGGCACTGTACCTACAAAAATTGAACTTAAATGGGAATTTATTTTACTCTGCACATATTATAATATGAACTTTAATCTCGATATTTTTTATATTCTTGCATATTCTTGCATATTGTGTGCATCTTGCACATTGAAATTCCCTATAGATTCCCTATAATTTCACAAAAATTCGCAGTCTAATAATAAAGTGCTGTCCAACTTTGAAACGATGGAAAGGAGTGAAGCAACGGTTACGTCGAGTAGGCTGTGACATATTTTAATAAAGAGGTCAGAACGAGGGAATAAAGCTGATTTACCCGTATTTAAAAATGCTGACGTTGCGGAGCAGACACAACGACGAGACACAGGGTGGGAGGATTGAAAAATAGAAGCAGCTAACAGCTCGTACAAAAGTGTGACGATACTGATGACTCATCACCCTTAGGAATCTGATCCACGTCATACTAATTGTTAGCGTTGTCCACCGACTTTTGTTTGGGTGGAACAAGTTCACGTCAATATACTACACTGACGAACATTCGTATAGGACTGTTGGTATAATTTTTTTAAATAATGTAGTTCTGTTATAAAATACTCCGAGGGTACTTGTAGTATTAATAATAAATTAAAGAATACTAGGATAATGCGTTTTGTCTTCTGCTATTGACATAGTATGAGAGATCTGGCAACGCTGTACGAGAGGTTAGAAAACGCGCGTTCAAATACAAACAGTACTGTAGTTTGTCTGAAAGTAATTGATTTATATTACTTTGTGATATAATATAAATATAATAGATATAATGACGACTAAAAATCAATGTTTAACATAACTTTTTTTTTATTTTGATATAAAACTGCGAACAATTGTAATATTCTAAATACTGTGCCAGATCTGCTACTACGTGAATCAAGCGACAATAGTAACTCTACAGGGTGTCCCAAAAATGTTGCAACACCTTGAAAGGGGTGGTTCGGGAGGTGATTTGAAACAACTTCTTCCTTAGCGAAAATGTTGTTCGAGGCTTCGTTGAGGAGATATTAACGGAAAACATTGACCAATCAGAGCGCGAGGCGGCCGCGCTCTCTGACTAATCATAGCGCGAGTATGCCAAGGTTGCGCCCGCTGATTGGTCAGTGTTTTCCCTTAATATCTCCTTAACGAAGACTCGCACAACATTTTCTCTAAGGAAAAAGTTGTTTCAAATCACCTCCACTCTGTATATACAGGGTGTCCCAAAAATGTTGTAACACCTTGAAAGGGGTGTTTCGGAAGGTGATTTGAAACAACTTTTTCCTTAGCGAAAATGTTGTCCGAGGCTTCGTTGCGGAGATATTAACAGAAAACACTGACCAATCAGAGCGCGAGTATGCCGGTGGAGCGCTCGCGGTAGCGTATGAGCGCGGCCGCCTAGCGCGTAGACCACCCTACCGCGGCCGCTCCACTGGAATCCTCGCGCTTTGATTGGTCAGTGTTTTCCGTTAGTATCTCCTCAACGAAGCCTCGGAGAATATTTTCGCTAAGGAAAAAGTTGTTTCAAATCACCTTCCGAACCACCCCTTCCAAGGTGTTGCAACATTTTTGGGACACCCTATACATCCATTAGAGGCCGCGCTGAGGTAGTAAAGCACAGCAAATTTGAATTGAAGATAGTATTCTTTCTTTATATATAGAATCATTTATTTATTTCATTTGTTTATTCATAAATAATTGTATCTATCTATCTATCTATCTATATATATATAGACTTACATATGTCTATATTTATATCATTGTCAATATTTAAATATATATATCTGTATGTGTATAGCGTATGTAAAAATATATGAAGTTTCTTACAATAATTAACGAAAGTTAACCTATATATTCAAAATCGTAACTAATAGAAATTTCTCTAAGAAATATCACCTCAAATAAATTATTTAACGTATTAAAGAAGCATAAAATCTTCACGTTATCCTTACGAATAAACAAAATCAAGCAACATTTATTTCCAATTTTCTATTTCCACTTTACTACAATAAAATGCCTTCTGAATTTATGGTTACGCCTGTAATATAATCCAGCTTATCTCATGAATGAAAATTTCGTCATACTTTTGAGTGTGATACATTTGATCGACTATAGAAAAGTCTGATCTAATGATAAGAATTCTTAATTCCGTGGTATGAGCACCGGGACACACGTAACAAATTCTTTGTGTGACATTTGATTTTCCACTCGCCGCGTCTTCCATCAAGCGTGTGCGTGTCGCGCATAGTGCGCCTAAATCGAAACGCATGTGGGTATAGGTCTACAGTGATATTCACAAACAATATTCAGTGACGAGTGTAACATGTTGTCAGTCATAAATATCGTGTAATTGCACAACATCGAGACGTAAATAGTGCTTATGTAAGACGTGGCAATGAAACTACTATGATTTTAATTTATGCTTATTCACATTTATTATCAGAATTTTAACATTTCACAATTAATTTTAATAATTGTGTTTATGAGGCGCACATTTAAATTAAAGAGTGATATTTATTAAAATATTCAAATGTTGTATCGAAAATTTTCATTAAATTATTAATCATTACAAGAATATTAGAGAAGGTATTGAATATTTTAGATGCAATTGAATATTTTCTGGAACAGTGGATTTCTCCCCGTAAAACTAGCATTTTTGGATTTTTCTCGACAAAATCTACAGGATTATGTAGAAGGAACTTAAAAATTGTAGGTCCGTCAAAGTAAAGTGCAGCCATGAATTGTGTATGCTAAGGCAATGCAACTTTCGGAATAGTATGCAATGGTAATTCATTAGGATCAGTTTTATTTTTAGTGGACGCGCAAATTAAACCTTTATTTATAAATTGCCGTGTTTTTTCGACATTTTTGGAAACCAGTAATACTGATACAATTTATTTAAAGTTGTTTCATACCGAACATGCATTAAGGAAACATGTATTATATATGATTCATTAGTGATTTGGAAGCCAAATATTTCGTTTATTACATTGCACTTTGCGATATAAAATACTGTTTCGTGTGTCATATATGTTGAGACAGAACCTTCCTCGTCCACCGAATTCATCATTTGTGATGCCTGCGTCTTCAATATAGACGCGCTGATGCGTGGAAAGTTGCGTTGCACGCTTCCATCCAAGTAAATTGGCTGTTAGGAGTAACATGCTACGCAACGTACACATAGAATTAATACCTCGAAAGTTAACTTTTGATTTTGTTTTTCGCTAGAGGATAACGACATTCATATTGAATAAAACGCTAATTGATTTATTTACTTCGGTTCATTTGAACGGTAGAAATCTCAACCAGCGGCCAATGTGTTCATTGCAGCGTCACGATCAACGGACTGTAACATTAATATTTTTCGACAAATCTTTCCATAAAAATTTATACATCATACTAAAATAATACTAGAGACGTGGGTAAAATTTCAAATTAAAATCTTGCATACTTTATGAGAAAAAAAATGATAAAAATGCCACATTTTTGCGCGGAAGTAGGAATTCCCCATTTAATATAATTATTGTTATATGGTGAAAATCAAGATTTCCAAAAACATGTATCCTTAATTATAACCTGTAGTTTACACGTGTCAATTTTCATGAATGAGAAACAATATTTAGTAACATAAATTAACAAAAAAAAAAACATTTTTTCAAAGATAAATTGTTTAAACAAAGAAATAAACAATTTCTTCTGGCATACATAAACCACTCATTCAAAAGCACATAATTTAAAAAAAAAATTTTGTCCTAGCTTCTATAGTTTTCTAGATATTTAAAAAAACATGGTTTTCACCCCAACTTTAGGGGTTGTTTTCAACCCTTCAACATGGACGATTGCCGTTAAAAAAAAAATACGTGTCAAATATTTTTTTGAGAACTACCTACCACATAAATTTGATCAAAATCGGAATGTGACAGTTGGATATGTTCCCTTGTTAGTTCGGCTTAAAACTAAAAGAAAATGTTAGAGAACAAAGTTGTACTGTTCAAGGAAGCAAATATGAGAATGTAAAGAAATTTGCCGTATTCTGTCGTTTTCAAGGTTTTTCGAAGGTAATTTTTGGATTGCACCCTATATTTTCAATATCATAAGATTGTAGTTGACGTCAAGACGAGTACAACGATGTTACGCTATGACCTTCAAATGATCTTGAACTAAAGAATAGGTTCTATTCCGTTTGGTCCGTTACCACGCGTATACTGTTCATGGAATGCGACTTCAAAGCTTACATAAACATGTTTGTGTTTGTACAGACGAATAGCATCTCGAAGATTCGTTGACAAACGTGTTTATGTATGCTTTGAAGTCACATTCCATTAATAGTATACGTGTACTGAGAGACCAGACAGAATAGAGCCTATTTCTTAATTCAAGGTCATTTGAAGGTTATAGTGTGTCACATCGTTGTACTCATCCTGACGTCAGCTACAATCTCATGATATTGAATCTATAGGGTGCAATCTAAAAATTACCGGTGACCTTCGAAAAACCATGAAAACAACAAAATACGGCAAATTTGTTTATATTCTCATATTTGCTTCCTTAAACAGTACAACTTTGTTCTCTAACATTTTCTTATGTTTTTAAGCCGAACTGAGATAATTACGTGTTCTGTTTCTCGTGAATCACCCAGTATGTATATGTATAGTAATGTATATGTATATAGAATATACATATAGCTGTATACATATATACTATTATATATATACAGGGTGTCCCAAAACTCGGGGAGGAGCCGGAAATGGGGGGTAGCTGAGATGATTCTGAACAACAATTTCCTTTGCAAAAATGTCGGATGGGGCTTCGTTAAGGAGATATTAAGCGAAAACCCCGACCAATCAGAGCGCGCGTAGACCGTTGGAGCGGCCGCGGTAGCGTAGGCTACGCGCTGGTGGCCGCGCTTGCACACGAACAAGTGACTCGACGTGCATCGAAACATCGACCTAGCGCGTAGCCTTCGCTACCGCGGCCGCTCCAACGGTCTACGCGCGCTCTGATTGGTCGGGGTTTTCGCTTAATATCTCCTTAACGAAGCCCCATCCGACATTTTTGCAAAGGAAATTGTTGTTCAGAATCGTCTCAGCTACCCCCCATTTCCGGCTTCTCCCCGAGTTTTTGGACACCCTGTATATTTGGTTGCGCTGGGTCTGGGTTTGGCTGAGGTCGAATGGCCTCTGGGAGATCCCAATCGCGTTGATTGTCAACACCAGACGTATATCTTAAATCCTGGACGACGGCTTGTGCCAATATCCTGGGTGCCGGAAGAGCCATGTATTGCTAATGTGTATTATGGTCAACACGTCCAAAATCACCGGTGGCGTTCGGCCAAACCGGGATTTCGAGCCGATGATGTTTCCCATCAACCTCAAAATCACCAATGCGCCGCAGATATGCATCTATCGCTGGTGCTGTCGAGTAGTTCTTGTCTTTCAGATAGTTCAAAAGACTTTGCTCTTCGGGGTCAAAGTAACCTCTCAAAGTGCGGATCTGCGCGTACCGGGCATACAAATGCATACACATCACGTACCTATAACAAGAGCGCGACACTACTGTTGCAAACCGTTTATCGGTAGCAGCTCTGAGGTCGTACTCATTGTCTACGAGTGGGATAAAAGACTCGTTTGTTACCGTAAATGAGCGACATGCTCGCAATTCGTTATAACCGGCAAAATCATCGCAGTCGAATTCGATATTCGTTGGGTCATTGCTTAAAGGACTAGGCTTTCGCTTAGGCAAGGGGGAAGCCACTACCGGACGTAGACCAGTCGTTTTCGGTGCATTCTTGCGCTGAAATGGTCCCTTCGGCTTTTGGAACTTTGGTTCCTTTGAAACGGTGTCTTCGGTTTCACTTGCTTCCTCATGATGGTTTTTTTGCTTTGTTTGGACATTGTAGTCGTTTTGTTGCGTACTTGCTAGATTCCACAAGGTATATTTTGGGCGTCATATATGTTTGTTTTAATTCAGACGAACCGTAATTACCTCGAATATCTGATATTATTTTCATAATTTCCGGATCACTCTTTCGTTCAGTAACTAAACAATCTTTCGAAAAGGAAACAAAATTTACTGTTTTATACGGTACACTATTCGAACCTTGTATTTTTGTGCATTTGATTGGGAGACAAATAATCTAGACAAATAATCTACATGCATCATGCTTCTACCCGGCCTATGGTTTATATCAAAGTCAAATTGTTGTAAGAAAGCTCGCCATCTATATTTCCGATCAGTGAGATCTTTCTTATTTATTCGAAGCTTTCAACGAATTACAATCAGTGATTATTTTAAATGGTCGTCCATACAAAAAGGATTTAAAATGTTTAATAGTTTTCGACCACGAACCTTGGCTTCGATGTGAAATATAATACAGGTGTCCCAAAAATATTGGAGGTCCTTGAAAGGGGTGGTACAAGGGAGGTGGATTGATTTGAAGTAACTTTTTTCTTAGCGAAAATGTTGTCCGAGGCTTCGTTAAGGAGTTATTAACAGACAACCTCGGACCAATCAGAGCGAGAGGATGCCGGCGGACCGCCCGCAGTAGGTGTAGGCTACGCGCTAGGCGACCGCCCTCCGCCGGCGTACTCGCGCTCTGATTGGTCCGGGGTTTTCCGTTAATATCTCCTTAACGAAGCCTCGGACAACATTTTCGCTAAGGAAAAAGTTGTTTCAAATCACCCTCCGAACCACCCCTTTCAAGGTGTTGCAACATTTTTGGGACACCCCGTATGTGTCATATATGTATGATAATATATACACATATGACACACACATATATATCGTAGTCTGTGCTCACTTGCGCCGCGAGTGGTAGAAATATTCATAACATTTCTACACTACACAGTTAGGACTCCTTATACACTCTTCATGGATAGAGCTCAATGTTCAAATGTTGGGAATATGGCTGTTGATTAACCATAGATCGGTGCCAACTTCACCGAATAGGAATAGTGACTCGGCAAATGAATAAACACAGAAACGATTAACATTTAACTGTAATAATAACAAAACTAGATAACAAGTGTTTCGACGAAACGCTTCGACACCACGCAACGGAATCAATGCCGAATGGCCGTCGTCCCTACTCCACGCAACCAACAAACGCGTTCAAACACGCGCATGCGCAGAGCGGTACGCCTTAAGGCGAATCCCCAGACAAAAGTAGCAGCTCGCGCCGTCTTTAAACGTGGCAGGCACTCACGAAACCTTGATCAGCCTATTTCCGCGGCGGTCCGCTTTTTGTGGACGTCGCTGTATCAGCCCGGAGGGAGACAGTCAGAGCAGATATAGTACTAGAAGGAAAGCCGAAGCGCGGGCGCACTTGGTGAAATCAGTCGTTCGCAGTCAACGCGAGTGTGACGGCGGTGTGTGGTGGCGTCGCGACGCCGGCGCAGTCACGTCGATCGATTCCAACGATTATTTCTCTCTCTCCCTCTCTCCCTCTCTCTCGCCCCTAACGGGTCGACGGAAACCAGAGTCGAGCAGAAACGACAGAAACGAACGAGTAGAAAGAAGAAGCCCGTGGATCCGACGAGGAGGTGCATAGACACTTAGGGTAGCGGATAGAATGAGAGGGTGAAACTCGCCGTAGGTGTATCACCCAAGAGCGAGGGAGACAGACGAAGGGAGGAATCGGGCGGGGGTGTCGTGTGCGCGCGTGTCTTTCGACGGACACTACGCGTACAACGGAACGTGCAGGATACGCGCGAGGTGACAGATCACCAAGGAAGGTTTGTTTCGTGCCGAAAAAAAATAGCACGGGTTCTCTCTTTCGGTGACACCGTGTCTCCCCCGTGTTTAAAAATATTCGCGCACAGCCGCGGTGCAGGATGACGCCGTTGCGGATTTAGAAGAGAGAAACTTAACCTTCCCGCAAGCTGGACGCCGGGATCGATTGTAATACAGTCTTCTTAACAGCCGGCTGACACTGGCTCGAAGACATGGATTACCGGTCTACTGGTACCAGGTGCGAGGATGACTCCCTGGAGAACGAGAAAGGAATCGGTGCTGCGGTAAGGGATGCACATCCTTCTATCGTGCTTACGTCTGCGTGATTCGACTGTTCGACACGTCCGTTTCGTTGCTGATTTCACGGTCGCGTTATCGTTTGTTACGATTAGAGATGGCTAGAACTGCTACTTGAGAATCGCTCGTGATTCGATCACGTTCATTCTCAATCACGATGATTTTTCACAATGAGTGAATGTGAAATTCACATTCGTGATTTTTCGTGATCGCTTCTCATTGGTGAAGAACATAATTTCAGGCTAAATGTAAATGCACCGTAATGAAAAACACCCTACCTGTATATTTTACATATATTCTACATAAGTATGTAATTAACGACATCAAAACAAAAATGCGAATTACCTGCACCGCATGAGATAAAGTAAAGTAGAGAATAGTAAATAAAGGAATGCTTTAATGAGGAACAGTGAAGAGTAATGAATATAAGTCGATAATTATGAATTGCAAGTCTTAGTATAGTTGTAAGTGTCTTTAGACTTTTACAAAATGTAACACTATTAGAAAATAATATATAATTAATAATATATAATATATAATTAATAGATAAAACATAATACGAATACTATAAATAAAATACAAAGAACAAAATAACAATGGGATAAAATATATATAATAACGAATAAGTAACTATTTATTGCTTTTCAAGAATAATAGCATAGATAGTTGCTATTAAATGACCTACTTATTTACTTAATAAAGGAAATTGAAATTGATATTATACAGGGTGTCCTAAAAATGTTATAACACCTTGAAAGAGGTGGTTCGGGAGGTGATTTGAAACAACTTTTTTTTTTTAGCGAAAATATTGTACGAGGCTTCGTTAAGGAGATATTAAAGAAAAATACTGACTAATCAGAGCGCGCGAATGCCGATGGAGCGAATGCTACGCGCTAGGCGATTGCGCTCATACGCTACCGCGAGCGCTCCACCGGCATACTCGCGCTCTGATTGGTCGGGGAGCGCGGCCGCCTCGTGCTCTGATTCGTCAATGTTTTCCATTAATATCTCCTCAACGAAGCCTCGGACAACATTTTCGCTAAGGAAAAAGTTATTTCAAATCACCTCCCAAAGTACCTCTTTCAATGTGTTACAACATTTTTGGGACACCCTGTATACGGATTTTTTATGCAAACTATGTATATCGAAACATTTTATAAAAAGTGATTTAATTGAGACTAAGAATTTCGATCACGCTATTCTAGCAAGATAAAAGAACCACGATTCAGGGTCTTGTATGAAATTAAATCACCATCGTGATCGTGATTTTGCGCTTTATTATTTATCACTGTGATAAATAACGTTTAATGATTTCGCACGCCATCTCTAGTTACGATTTCGTAACTATACTTTTTACGTGTTCTTCGTAGTTCCTGTAATTTCTCCGCTCGACGACTGCGTACCACTGTCACGTGTGTTTCTTTTTTATTTGCCCGATGCAGTACATCTTTTTCGCCCGCTTCGTTTGCCCACGAAGATTAGCGACAACCGTGACGTCACGCTAGGAGGTTCGCGCACCGAAACGATTATGATAAATCGCAACATCTACGATTAATGTGGAATTGAACGTAGTGACTCGTGGTTGAGATGTTGTAAATAATGTTGTAATAAACAATGTTGTAAATAAGTTTACTGAAAAGACGGTGAAAGAAACCCACGTGTGGAAATTATTTTTCTTTGATTTTTAAGTTCAAATGGAACTATCTATTAGGGTCTCTTTTGTATACTATGCGATAGGTCTGATGACAAGATACTTATTCTTGGTAATATATAGTTTGAAACGTTGAAATTGTTTCTTTTTTTTAAATATGTGAGTTGCATCCTTTTATGAAACACTATGGGTGGGAGGACAAATTACACGAGTCGATCATTTTACTAGTTCAAATGGAACTCTCTATTGAGAGTTACATGAATGTTAGGGTCTCTTTTGTGTACTGTGCGATAGGTCTCATAACGAGATACTTATTCTTGATAGTACATAGAGTTTTAAATGTTGAAATTGTTTCTGTTTTTTTTTAAATATGTGATAATGTTGTAAATAACTTCACAGAAAAGCCGATGAATGAAACCCACGTGTGGAAATTATTTTTCTTTTCTTTTTCAGTGGACTTGGACTGTTTCTTTTCTTTTCTTTTTCAGTTTAAATGGAACTCTGTATTGAGAGTTACATGAATGTTAGGGTCTCCTTTGTATACTGTAGGCCAGGTCTCATGACGAGATACTTATTCTTGGTAATACATAGAGTTTGAAGCGTTGAAATTCTTTCTTTTTTTTAAATATGTGAGTTGCATCCTTTTATGAAACAATATGAGTGAGAGTACAAATTACACAAGTCAATTATTTTACTAGTGGTAATATTTGGTAGAGGTATTATCAGAGGTGTTATTTATAAATAATCTTCTTCAATGTTATGACGTTCCTTCATGAATTTAGGACACAGAGGCTCAAGACTGGGTATTGCTATTCCAAACTGTATATTGTAAATATTGTGACCAAAAAAAGAATATACATGTAGAATTGACCAACCTCCTTTTCGAAGTCTGTTAAAAAGTGTTAATCGAGACCCACATATTGACATTTTTGTTGTTTAATTCCAAATGAAACTCCATTGAGAGTTATATGACGTTACATGAATTTCTGCATGATGTTAAAATTCTTCTTATGTACTCTGTGTTAGGTCTTATGACAAGATACTTATTCTTGTTTATACATAGTGTTTTAAACGTCTATAAGTCTGTTTTATTTTTAAATGTGTAAGTTGCATTCTTTTTTTGAAACACTATACGTGAGAGCACAAATTATAAAAGTTAATCATTATTCTACTGTTGATGTTTTAATAGATTTTAGTAGATTAACCTGTTCACTTGATTACCTATTATCATTTCTAGATAATCTTTCTCAAAATTATTACATTCCTTCATTGATTTAAAACATGAGGACTCAGAGTTGATAAAAAGGTGATCGAAAACCCACTTGTTGAAATTTGGTTTGTTATTTGTTTAATTCCAAATGGTATTCTTTATCGACAGTTACATGACATTAAATAAATTTGTACTCGATGTTGGGGTTTTTCCTCTTTGCTATAAGTTAATACAAAATACTTATTCTTGGTAACATAAAATCATCTTTGGAAATATAAAAGTTAAATCTCCCAACAAACTATTACGATTACAAAAAATGTTTTTACAGAAATTATTTAGTGCAAAGAGACAAACTATATAAAGTAAACAATTTTGTTGCAAGCAAAGTAGTGGGACAGATTTAATAAACAAATATACTTTTTAAAATGAAACCTTCTATATTCTTATCAATTATTTTTATCCTTATATATGCATGTTATATACTTTATATCTTATAAATATTATATATCTTTATCAATAATTTTTTCTTTTATCTTTATATACAATTAGACAAAATTATTTAAACAATTATATAATAATTTTAAATAGTTTCAAACAAAGTGGTACAAAGTATCTTTGTCAACCATGAATATCGTAGGAAAACTATTACAAAATAACAGAAACAATGAGTAACTGTTCTATTATTTCCCATATCGTTGGCTTTAATAGCTACAGCATTAAAGCATAAGTTAATCAAATTAACCATAATTAGTTTGCGTCAATTACGCGTTAATTTTTACATTAATTTGAATGTGCAAGAAACTACAAAATGCAAACACTATGCAAGAATATAAAAAAGATTGAAAGTAACGTTCATGTTGTAATATTTGCAGAATAAAATAAATTCGTATTTAGGTTCAATTTTTGTAGACACTTTCAGAAAGGTTTTTTTTTGCATAAAGATCCGCAGTCTAGTTATGACATAGATTTCCATTTTCTTCTATTATTCTTGCTTTCCTTTTGTTCGTTAGAATCGTTTTCGTCGCCGCGACACTGTCGTGGTACGAAAAGCAGAGGAAGTACGTCGATTTGGGAACGCGGTTGCTCTATTTCTGGAGTTCGAATCGGGTTACTACATGCTTTTGAACTTCCACCTTCTTTGCGGCGTTATCTGTTGCACGTAATTAGCTAGATAGATCACTGCGCGACGATATATCGATACGTCGCGTCTAATCAAACATGCGATATTATCTTTCCTCCACGATATTCTACGCAATTTATAACCGATTCTCTCTATAATTGAAATTTATCTATCAAACCATGAATCACCGTTAAAAAAAACATGTTATATCTTACAAGCGTACGATAAGCAATTTTCATCGGTAACTACCATCATCACTGATTAACAAAATTGAAAACCTGGCCTGCTAAAATCGAAAATCGCAATGATAATTTTTTTATGGATAGGTTTTTTTAATATAAATTTTTGAATTTTTTTCGATTTTTTTCTGAGATACGTTATGTATTTTTTTAATATACGTGTCTTTATTGGATCCACCATTTTGAATTTTCCAATTCTCATACTAGATTTGAAGTTAGTTATGAAGATCTAATAACTTTTTAATGTACATGTCAGCGATATTGGATTCACCATTGTGAATTTTGAAATTCTAATGTCATATTTGTAATTTGCGGCCCAAGTAATTCGTCCATACCAAGTTTCATGGAAATCTAATAACATTAGTTTAAAAATAAAAAAAAAAATGTACATTCGTTGGCATAATTGTTTGGCTATGTATTTTGGCCTGCTAAACTCGAAAATCGCAATGAAGAATGTTTCCATGGATAACTTCTTGTTATATGAATTTTTGAATTTTCTTTCGATTTTTTTCTGACATAACTTCATATTTTAGACCATATCTTGAGTTAGAAACGTCCGATCGAGTCGCGCACGATGACATGTGCAAGAACTTTTTAATATACGTGTCTATATTGGGTCCACCATTTGGAATTTGGCAACTTTCACACTAGATTCGAAGTTAGCACCCCAAATAATTTATAAATGCCAAGTTTCATGTAAATCTAATTATTTTGTACTACACATGTCGGCCATATTGAATTTTGCAATTCTGAGCCAAATTTTGTATACAATTTTCGAACTGCAGCCGCCAAACTTTCATTACTTTAGAAATATTGTTCAATAATGAAGACACGTTGTTGTATCATATAACGTTCCAGTTTTGCTAATCCTAAACTCTCAGCTGCCATATTGTTCTTCTCTCAGGATTGCCAACAATTTACTGCAAACATGGCGGCAAATTCAAATCTTACTTTAATTTTGGTACACCATTTACAATTTCATTAAATGTCTTCTTAAAAATGCCAACATAAAAATACATGTACCCTTACAGTACGACTAAATGTGTGTGCAATATCCCGATTCAAAAATTATTTATGGGTTTAAAAACCCTAAACATAATGCTCAATCTGCGACTATACAGGGTGTCCCAAAAATGTTGTAACACTTTGAAAGTGGTGGTTCGGGAGGTGATTTGAAACAACTTTTTCCTTAGCGAAAATGTTGTCCGAGGCTTCGTGAAGGAGATATTAACGGAAACCTCGGACCAATCAGAGCGCGAGTATGCCGGCGAAGCGTCCGCTGATTGGTCAGTGTTTTCCCTTAATATCTCCTTAACAAAGCTTCGGACAACATTTTCGCTAAGGAAAAAGTTGTTTCAAATCACCTCCCGAACCTCTCCTTTCAAGGTGTTACAACATTTTTGGGACATTCTGTACATACAGAGTGGAAGTGATTTGAAACAACTTTTTCCTTTGCGAAAATGTTGTCCAAGCGTTCGTTATGAAGATATTAAGAGAAAACCCCTACCAATCAGAGCGCGCGTATACTGTTGGAGCGACTAGGCGGCCGCGCTCATACACTACCGCGAGCGCTCCATCGACATACTCGCGCTCTGATTGGTCAGGGAGCGCGGCCGCCTCGCGCCCTGATTGGTCAGTGTTTTCCGTTAATATCTCCTCAACAAAGCCTCGGACAACATTTTCGCCAAGGAAAAAGTTGTTTCAAATCACCTCCCGAACCATCTCTTTCAAGGTGTTACAACATTTTTGGGACACTCTGTATATGATAATATACAGTGTATACACATATCACATATATCATAAAGACTGTATAAGAAGTTCCAACTGTGTAGTGTAGAAGTGTTATCTAAATCCCGAGCTTTAGTGTAGCTGCCCTCCGTAAGGGTTTCTTCTGGGGGGACCCCTCTATTTTCCTGATATTTAAAATTTTCAACCGATCCCACTCTGATTTGCGTACCATTGTTATTTCTTAAAATATTGCGTCCCTTGTTTATAAGTTTTGTTGCTTCGTCCCTATGTCTTATTCTTCTGTTGTCTCTTTCTGAAATTGGAATTTCGAAGTTTTCTTGATATCTGTCATTCCAATCTTCGTCCTCTTGTGGAGGCCTCCATTTCGCTCTATATTTGTTTTTGTTGAAAGGAATTTCCAATTTGTTCTGGATTTTCTTTCCCAGATAACGTCTATAAGCTTTTTTATTACATCTTCTTCATCGAGTTTCTTAAGTTGTTGGATTTTGCGTATATTATTATTCCTTTCGAGGTAAGCTTGTTTTTTAATGCCCTTCTCCTCGTGGTAGAGGCTACCAAATTCATAAACTATTTCTTCCTTGGGAATCCTTCCGGTTTCGAATTCTGATAAGGGACCGAAATGGCGGAACTCGTCTTTGGGAACGTTTTCGTAATTGTTCTCTTTTCGTTCTTATATTAGCGTATTTTGGGTTGCATGAGGGCTCATTCGAAATAGGAAGGTCCAACGAATGGTGCTGTAGTCATCATTTGACTCACGAAATCCGTTTAGTATCCTAAAAATACTTCCATTACGCGGATGCGTGTTTTGCTCGACTTTTGTTCGACTTTAGACCCTCATGTTACGAAATATCAACACAATCTCGTTCAACCATGACCAGAGCACCCTCCGTTGGACCTTCCTCTTTCGAATGAGCTCTGATTCAGCCCAAAATATGCTAATATAAGAACGAAAAGCGAGAAATCGCGAAAACGTTCCCAAACACGAGTTCCGCCATTTTGACGATAATGCAGAGCAAGTTAAGTGCCAAATTTAGTTCAGGAAATGAGATGGCGCTTACTGCTAACGTGAATATCGATACATTGCGACGTTGTCATTCCGGCATAACAGCCAACATACGGACGAAATGCGAAAAATCTCCATTTTTCTCGGTAATGTCACCTCGCTGTATTACCCGTGTCTTCCCCCTGATAAATTCACAAGATTCCCAACTGTTCTTGCTCCCGAGTGATTTCCATTGACGTTGTTTCAGAACGACCACAAGGGAGCGTCTAAATGCGGTGGCTCGCACACGCGCGGAACGGCGATGTCGTTTGGTTTCCGACGAAGACCCACCTCCGGGATACCGATGCCGATAACGAGTTACGCCACAGAGGCGACGATGTTCCACCCGCGCTCGAAATCAGCCGGCCCGGAGCAGAACCGGAGACGCGACGAGGACAACACCTGCGCGATGCGTAACTCGTCTTCCGGCCGATCGACGCCTCGGCTGGCGCCACCGAAGAAAGAGTCCACCGGAATCGCCGTCCGGACGAACCGCTTCGGTTACAGGCAACCGCAGCCGAAATTCACGAACAAGGTCGGCGACATCTGTAGCAGTCACACGGCGAGTCATCACAACCAGGAAAAGCTGCAGCAGCAACAGCAGCTGGACAGTTTCGCCAAGCAGCAGCACAGGGTGGTACAAGTGTGCAACGCGACGGCGCCTTCGAAGGCGAAGCAAACGCAAATTCCAAATACCCAGTACACCAACGCAAACAGCAACTACGTGGACGGCAATCGGCGGCCATCGAACATCCCGGAGTCGTTCGGCAGGTACACCCTGCACACCAGTCACCTGCCGTTGCCTCAATACGCCGTAAGAATGACCGACGCGAACTCCAAGGTCGCGAAAACCGCAGCGAACCAGAGCAGGAAGGTTTCTGCGGCGTCGAAGAGCTCAGCGAGTTCGAAAGAAGGCTCCAGCACGGAGGATTCCGGCGTGGGGAGTCAGCAGGGTTGTCCTGGCGAGATCGAATCGAGAGGCGTTGATTACGCGGACGGATCGTTGGCGAGGAGACGCACCATAGGCAGACCTAGGAACTTGAGGATGGTCGTGAACGGGAAGAGCTTCGATGTCAGAGACGTCCGGGATGACGATAGCACGGTCACCGAAATATCCGTTATATCGTTGCCCAAGACGTTCACGGCTACCACTGGTTTGGTGCGGGAAAGAACTAGCCAGTACCAGAGGATCGTTAATAAAGACAACAGGTACACCGAATCGACCACGTCCATGTCCACCACGTCCTCGGAGGGCTACGACGAAGGTTTAGGCGAGGAGAAGGTTTATAAAGATAGATCACATTCCGAGAAGATTCCTTCGATTAAGTCGGACTTCAGTCCACCGAGTTCGGACGACCCTGAATACGGTCACGGGGAGGCGATGGCTGACGAGTACTCGTTGAGCTCCAGCGACGAATGTCATCGTTCCGGTTCGATTCAACACGCGGAGACCGTTTCCCACACGGCTAAGAACGGAACCTTGCCGAAGACTAGTCTGCGTTCCGTGCTTCTCACCATCGAGGATCCCGCGTTTGCCGCAGCTGCAGCCACGTCCACCACCTTGATAGATGATGAGACGTCCCCTGTCGACAGCCTCTTCGACAGTCTGACGGCTAGCATCACGCAGTCGGATGTTAAAGCCGCGAGGAAGGACAACGCGGCGGAACAGTGCGAACAGGAAGACGACAGCCCTGGGACCCCGACGAACGCGTCGAATTCGTTGAGTTTGTCGGAGGGTAGGGAATTCTTCGACGACGAGATCGCTGATCAGCCTGGGCTTGTTTTCGATGACATCTCGAGGACTGTTGGAGACCCGCATTCCGCCATGGCTAGTCAGGCACACACCGAGAACAGCCATACTTTGATCGAATCCAGTCCTAAGACAGGTACTGACGAATGGGATTCGAGTCTGTTCGAAGGGTGCTTGTGAACATTTATGGGCTTTTATCAGGATCCATTTATTGGTTAAAGATATGAGAGATAACACTAGTTTACAAAATAAAACAAACAAAAATGTACACTCAATGCCACAATTTTTATCTTATGT
Source organism: Hylaeus anthracinus (assembly GCF_026225885.1). Lineage (NCBI taxonomy): Eukaryota > Metazoa > Arthropoda > Insecta > Hymenoptera > Colletidae > Hylaeus > Hylaeus anthracinus. The sequence continues at coordinate 4,251,476 of NW_026534326.1, read as the reverse complement.
ATTTTGATCTACTAAACTCGAAAATCGCAAGACAACATTTTTCTATGGATAGGTTTTTTTATACGAATTTTTGAATTTTTGTTTCCATTTTTTTCTGACATATCTTCTCATTCTAGGTCGTATCTCGAGTTAGAAACCTCCGATCGGGTCGCGCACAATGACATGTGCAAGAACTTTTTAATATGCGTGTCTATATTGGACCCACCATTTTGAATTTTGCATTTCTCATACCAGATTCGAAATTAGCGGCCCAAATAATTTATAAATGCCAAGTTTCATGAAGATCTAATAACTTTTAAATGTACGTGTTGGCCATATTGGATTCGCCATTTTGAATTTTGAAATTCTGATATCATATTCGTAATATGCGGCCCAAGTAACTCGTACATACTAAGTTTCATGTAAATCTAATAACTTTTTAATATACGTGTCGGCCATATTGGATTCCCCATTTTCAATTTTGAAATTATGCTATATAAATAGGAAAAAAATACAAAAACAAAGTAAAATTGGAATTTTTGTACCTTTACTCAATTGTTCCTAACTCTAGCATTTATCCATAGAATTTCTTCAACAAAAGCTTGTTTTCTTCGAAAAAGTGCGATCTATACGTAGACAATAAGAAACTGGACATAATTTGACAATTTCTATTTTTCCATGGCGATGGAAGAAATATTCGTGTTCTATTTTAACCGAAAAAATTAAAGTTTCTCATATATATTGACTCGTAACACTTAAACTATTGAACCGTTTGGAAAATAATGTAAAAAGTAATTGTTGGAAATTCGATTACCTTTAAAATGGCGTCTTGCGCGATTCAATCAGACGTTTCTAACTCGAGATATGGCCTAAAATGTTAACTTATATCAGAAAAAAATCGAACAAAAATTCAAAAATTCATATAATAAAAACCTATCCATAGAAAAATTTTTTCTTGCGATTTTCGAGTTTAGTAGGCCAAAATACATAAGAAAAAGATTGTGGCATTGAATGTACATTTTGCCTGTAAACTAGTAATAATTGACGAGTCCTTTGGTAGATTCTGATGATTTTATTCTTTCTGCCAGAGATGGGCGAACCCCTAGTTTTCGAATAAATCTGAACTTTACCGGCATGTTTGTCTCGTTTCCTCTTTTGAATATTTTCCAAAGAAGGAAACGAAACAAACATATCTGCAAACTTCAGAATTATCCGAAGCCTAGGGTTTTGCCCATCACTGCTTTCTACTTAACAATTGTACGTATAAAAAAAAGAACAACTTTAAACAAAGACATGGGTCTCGTAATTCAATTTCGTATAATAACATTCTGTGGTATCACCAATGCTATTGAAAATATTCAATTATCTGGTACATACTGCACAAATAAACGAAATATATGAAATAATATGTTATAGATGTAGACTGCTTGCTAAATTATTAATTAACTATAATACAGATAACAGTAAGTTCAGTTTATTTTGGATTATTATAAAAGAATTTTGTCTTTGCTAATAGAAAAATATGCGGGAAGAAAAAAGGCTTGTTTTGGATCATTTGACTTGAAAGAGGACTTGTGAGTAGTTGAAATCTTAGAAATTCAATCTCCAACGATTAATAAATCGTTGATAAAATATTAACCCTTTGCACTCGAAAGGTGACTCTCAATCACCGTTAGGCTTCACTCAGTAAATCTACAATACCTAATGTTTCTTTAGGTTTAATTTCTTTATAGCTCGAAGTGTCAATACAATGATTGTCAGTGAGGTAAAGGTGACCTTATTCTCAAATCTAGATAGCTTAGAATTCATGGCAATAAAATTCTAAGAAACATCTCGAGTTGCTGGCAGATACCAGAAAAAAAGGCCTCGAATGCAAAGGGTTAAACCGCTAAGTTTCATGTAAAATCAAAGTTCGCTAATGAAACACCAGAGGCCTCTAACTGTAATATAAGTAAGAACTCTTTCACCTATATTGCACAAAAGAAATGATTCTGAGAAAAGTCCCATATGTTTGTCAACACTCTGTAAATATACGCTAATTATTCATTATTCTGATTAGATATTGGTAACAAGCCTATAGAGCTACCTTATTTAATAAACTATGTATATTGTAAAGTACGCAATGCTTGAAAAGCATTACATGATTTGTTTCTTGTTTATTTTTAATTCTTTTTATAATTTTATGCATCGTACATTGAATGATTATTTCTTTCAGGTACAGGACATGGAAAAAACGCAACAAACAGCCCTCATCATGGCAAACGAATAAGTCGAGCTGGCAGCGTCGACACTTTATCTCCCTGTGAATCCATTGCTTCTGATGACCTAATACTGGATTACGAACAGAGCGATGCGAGCTCCTACGAGGAACAACATCGGTTGGTATTTGATATTTTTTAACCCTTTCACAAGTAAACATTATTGAGAAATAGACATGGTTTACATGGTTTACACACACATTGTGGTAGCTTTATTTGATAAGTTTAAAAGTATTTTATTACTTTACTTTAAATAAACGTTAGAATAAAATCATATAATAAAATACGTATAGTATAGTATAGTAATGAAATAAATAAAAAAAGATAGAATTATTGATTAGTATACATAACGAAGCATGCATGTATTTGGTTACATGCTTAGCTATGCATATAGTATAGTAAATATAATATACGCAAGTACTCTACTTATACTTTATTCTGGATACTAATAAATATACAACCAAAATATATAGTCAAATATACACAACTTTATTACGTATACTGCTGAGAAATTCTATTTTATTGATTTATTTAATAATTATACCATATGTATATTATAATATTCATTCTTTCTCTTTGGAAAATTTTGTATATTATTATTTGATAGTATATTTGAAAAGGCAAAATATGATTCAATGTGCCAGACGGATACTTACTTTCATAGTGTTAAAATTCTTTTGTCGTTGAAGGATAAGAATGTTTATTAAGTGACAGTAATTATAATTGAGAGCATAATAGATCATTGCAACTGTGTATTTGTACTCTACTTGGTTCTATTTAAATTTAGCCTACAAATGGTTTAATCAATTGTATATCAGATGGTCACTCTTACGTGTTACAAAATGATTGGATCAAAACAATTAAAAAAGCAATAATTTCCTAAATATTAAATATTTCCGTTACGTTTTGCACTAACAATCAAATCAGCTTTTCATTCTTATTGTTTCTTATTATTCGTTGTTTTCTTGTGCAAAGTTTGTGTTATGAACTTGCGAACATCTTGGGCAACCTTAACATTTCAACTGAATGCTTCTGTTATATATTGACATTAATTACTATTTACTGATTTTCATTGTGTATTTCAGGGTGGAGTCAACTACTGCATTGCAGGACATGGATGACGCTGTCATTCTGTCCGAACTGGAAGCTCAAGGAGAAGAAGTGATGAGACAGTGGACTTCTTTGTTGGGTACATGTCAAACACTGCAGCAAACTAATAATTCGAATACAATTAATAACAATGTGAACAGTGGATCGGCCAATAACAATAACCCATCAACCAACGATATAGGGTGTGTATTTAAAAGTTTTATATCGCATTTAATACCTCTAACTGCTTTGTATTGATCATGGTTCAACACATGCATGCATACTTCTACGGTAGATAGGTTCGAATCGAGAACAAATTATACTAAATGTTATCTTCTAGATTTATTTATGAGTAAAATGAACCATCGTTTCGCCGCTTTAAGAATTATTTTTAACTATAGGTTAGTAGTCCAAGAAACGCACAATTGTTTATAGCTTGGGAAACGCTTCTTTTACGTTTCGTTTTATGTATTTACATTATATGTTGCTTAGCTGTTTGTTATTATACACGTTAATAGGTATTACCATACGGTATAAATAAGAGTGATAAAAACGACTTGTATCTTTTCCATCGAACGTTCAACATAATGGCTAAGAATATAATTAAATGTAGAACAGAAACGATTAATTCGTTATTCTACGTCTGCTTTAGATGTTATATATTCGCTAACATTTACGAATAATCGGAAATAACATTTGAAAGATAATCACTTCGTAATATGGATACTCCTTTGGAGCGACAATCTTTTTAACTACTTGAATTCTTGCACAGTGTCCATATTATATATATAATATTATATTACACATATATTTATGGAATATCCTTAATTGAAGTTAATAGTGAATTGTATTAGTGAATTATATTACATATTATATTATATGAAGTATGAATTATTTTACAAAAATTTTGGCGTAACGGTTATATTTAATGGAAAGGTCTACTTTAATATTGTCACTATCTATTTGACAAGTATTTTTTTAACAATTTCGAATGTTACGTACTTTTGGATTTGGAAAACTTTATAAAAGTATAACTTCTTCGTTATAGTGAAGAAATGAGTAGGAATATTAACAAGTTTACCTCCTGTACAAGAAGATAAACTATACAGATTTTGCTATCATTAGAAAAGTTATTGTTTAATTTTTAGGATTTGTAAGGTAAGTTGTATAATATTACACATAAATGTCACAGTCTGTAATTATTAGCTGGTTTTAATAAGCATAATGTAGAAAATTATTTTGGAATAAGGTTTCCACTAAAAGGTGTAACAACAAGTTTTTCTTTACCAACACTTATTTAGGTATTTCAACGATAGTTATGAATAATCTTTATTTAATATACTCTTTTAATTCATTTTAAATTAGAAACATCTCCTATACGAAAGTTTTCACATATAAAAAACTTTTTTAATTACTTCCAATTAATCTAATAAAATTCTTAATAATTACAAGACTATGTTTTTTCATGTAAAACTGTTTAAAACTCGAAAATTCAAATAATAGCATAAAAACTTAATACTGAAATTCAAGATTTGAATTGTGAGAGGTGAACTTTTCTAATAATGATTTGTAGGTTCTAAGTACAACAAGATACAATTTCATGCAACCACTTTAAATACTACAAATAATGGATAATTCATTGTAGTAATTAATTTAATTTTTCTTAATTTCAAGACCAACAAAAATATAACAATAAATTAAAATTTACAAGTTTTTCTTTTAAACACTGAATGTAATGAAAATTGAATATTTTTTAATAAAAGAAATGAAATAAAATAATTTAGCAGGAAGTTAATAGTTTTTACTAATATTATTATCGATGATACTATTTATTAACTACTTATCAACAACACAAATTTAAATAATGTCTCAAGCGTAAATGATTACGTATACAAACTGTGAATGAACCAAAGTTTCTTTTTGCATTGTGTCTCCATCTGAATTAAATGGAATCGCTTTAACGAGCACATTTCTGAAATATGTCAGGGTTTGAGATATGCGCGAGACATTGTTGTATGGCGTCTATTCATCCATACAAAACCGCGTCTGCATTCCAGACATCGAGACTTCTCTCTGCTAGCGAGATATTTCAGTCGACCGAACGTTCGTGTCAAAATCAATAGCTTCGTAGAAATTAAATACTGTCATATGCTTAGGGATGTGAGATGGATATTGGAAACATTTAATTATGAACAAATATTAATGATGGAGGGATGTAGAATTTTATATTATTTGTACCTTAATGAAATATTATTAAATTTATTTGAATATGTAGCTTCTTTGGTTTTATAACGAAACATTATTTTGTTATTAAATATTCTGTTGTGTTTTTGTGTTTTTATGGGATTTAATTCTTCGCTATTTAAATATATTTACTGTTAGGCAATTAAATTAATATAATTTCTAGACAATTTAATTAGAAGTTTCCTGTTTATTATTAATATAAGTGATTCTTTTTAATAATAATTTCTTATTTTAGCAATATAAAAATAGTTCTTAAATATTTTACAGGATATCCCATACTAGTCTTTCCCTATAACTATTTCTTACTAAAAGAACTGTTCCAGATAAAACATACTCTACTTTGAGAGGGTTCATCTTGTAGTCTGTGCACAATTTTGTTCCAAGTGAAAGCATTTCTGAGATTTCATGATCACCCAATCTTTTTTCAAATTAAACTATATGCAGTATTTTAACTAAACATGGAGCTTATAGATTGACAAATACAGCGACCTATAATATGTAAGTCATTCAAGGTCATTCAAGGGCAACACGCAGAACCTGATACCTGTATCTTTGCTGCAATGAATGCTGTTACTCTAAATAAGGAAATGAGGTAGTGCACCAGTTTCTAACAGGATCATTGAATCTGTTAGCTCTCGAATTTTTTCTATGGAATCGTCTAAATAATAAAATTTATATATTATGAGGTAACTGTATTTGTTAGTAAACAAAATTCATATTCATTTAAATATGTTCAAGAATATAATTAGAAACATAAGTTTCAAAAAGTTAAGGTGTGGTTTTCAGAAAGATTATTTAAAATATTAAGGCACGGAAGCTAAAATAGTGAAATTTATAGTAAAATTTATATATTATAAGGTAATTGTATTTATTAGTAAACAAAATTCATATTCATTTAAATATGTTCAAGAATATAATTAGAAACATAAGTTTCAAAAAGTTAAGGTGTGGTTTTCAGAAAGATTATTTAAAACATTAAGGTACGATAGCTAAAATAGTGAACGTTGATATTTTTCAAGTGCCTCGACTTGAAACAAAAACACGCAAACAACAATGGCTACAAGATAGCCCACTAGGAAAAGTGTAAGTTTTGCTGTAAACATCTCTTTGATGAAATTATAATAAATATAAACAAACGTTTGCGCCAGACATCTGTTTAATACCCATTTCTAATAATTATAAATAGACTGCGGATTTTTATGCATTTATAGGAAATTTGAATGTGCAAGAAACTACAAATTGCAAACAATATGCAAGAATATAAAAGAGATTGAAAGTAAAGTTCACGTTATAATATTTGTAGAATAAAATAAATTCCTATTTAGGTTCAATTTTTGTAGACGATAGTCTACAGTTTGTTCGCAAAGATTTTATTTTGCATAAAGATCCGCAGTCTAATTATAAGGATACAATTTTTAGAGAATAACTTATTTTACTTCATTAATACATCGTACTATTAGGTTGTCCCCAAAGTTTCTTCCATGACTTGCACTCAATTATTTTCTGTGGCAGTGTTTATATAAATAGACAACCTAATTTATTAGATGTTAATATTGTATAACAGTAATGGAGCAAAATGAATCGTACGCAATTTAATAATGTAACATTAGACATAAAATATTGTGTACGTATTACTTATTAATGAAATGGAAGAAACTTTTGGGACAACCTAATACTTTTTCGTTTAAGAACTGATAGACTATAATTTGAGAAACACTGGTTCAAACGATCCCATGCTATCGCATTAACAGGCTAAAATACACCTAACCTACATAACTTTCGGTAATACAGTGCCTGAAATTTCCATAAAGCCACCACGTTGTTTGCTAATATCTTATAATTATTCTATACTTATGATAAATTTGAGTATGATTTCATTTTAGGCGTATTAAGAACACATATATATAGATTGAAAGAATAGAAATAATATTTATTTAAAGAAATATTATTTCTATTATTTCAATCTATATATACAGGGTGTCCCAAAAATGTTGTAACACCTTGAAAGAGATGATTCGGGAGGTGATTTGAAACAACTTTTTCCTTAGCGAAGATGTTGTCCGTGGCTTCGTTGAGAAGATATTAACGGAAAACACTGACCAATCAGAGCGCGCGTATACCGTTAGAGCTGCCGCGGTAGCGAAGGCTTCGAGCTAAGCGGTCACGTCAATGGCCTTCGATGCACGTTGAGTCACTTGTTCACGTATAAGCGCGGCCGCTTAGCTCGTAGCCTTCGCTATCGCGGCCGCTCCACCGGTATCCGCGTGCTCTGATTGGTCGACGTTTTCCGTTAATATCTCCTCAACAAAGCCTCGGACAACATTTTCGCTAAGGAAAAAGTTGTTTCAAATCACCTCCCGAACCACCTCTTTCAAGGTATTACAACATTTTTGGGACACCCTGTATATGTGTTCTTAATACGCCTGAAATGAAATCATTGTGTCCACTATCTTCAATAAATGGTATTAAAATTGTGTCTCATAATTCTGTATATTTTTCAGAATTCATTTTAGAAGTAATGCAACAGATTGGTGCCTTGATGGCAGGTTTAAATGCAGCTCAGATCATTAATGTACCACTACCAAAATTGCGACTCATTGTTATGTCTTTTTTTTCCCTTAAATCATGCCAGCAATATTTAAAACCATCTGGCCCGCCTACATTGAATTTCTTTTCGTCAGAAAAAATAACAAATTCCCATTGTTTGACCAGGACATGTGTGCTTGGCAAAATCAAGACGAGCCTGTTTGTGTTTGACTTTGAGTGCTGGTTTTTGCACCATTTTTGTCCAGTGGAATCGTTTGGAATTTTTTAAAATTTGCTGTATACATCTTGTAGTTACTGGCAAATTTCATTCAACGCAAAATTGTGCTGCACTTCTAAATACTCTTGATGCAGATCTCATTAATAATGAATGCTGACTCTTGGTCAGCCTTTTATTTAAATTCACCCCTTTGGGACGGTTTTTCCCCTAATCTTTTCCTAAATTTACATAATTATTTACAACGGTACGTGATAGGTTAATTTTTTTTGCAATTATGCGATTAGAACATCCCATATCCCTATAAGCATCAATGGATGCCTTTTCTTCACTGGTTAACAATTGTCCTCGTGGCATTTCACTAGTAAGAAATTAAAATATAAAATATTACCATTTCAATAAATTTACAGATAAATTTTTATGCAAATACACAAATTACTTTTTTATTGGAGTTTCACATCATTTATGGTACCTAGCTGGACTTCTTAACTCAAAATCTAAGCACAAACTAAGTGGTCTTATATGTAGAAATTTCGCACTTACAGTGGGTGTAGCAAATATTCGTACACCAATCAATTTCCAAAATAACTATGTAAAATTGTAATTTATTATCTTATTTTTTGTAAACAATGACATTCTACATATTCTTAAAAATCTCTAGAATAGATAGATTACAACAAAAATAGTTATTTATGTAAGTTGCGAAATGAACAAGAAAAAAGAAACAAGTAATCGATAGAAATATTGAAGCAATAAGTATTCGCACAACTGTTTCATTCTTAAAACTTCATTAAAAAGAAAAGAATATATATATTATATTATATTACAAGTATATAACACTTCCTTCGTAGGGATTTCCGTTTGATTTTATAATTATTGTAATCTTCTAAGCATTAAATTAACTAAATTATTAGTTTTTCGAAGTGGGATCTTGTTTGATTCTTCTATTAGAGCCATTTTTAAAAGCACTTTACTGGAAATTTGATGTTTTCTAACTCGTACGGAGCAATAAACTAATGTCTTTACGTTACAAACTCTACTGTAAATGGTTCGTCATAAGAATCGTAGAAATTACACACTTTTCCCATTTTTTTTGTTAATTTCACAAATTACATTAACTAGTAAATGTTGTTTGGACTATATCTATCTTAGAGACTTCCGAGAATATGTAAAATATCATTAATTATAAAAAGCAAAGTTTAAGAAACTACAATTTCACACAAAAGTTTTTTGGGAAATTGATCAGTGTACGAATACATTCTACACCCACTGTAAGCACAAACTAAGTGGCCTTATACAAATTTCCCACTTATATTTTGCTTCGTACAGCAAATAATGTAAACACAAAAACTGTAAATTAAATATAATTGTAGATGAGAAAAAAGTAGTAAAGTTAAAAATATTTTTTAAAAATTCGTCAAAATATTGGGTGGCTTTATGGAAATTTCGGGCACTGTAATTGCAACAAAGAGTATTATTATATTAGATGCTTTAATGCCAAGCTATTATTTACGAGAAGAGGCATTCCAACGTTATTATGCATTCGAATTTGGCGCGCAGTTCGATATCCCTTTCCTACCTAGCGGCTAGCTTTCTCCTCATTGGCTGGCTCGCGCCAGTGTCATGGCGGAGCCGGCAATTCGAGCTTGAAACGCAACGTTAGTAACGCGTGTGCGCTCCTATCGTTCGCATTGGTTCGCGTCACTCGTTCGGGGTTCGTTCTTAGTTGTGTCGCGTTATCGCGTTACCGCGTTACCTTAATCAGCGTCGAGTGGATAGTTGTAGGAAATAGTGAAGTGTCATAACAACAGTGAACTATACAAAGTGCGAAATTGAAAAGTACCGCGTGTTTATTGTTTCACGGTCTATCGAAGACGCAGTTTCATGTCTAACATGAAAGTTTTGCCAACAAAAGAGTGTCGCGTCAGCGAACCTTCTAGGTAATTTATATATAAAATATTTATTTGTAAAGATAAGGTACATAAAAGATGTAGGAGACAATTTTAGTTACGATTATAGTAATTGTACATGGTAAGCTGCTCGTTCACGAATTTTCTTAGCGTCTCGCTCTCTCGCACGACGATCTTCCAACACCTGTCGCACTTTGTCGTTCACATTACTCGTTTGACGTACACGAAACAAAAACATACTAGGAGCCTCGCTAGTAGAGCGACAAACCGTAATATTAAATGCAAATTCGACTTTATCTAATACTTTAATCACAATCGGTCAGCAGAAAATAGAAATAGAAAATTTTGCAAGCATTAGAATTGAATAATGATGAACACGTTCCACTTGACCATTCGCACGTGGAGTACCGACGGCAATCGATACGTACGCGATAGATTCTTTTTCGATAAACTATAAACATCGATAAATTCTTGAAATGCGTTAGATGTAAATGAAGTTTCCCGATCGGTTATTATTCGCTTTGGACTGTGCATTCTAAAATAATTGCACAGGTGTTGCACGACTTCCTCCGACTTCGTTGACTCTCAAGGAAACCGAATGTATTTTGTAAACGCATCGATCACGGATCAAAGATATTTATAGATACTCGGATTTATTTTTTTCTAACGGATTATTATGGTCCTCCTTTCGGAATACTGTAAAGGTAACCTTTTTATCTTTCACACAACGGCGATAATTTAAACCGTGTAAACAGTGCTTTAATTTTTCCTCGCGTTTTAGGGAACCAATATACGCGCGCTTTGATTGGTCCGGGCTTTTCTGTTAATATCTCTTCAACGAAGCCTCGGGCAACATTTTTGTAAAGGAAAAAGTTGTTTCAAATCACCTCTACTTTGTATATACAGGGTGTCCCAAAAATGTTGTTACACCTTTAAAGGTGTGGTCCGGAAGGTGATTTGAAACAACTTTTTCCTTAGCGAAAATGTTGTCCGCGGCTTCGTTGAGGAGATATAAACAGAAAACCCCGGACCTATCAGAGCGCAAGGATGCCAGTGGAACGCCCGCGGTAGGCGTGGACTACGCTCTAGGCGACCGCCCTCCGCCGGTATACGTGTGCTCTGATTGGTCAGTGTTTTCCATTAATATCTTCTGAACGAAGCCTCGGAGAACATTTTCGCAAAGAAAAAAGTTGTTTCAAATCACCTCCTGAACTACCCCTTTCAAGGACCTCCATCATTTTTTAGACACCCTGTATAATAATATAAAATATATTTTATAATCGGATTGGACTATTTGCAAAATTAAGACACGCTATTTTTCGAATAGTTATGATGAAATATATTTTATAATTAGATTCGTCGATCTGCAAAGTTAAGACACGCTATTCTTTGAATAGTTATAACTAGACTGCGGATCTTTGTGCATTTATAGGAAATTTAAATGTACAAGAACCTACAAAATGCAAACAATATGCAAGAATATAGAAAAGATTGAAAATAAAGTTCATGTTATAATATTTGCAGAATACAATAAATTTCTATTTAGCTTCAATTTATGTAAGACGTTCGCGAAGATTTTATTTTGCATAAAGATCCTCATTCTAGTTATAACGAAATTTATATACAATAATATAAAATATAATTTATAATCGGTTACAATGATTCTGCTATATTCGACCTTAAAATGTTGCATTTCTTTTGTTTACTAAGATACAGAATATGAAGAAAAGGTTCAATAAAAGGTTAAGGTCAACGAATACCTCGAGACAAATACGACGATATTAAAATACTAATAATGCTACGTCCTATAACGATAATATGCATTGGTACGAATCTTTACCGTGCGAACGTTACTATCATGATCTTCTCACTGGCTCTAGAGCAAATACATCTGCGTGTAGCATAATAAAGAAAAAACCTAACCAGTTTGGGATTATGTTGCGTGGAGAAGAGTCACGTTTCGCGGCTACGGAACAACGTAAAAAGTTAGATTTACGTGGTAGAGAATCCGATTATTCGATTACATTCAATTTTTAAAATATACATACAATTTTAAGAGTTTATACAAGTAACGAATGTCTATCAGAAGTATAATGTAAGTTTCCTTTTTAACGTTTCATTTTTCATTCTATACTTTTCATTTTTTTCCTTCCATATTTCATTTTTCGTTTTCGTGTTTCATTTGCCTCTTTTCATTTTTCATTCTCTCCTTTTTATTATTCATTTTCTCATTTTCAGTTTTCATTTTCTTCTCATTTTTTTTATTTTCATTTTCCATTCTCTCCTTTTTATTATTCATTTTCTCATTTTCAGTTTTCATTTTCTTCTCATTTTTT
>NW_026534326.1:4235848-4238889 GCF_026225885.1 Hylaeus anthracinus | reverse complement strand
TATTATTCATTTTCTCATTTTCAGTTTTCATTTTCTTCTCATTTTTTATATTTTTCATTTTTCATTCTCTCCTTTTTATTATTCATCTTCTCCTTTTCAATTTTCATTTTTTTCCAATTTTTTATTTTTCCTTTTTTCATGTCTCATTGTCCGCGTTCAATTTGTTATTTTCTCCTTTTAATACATACGAAATTCCCAATTCAATTGCATTCCGATATCTTCATTTTAAAAAGACCAATAAAGTACACCGTTTCTTCTAATCAGTAACAGTTCAATGGATTAGATGTTTGCTCCAATTGTAGCAAGCGATGCGTGTTGTTGATCGACTACCGTCACACGATACAGATAAAATCTGATATACCATTTTTCCGTCATATTGACAGTCGCCACAAATACTTACAATATCGTCCGTAGTTTGTATTACACTTGACGAATCCATTATACTAGTGTTGAATAAAATGTAATTTGTAACATTGATTACTGAATAATCAAACACGATTGTCTCTGAAAAATCATACGTTATTAACACTAGAACTATCAAAATCAAAATTTACCCGTATGCCTTCGAACGTTTTAAAAAAAATTACTTAATTATTAGCAACACATTTTGTACGATATTAGCGACAATAATTCAACCAGGCAAGTAATTATACAGGGTGTCCCAAAAATGTTGTAACACATTGAAAGAGGTGATTCAGGAGGTGATTTGAAATAATTTTTTCCTTAGCGAAAATGTTGTACGAGGCTTCGTTGAAGAGATATTAACAGAAAACACTGACCAATCAGCGGGCGCTCCATTGGCATATTCGCGCTTTGATTGGTCGACGTTTTCCATTAATATCTCCTCAACGAAGCCTTGGACAACATTTTCGCTAAGGAGAAAGTTGTTTCAAATCACCTCTACTCTGTATATACAGGGTGTTTCAAAAGTGTTGTAACACCTTGAAAGGGATAGTTTAGGAGCTGATTTGAAATAACTTTTTCCTTAGCGAAAATGTTGTACGAGGCTTCGTTGAAGAGATATTAACAGAAAACACTGACCAATTAGCGAGCGCTCCATTGGCATACTCGCGCTTTGATTGGTCGGCGTTTTCCGTTAATATCTCCGTAACGAAGCCTCGTACAAAATTTTCGCTAAGAAAAAAGTTGTTTCAAACCACCTTCCGAACCATCTTTTTCAAGGACCTCCAACATTTTTGGGACACCCTATATATTAAGAAAACAATTCGATCGACTGTCGATAGTTCTAGGGGTTAACTAACGATTTAAAATTGCGAATGTAGTTTCCTTGTAAGTTGTAATTATTTAATTGCGCTTCTCATTGTGTACGCTGCATGCACAATTGTCTGATTTGCGTGATGAGAATTTTGACGGATCGGTTACGTTCCTTTCGTCGTATGTAGTTTTATCCGATTTGTAATGTATAAACTTGCGGATTTTATGCATTTACGATACGAAAAAAAGTATGACGAGTATATATGCTGAAGATAAAATCAAACGGTGTGTGCACTTATGCGAAACGAAATATTAACTTCTTGGGAATCAAAATTTAAGTGGATTTTTGTTTTGTGCTATAATGGTGTACACACAAATCAAAGCAATTTTGATTTGATTATAAATTGATTTTAACATATAAATATGATTGTTTCAGTTACACATTTTAATAAAGCAAGCTGAAGCTGTCTCACTTTAATGTTGTGTATTTAAAAATTTTAAAATAACTGCCATCTTGCTATAAAAACAAGCGTACACGTATCTATCAATATCCATGAAGAGGTTAATATTATTACACTAATTAACATTTTACCAAGAGGCAGTTTATCAATCGGCATTTTATGAATTATGAAATATTATACGAATAATTGTATAAATAATCAACAGACGATGTAGATGATAGATAAAATGCATATTGAATAATGCTTATGTTGTCAAAATAAAAATTATTGTTGAATATATTCTACTTATGTACATGATATACATTTTTTTGTATGTGTCTTATATCAACGTATGCCATAAATGCATAATATTCGCAGTTTAGTGATGTATTTAGAACCGTAGAAAATTCTAACTCGTAGACCGTTCTCCGAGCATTTACGTTTTATCGAATGAACGTTATTTTGTCTTGGTACAGTTTTTCTTAAAAGTCGTAAACTTAGACTCGCAAAGCACTTAGTACATTGAAAGTATTTGGAATGAGAAAATTATTACCTTGGTTGCTTAAACTAATTTTACTGCGATGAATCTACACGTTGCCAGTGAAAATTAACTTACGTGCGTTGTACAGTGTGTTTCGTTTAAATCATTTCGTTTAAATTAATGGTTAACTATCACGAAAATGTTTTCACAAAAGTTATTCGATTGAAAGGGACGAATTACACGGTTTGAATAATTTTGTTTCTGAGTGAAGTAGTGAGGGAGATTTAACAAATTAATTTTTTTAAGAAAATCAATAATTAAAGTAATTAAATAATTAAGTAAGTGGAATACTATTTATTTTATGTCGTTCGCGTTCGACTGACTGTTCAACCGCGTGTTCTTTCGTAAGTCAGTAGGTGTATGTCTTTTATTTTCCGTAACTCAGATGTTTCAATATTTCTCATTGTGAGTATAACGACGCTACAACCTTTATTTACAGATTTTAAGATTTCATATTAAAAACGTATTTTTATTTATATTATATATTTTCATTAATTATTTTTAAATCCTTAAGATATTGCACGAAGTAAATAACTTACTTATAACAGAAATAGTGGAAGAAATTCACCAAACCAATTTATTTTTGTAAATATAACCCAAAACATTTTTATCCATAATATGACAGCATTTGTTTAACCAAGCCACTTTTGTAAAAAATGTATTGTAATCCTTCCGATTTAAATGAAACACCTTGTACGCATTTTTAAAATGGTGTTGCCGTGTTTTCGTTTCCTTTTATTAATACCTCGAATGACTAACCTTTAGTGCAACTACTAAATGTTCCGTTAATTTATTTCAACACACACACACACACACACACACACACACACACACACACACACACA
>NW_026534326.1:4232081-4235838 GCF_026225885.1 Hylaeus anthracinus | reverse complement strand
CACACACACACACACACACACACACACACACACACACACACACACACTTCATACTATTCGTAACAAACTAACAAGATAAGTTGTGTTTAAACAATTAGTAATTAGCTAAAGGTCCGCTTCGCTTTCCACAAGCAATTCTACAGGAATATTATCTTTCACTTTTATAGAGTTTTTAGATATACAGGGTGTCTCAAAAATGAGGTCCTTGAAAGGGAAGGTTCGGGAGGTGATTTGAAACAACTTTTTCCTTAGCGAAAATGTTGCCCGAGGCTTCGTTACGGAGATATTAACAGAAAACCCCGGACCAATCAGAGCGCGAGGATGCCAGTGAGGCGGCCGCGCTAGGCGTGAACTACGCGCTAGACGACCGCCCTCCAGCGGCATACGCGCGCTTTAATTGGTCCGGGGTTTTCTGTTAATATCTCCGTAACGAAGCCTCGGAGAACATTTTTGCTAAGGAAAAAGTTGATTCAAATCACCTCCTGAACCTCCCCTTTCAAGGACCTCCAACATTTTCGGGACACCTTGTATAATAATACTCTATGTGTTATAGTATATTCCATAGATCGTGAATTCCTGAAGCGTAATATAATTAATCTCCATTTTTCCTTGTAATATGTAATTCGCAATAATAAGAATTAGTTGTGTTATTATATTATATAAATAAATATATATATATGTTAATATATATCCCCTCGATACTTGAGAAGTTTATGCCTTCTCGAATAAGCGAGTGTTATAACTGAAACATCGATTCCCAATCGGTGATTGGCGTAAACCAGAGGTGGGCAAAATTCGCGTCCAGATATAAGTTTTGTTTAACAGTTTAACGGTGACTCGTTCATTAAAAATTAGAATTTGATTGAAAGTCCCACAATAGCATTTATTTTATTACTTATTTATGTCAGCAGAAAAGAATGTTGTTAATATTTTGTAGAGATTTCATTTGGAATGATGACTCCAATGATGATGCAATTTTAAACAAAAGTTACACTATTTTTCGAGGCAAATATAACGTCAAAAAGAAATTGTCTATAAAGTAAAATTTTCGAACTTTCGAGGTCATTGTTATGTATTTGGAGAATTCACATATATTCGGTTTGTCATATTCATATTTAGAAAAAAAATACAAATCCAAAGACCTATAATATTAGTATGGTTACTATGAGTTGCAACTTTTTCGAAACTTTCAACTATATTGCGCCACGTGGTCCTTTTTATCCAATCGACTTCAAATTATGCGTAAAATATTTTCTCATCCAAAAGAAAAATTCTAGGCTGCAGATCTCGAAAGAAATTTGTCATCAAAAGTGGCTAAGGTCCATCCTAATATCCATATACAGGGTGTCCCAAAAATGTTGTAACACATTGAAAGAGGTGGTTCAGGCGGTGATTTGAAACAACTTTTTCTTTAGCGAAAATGTTCTCCGAGGCTTCGTTGAGGAGATATTAACGGAAAACACTGACCAATCAGACCGCACGTATGCCGGTGGAGCGCCCGCTTATTGGTCCGGGGTTTTCCGTTAATATCTCCTTAACGAAACTTCGGACAACATTTTCGCAAAGGAAAAAGTTGTTTCAAATCACTTTCCGAACCTCTCCTTTCAAGGAGATACAACATTTTTGGGACACCCTGTATATACAGATATACACGTTGATATGTGTGTGGCATATAATGTCTAGCAATAATATGTTTCTCAATCCGTAAGAACATTGTAAGGATAGGTTCAGGGCCTCAAAACAAGTTTCTTCTAATCTCGTTATTATTCATTCATAATATTTGCAAGAGTTTTGTATTAATACGTATTAACCATTTAATAATACCAGTTGTTATGTTTAGAACTACCTAGAACTATTACTAGAACTACCAAGGGCAATGCATTTGTTCAAAACGAATCAATTTATAAGTGTAATCAGCCTTAATTGTATTTTAATAATTAGAATTAAATATTATAGCAAAAGCGTTGATAATATTTATTCTCTTATTATTAATTAGGACTACAAGGAATATATTAATATATATATATATATATATATATTAGGACTATAAGGAATAAGGACTTATTATTAATGAATATATAATTCATTAGTTATTCAGAATTATTTATTAAAGAGGAAAGAACAAATCACTTTATCGACATAACTAGTCTTAATTGAATAATTTTAGAAAGAAGTTCTACATACATGAATCAAATTGACTTGTTTGGTAATTCTAGTGTTAATAGAAGCATCTCACTGCAAGTTTTGTTTACAAAATCACTTGTTACAGTTGTTAGATAATGTTTCGTTAGAATGTTTCCTCAGATATTAGATGTAGCTACGTGGGTCATGTGTGACGATACTCTTCCACCATTCACTTGAGAAGCTAGACATTGGGATGCTTGTCTCTATGGGAAATCGATAGTACAGGGCCAATTGCCTTCTCCCTAAATACACACTTGGAGACTGAGAGCAGAATCCGCTCAATTATTACACATGAGTTTCGTTTGATCAATCATGAGTTTCCTGATCCATTCTATAAGTATCTTGTCATCAATAACTGTAGGTATGATAACTTCAAACACAGAAAAATGATCGAAATAATACTTCGTTGTTACTCGTGATATCCAATAAAATATTACATACATCATATATAATTTATATATATAATTTACTTACACCATATTTTTAATATTTATTGGAACAGAGCGACAAATTAAATCACGCTACTGCTAGTAATCTTATTAGTTATCTATTTGTATTTATTTCAGTCATTTTGTTATTTTACTTATTTCATTTTGATAAATTTGTTACTCCTGCTAATAATTTTATAAGTTTAGTTTGTGCGATTATTCCACAAGAAAGAGTTGTATAATATTAATTGTATAACGAACCTGGTACCCTAACTTTGAAACTCGATTGTATCGACCATCGGTGGCAGTAAAATTAATTTCGTACTTTCGAGTCACTTTTCCGCGAGGAGTCTCCTTCTTTTCGGTCGTACAACGAAGTACGTTTCATCTTCCGCATGTTTGCGAAACAAAGCGACGTAGACGAGTGAAAGGCATTCAGGGCTATGAGCGAAACTATGGAAATCCACACACGGTGAGTCACAAAATTATTGGCACGCACAGCCAGTAACGAGTATTAGACGTAGAAATTAATTACGTGGTCTTTTCGAGTGAACTCGCTATTTATTTATTGTACTTAATTTTTTTTTTTTTTTTTTTTTTATAAAAACCATACGATTTTTCTTTAATCAGACATTGTAACGTCTGTCAGGTTGAGACTAGGTTATGCATTTAAATTCATTACAATTGAAAATTTACTTAGAAGGTTGGTACTCTAACAAAACAAAATGTCAAATATAAAGATACAGAATTAATTTCTAATAATTGTCACATACTCATAACAACCAAAATTTGCTTTCTACTGAACTTCTTTGTACGTGTAAATAAATTGCAATTGTTACCAGATTGAGACTTAGCTTGCGTAGATATTCATTACAATGGAGATAGAGTTGAGATCTTCGAAGGTTGCTAAATTAACGTAACAAAGTAACGAGTAAATATTTTTATTTAAACTACAGTTAAAAACAATTGGATGTAAAAGCACAGAATTAATTTCTACACCTAATATATATAAGCAATAAAATACTTACTCGTGGAAGGATTAATATACAGGGTGTTTCAAAAGTGTTGTAACACCTTGAAAGGGATAGTTTAGGAGCTGATTTGAAACAACTTTTTCCTTAGCGAAAATGTTGTCCGAAGCTTCG
>NW_026534326.1:4212903-4217081 GCF_026225885.1 Hylaeus anthracinus | reverse complement strand
CAACATTTTCGCTAAGGAAAAAGTTGTTTCAAATCACCTCCTGAACCACCACTTTCAAGGACCTCCAACATTTTTGGGACACCTTGTATAATAATACTCTATATATTATATATTCCATAGATCGTGAATTCCTGAAGCGTAATATAATTAATCTCCATTTTTCCTTGTAATATGTAATTCGCAATAATACGAATTAGTTGTGTTATTATATTATATAAATAAATATATATATATATATATATATATGTTAATATACATCCCCTCGATACTTGAGAAGTTTATGCCTTCTCGAATAAGCGAGTGTTATAACTGAAACATCGATTCCCAATCGGTAGTTGGCGTAAACCAGAGGTGGGCAAAATTCGCGTCCAGATCTAAGTTTTGTTTAACAGTTTAACGGTGACTCGTTTATTAAAAATTAGAATTTGATTGGAAGTCCAACAATAGCATTTATTTTATTACTTATTTATGTCAGCAGAAAAGAATGTTGTTAATATTTTTTAGAGATTTCATTTGGAATGATGCAATTTTAAACAAAAGTTACACTATTTTTCGAGGCAAATATAACGTCAAAAAGAAATTGTCTATAAAGTAAAATTTTCGAACTTTCGAGGTCATTGTTATGTATTTGGAGAATTCACATATATTCGGTTTGTCATATTCATATTTAGAAAAAAAATACAAATCCAAAGACCTATAATATTAGTATAGTTACTATGAGTTGCAACTTCTTCGAAACTTTCAACTAAAGTGCGCCACGTGATCCTTTTTATCCAATCGACTTCAAATTTTGCGTAAAATATTTTCTCATCCAAAAGAAAAATTCTAGGCTGTAGATCTCGAAAGAAATTTATCATCAAAAGTGGCTAAGGTTCATCCTAATATCCATATACAGGGTGTCCCAAAAATATTCCAACACATTGAAAGAGGTGGTTCGGAAGGTGACTTGAAACAACTTTTTCTTTAGCGAAAATGTTCTCCGAGGCTTCGTTGAGGAGATATTAACGGAAAACACTGACCAATCAGACCGCACGTATGCCGGTGGAGCGGCCGCGGTAGGCGTGGTCCATACGCTAGGCGGCCGCTCTCATACGTTACTGCGGGCGCTCCAACGGTATCCGCACGCTCTGATTGGTCAGTATTTTCCGTTAATATCTACTCAATGAAGCCTCGTACAACATTTTCGCTAAGGAAAAACTTGTTTCAAATCACCTCCCGAACCACCTATTTCAAGGTGTTACAACATTTTTGGATCACCCTGTATAGAAATTGGGTGTTTGAAAGTGTGGCTTATATAGAATGTTTTAGTTAAATTGGTCAGAATAGAGGTATAGGATTAGAAGTATAATATAAAAAAGTAGGAATAAAGAGAAATGTTTAAAAGTGACTTCCGCACAATTTGGTTAAATCGGTCAAGATAAAGATATAGGATTAAATGTATAAGTTACGAGAAAACTTATACCCACGTTCACTTTAATCCCTCTGAAATTATCTTAACGAACGCGTTAAGTCTGTACCAGGAACTGCTTAACGTCTCTTGATTGCTGTGACGTTTATTCGATACCTTCTAAAAACTTGAAATGTCTACGCGAAAAGAGTCTCCAACTCCCGTTCGCTAAAAAGGCTTCCCATACCGCATTCCATGCGGGATAGTCTTCTCAGTTCTGGAATATAGAACTGCTACCACTCTAATGCTCTCGATATATTTCGAGGGGATGTATAATATACTATATATATTGATATGTACCAAAATATTTACGGCTAGTTTACGCTGTAATTAATTTAACGAGCTGCATAAATCCATAATGCATTTAAATATATGCTTATGAAACCTTGTATTATTATTCCTACACATACGTAGTTTAATACTTGTAGGAGAAAGAATTAGTAAACGACTAGTGTACTGGAGTCCATTTCGATATACGTAATTTTATTCAACGTGACAACAGGAAGGTAGTAGGTCCTAAGTTGTGGACCTGGTATTAGTGCAACAATCATACATAGTTATTAGGGGTACCTATGAGCAATGTCGTTTTTTATACGCAATTTTATTTTATGTAAGAATTGGTACAGTTTTAATGTACAATGTAATCTTTATTGTTGTCGACAATTCCTTTAAAATTTCAGAGATGCTTAAATGGTTCGACTATTGTAGGTATTGGTGATGGAGTATATAATACTCTTTATGGCTCTAAAATCATTATGAAGTGATTATTTGTAATGCTTTGATAGCAGGAATATTTATTCCCAATTTGAAAATTCATAAATTATCAAATGTCTATTACGTAACTTAATCACACTCGTGGGTGCACTGTGTACATTAATATTTAATATATAAGGTGTCATAAAAATGTTGGAGGTCCTTGAAAGAGGTGGTTCGGAAGGTGATTTGAAACAACTTTTTCTTTAGCGAAAATGTTCTCCGAGGCTTCGTTAAGGAGATATTAACAGAAAACCCCGGACTAATCAGAGCGCGAAGATGCCGGTGGAGCGCACGCGGTAGGCGTGGACTGCGCGCTAGGCGACCGCTCTCCGCCGTCATCCTCGTGTTCTGATTGGTCCGGAGTTTTCTGTTAATATCTCCTTAACGAAGCCTCGGATAACATTTTCGCTAAGGAAAAAGTTATTTCAAATCACCCTCTGAACCACTCTCAACCACCTTTTTACCGAACCACCTCTTTGAAGGACGTCCAACATCTTTGGGACACCCTGTATAATTTCTACTGACATAATTAAACCGTGGAATACATGTCTGCTGTTCCATTCTTATGGGTTTCACCCAATTTTATTCCAAATTTAATAATAATCATATCAAACATCAATACATCCAACCAAAATATAAATTAAATGAAATTATTGTTAACGGGATTCTCTCCAAAATGTAAGAAAAATGACTTACTCACAAGTATCTCTAACCGTTTACAGTACGCATTCATAAACAGAGATTTAAAGGGATGCGCTAGAAAGTGCCTCAAGTTTCTGTCGAACAAATTCGCGCTAATAACAGTGTAGTAATTGCAACGTCACGTGAGTCGTGAATCATAAATTTTGTCCGCACCCTTTTAGCGTGCATCCCTCGGCGGTAGCATGTCGAGCGTCCTGGTAGGGTTGTTTAACAAAGGGAAGAAAAGGGTGTAGTTAGAGAACGTCGAAAGGAGCTTGAGATTCTATGGCGGGAACTTGCACCTACTTGGTTATCGCAGACGGCATTTAGGATTCATTGCGTACGAGTAATCAGTCTTACAATCGTCTCTATTCAAGGATACATCTAGTGTAAACGTCTAGAAAGAGAGGCTACTTTAGGAATTAAAAAGAGAAAAATTATAAATCGTACAAGAATAAATGATTTATTCTTGATATAGTAGTATTTAATATAGCAGTATTTAAGAATAGGTATGTTAGAATAGGTATGGTAACTAACATTTTTGTTGTGTTCTGTTGTTATTAATATTTTGGGAAAATTATTCAGGAAAGTAATAGGGAGAGAGGACAGACTAAAGCGCCCTATATACGATACGACCGTAGGAATGGGATTCCATTGTCTGTGGCGCGATTTCGTACGACGCGCCTAAAACACGGTACGATTTCTGTCGTACGACACGTCGCACAGTGGTCCGGATGGCCGAAATGCAATTTTTGAAGTTTCGAACATACTTTTTTCAATATTGTGCGTGCGTTGTATACATATGAGTGCATTAATTGCCGTTTGAAAATTTAAGAAATAGTGATCGGTTACTGATGTACAGAGGTTCAAAGTTGACGAAATTTCATGCTCCTTGATATCGTGAAAAGTGGCGCATGTTTATTGTGTCATAGAAAGGTTATCCCCAATAGATTCATATGTAAATCATTTTACCATAAAAGTAGATGTTATAAACATAAACTTTCCACAAGAACAAAGTAAAATATCTTTGGATTCATTATTGTAATTCCCTTCTCAATAAGGTATCAATTTTAGTTATCTTTCGATGAACCGGAAGGAAAACAAACATGATAGTCACCGAGTGACACGCTCTGCCAAGTTTCTTGATATGAAGTAACATGTCAGGTATGATATCCAATTGAGAAAACTTGCGCAAATTTGCGCCATTTTGAGTTATTTAAATTTAAAGTCCATGCTTACAAGGAAAAGAAGACTGTTTACGCGGAATTAAAACAAACCTTATTATCCTTAATTT
>NW_026534326.1:4193731-4212893 GCF_026225885.1 Hylaeus anthracinus | reverse complement strand
AGAATATGGATGAATGAAGGAAACCTTGTATAGTGAAACCAGAAGTAGGTTTATAATAACAGGTATTTTAATAACAGTTTTTCCAATTATATTTTTAGCAGGGGAAAGTTTAATAATTATTCTTAAAAGATTACATGCAGCTGTTATAGTCACAGTTCAAGAATTTTTGTTCAAGATTTATACAGGGTGTTCTAAAAATGTTGAAGGTCCTTGAAAGAGGAGATTCGGGAGGTGATTTGAAACAACTTTTTCCTTACCGAAAATGTTGTCCGAAGCTTCGTTAAAGAGATATTAAAGAAAAACACGCCCGGCCAATCAGAGCGCGAGGATGCCAATGAAGCGCCCGCGCTAAGCGACCACCCTCCGCCATCATCCTCGCGCTCTGATTGGTCCGGGGTTTTCTGTTAATATCTACTCAACGAAGCCTCGGACAACATTTTCGCTAAGGAAACAGTTGTTTCAAATCACCTCCCAAACCATCCCTTTCAAGGACCTCTAACATTTTTGCGGCACCCTGTACATACGAGGTGTTCATTTTCGTCGTCTCCAGTATACCTTTTAGTATAGGCGATGGCGCGCGGTATGGAAGTAGGGTTGGCGATATTAATCGGATTGCTGGTGGTTTTTCGTTGCCTTGGTACCGGCGACCCAGTTATTGGCGTTGAACATTCGGAGGATAGTCCTGAATCACGGCCTTCTTCGCCGTTTAGATTCGTTGCGGGGCCAAATGCGTTTTCAACGACTGCGTTTGTACTTGCGACACCAGATCTTCCAGACACCATTGTTCGTTTCTTCGCGCCCTTCGACGCCCCGGACATCGACGACGCCATTATACTCGATTGACTGCATCAGGTTATATCGAAATGTTGTTTCTTGAGCAACGTCTGTCACACTTTTGCTGCGAATTCACTATCACTTTACGGATCGGTAGCTTATAGGCTACTGATAGATATTAATAGCTATTAATAGACTTTTTATTATAGCAACTAATATTTTGCTATCTATTACTGAGGTAGCATTGTGTGCCTCCATTATTATATGGATTGTTTAAAATATTGATCGAAATATTATTCAGATATTATTCGGTGATTGTAATTTAATATGTTAAGAATATCATATTAAATTTCTAGAGGGATATTTCAAGTATTTCCAATGTTATTGTGGATGAGCGTTAGAAGCTTTCGTGAGCCGAGACCGACTACAGGTATACGGCCGAGGCTCAGCGGGTCAGTCTTTGCTCTGCGCGCATTTTAGATTTAGCGGACCATCCGAACCCTCAACGACTTCTCAGGTAAGACGACGACTCAGTGCCTACTTGAGAGTCATAAAAGTGGCTACATCAGGAAAGTTCGGGCCACGGAGCGCCCTGACCATGCGGCGGCCAACTGTAGGGTTGTCAAGCATTTGCCGACCAAATGTTTCCCTAC
Source organism: Hylaeus anthracinus (assembly GCF_026225885.1). Classification (NCBI taxonomy): domain Eukaryota; kingdom Metazoa; phylum Arthropoda; class Insecta; order Hymenoptera; family Colletidae; genus Hylaeus; species Hylaeus anthracinus. The sequence continues at coordinate 4,211,466 of NW_026534326.1, read as the reverse complement.
AGCTTGGCCATTTATCTAGAGACGCGGTAGCGTCTCGACGCCAAGTTCATGAAAAATTATACAGCCACCCTGTATAACGTGGCGCTACTGCTTATCTTTTACAGGAGAGATGGTCCATTCTAACCTAAATTGAAACTTCTTTCATTAATATCTCATCACGCCTGCAATATTTTCTAAATTTAAACGCATTTTTCTTATGTAACTCGCATACAGGCTTTCGAATAAAACCAAAATCAATAAAATCGGTCTATGTACAACTGAGATATTGTAATATTATGTCATGAATCGGTCAGAAATTGTAGATTTTTCTTCTGATTCTGATTCTTATTTTTATTCTTTTCGTCAACACTCAGCCAATAGGAGCTAAGACCATTCATCGATTCGTCGACTCTCGGAATCAGTCGGCAAAGCTCGACTGCTCTGTCAGAATTGTAATATGGCTGTCACTTATCCCATTTCTAACCTGTAACTGTCAGTTTGGATTTGTGACATTTGGTTTCTTGCAACAAGACTTTCTGACATGCATTGTGCGTTACCAAAAGTGGATCTCTTTCTTTATTTCTCATTTCATGTTTAACATTTCAATTTCTAGCAGCAAGACATTTTGCGATGCGTTGTGTGTACTTTGGAAACATAAAAGACTGAATCTGGTATTGTAATATAATAAATTGTGCGTTATTCATATGACATTAATTTTATTTGTAAATAACACATACAAACCTTATTTTACTTGCAAATTAATGTGGAGCTTAAAATAAAAATACATTTGTCTTTTATTATAGTAAGTGTAGAGTCTACAATATACCTAATGTGTCTGAAGCCAGATATAGGAAAGAGACCAGCTTCAGTTCTTTAAGTTTCCAAAAGTATACAGAACGCATGGCAGGATGTCTCACTGCAAGAAATTTAAATGTTAAAGATGAAGCGAGAAATGAAAAAAGAAATCCACTATTTGTAACGCACAATTAATCGTATTGCAATATCAGTTTCAGTCCTTAGAATTTTCAAAAGTACACAATGCATGGCAGAAAGTTTTCTTGCAAGAAATTTAAATAATGAGAAAATGAACAGAGATCCACTATTTGTAACACATAATTTATTGTATTACAATAATATATAAAAAGAGAGGTCAGACTTAGTCCTTTAATTTCTCAAAAGTACCCACGACACATGACAGAAAATCTTGTTGCATTTAAATGTTACTGATAAAGTGATTACATTTTTTCTTTAATAAATTTCTTATGATGAGACTTACTGCAATGCGTTCCGCATACTTTTGAAACCTTAAAGGATTCAAACTGAACTCCCATTTCCTATTATTGGAAGTCATTCACTATACAAATTATCTTTGTAAAAAGAAGTGAGATCCCCATAAAAAAACTTCAAAAAAGTAAAAAAATTACGCCAAGTACATGAAAAAGTGGAGGACTTCAAGAGTAATCATAGAAAAATAGAACATCCCCCTAAAAAAATTCAAGAAAGTAGAAAAAGAAGTGAAATCGAAATGAGCTGCCAGTACATGAAAGTGCTTTCCAACTATGCGCAGCTAAAATGCTGTGTTCAACAGTGCAGACGTTCAGACCCTAATGACAACTCATGTGAACTGACTGCTCCGCACTTTGGCAGTGAAATGAAGAAGTTAAATAGCGTACCACCACAAACTGAGACTGTTTAGACATTTGCCTAGATGTCCGTTGCCTGGAAGTCAAATGCTTGGCATGGGCAGGCATGGTCAAAGTTTTGATGAATAAAAATTATTTTAAAATGTAAAATAATGAAGAAGTACTCATATTGTCAGCGTTTTAAACTGACAAATTATCTGAAAGCTTGCAAGAGTAAAGGTATTGGCATCGATGAATGATCTTAGAAATATTTTAAAACCCGATACAATGAAAGTGTACTCATAATATTGTCAGAGTTTTAAATTGACAAATTACCTGAAAGTCTATGAGAGAGAAAGTATGGGTATTGATGACATAAGTATGCCTTGCCTGGCCACGCCAAGCATTTGACTTCCAGGCCACGGACATCTAAGCAAATGTCTAAACAGTCTCAGTTTGTGGATGATACTCTATTTAGCTTCTTCATTTAACTGCCAAAGTGCGGAGCAGTCAGTTCACATGAGTTGTCATTAGGGTCTGAACGTCTGCACTGTTGAACACAGCATTTTAGCTGCGCATAGTTGGAAAGCACTTTCATGTACTGGCAGCTCATTTCGATTTCACTTCTTTTTCTACTTTCTTGAATTTTTTTAGGGGGATGTTCTATTTTTCTATGATTATTCTTTTTTATATATAACAGGTGTAAACGAAGCTGTTAAAATAGAAGAGGTGAAGTATGGCAAATATGCCGACGATATAGCGATTATTACACAGGGGAAAAACAATGAACAAACCACGATAAGAATAGAAGAGGGTATATCGCAGTTAGGTGACTTCCTGAAAGATAGAAAACTCGAGTTATCCATCGATAAGACAAAAACACTATTCTTTGGACAACAAACACCACAGTCAAATATTATGGTAAGATTAAACGATCAACTAGTTCCAATAAACGTAGTACATTCAGCTAAATTCTTACGAATAATTATTGATGATAAATTAAACTTCAAGTCACATTATCAGGAACTTATGATGAAAACAAGGAAAAGATTAAGTATTGTAAATTACCTATGTCACAGGGAAAGAGGAATAAAACAGAACCAGGCTTTGATGATGGCCAGAGCATTGATCACCTCGGTTATGGAATATGGAGCAGCGATTTACATGAACTGAAGAAAACAAATATATTTGCAAGAAGAACTCAGGAAATTGGAATCGAAAGCGATTAGAACGGCGATGGGTTATAGGATGTCCACACCGTTGAACGTAATGTACCCAGAGGCAGGATGGATAGGGCATAAAGACAGAGCACTCTTTCTGGCATGTAAATATTGGATCGGGCAATTAGAGAAAGGTACGAATCAAAATCCGACTTTAAAACTATTCGAAGACATATATGTATAACAGAACAAAATTCACACAGGAACCGGGATAAGAAAGGGCAACGTGAACATTACAAACAACCTTTCGAAGGAAGCTTTCAAAACACAAATATAAAAATGTAGATATACAAATATAAAAATATGATATTCGAAAGAGACCTGACAAGTGAAAGGATCGGCTATTGGAAGTGGTTCTTCAACATAGAACAACAACATATTGGAAATAAAGGATTAATCCTGGATACAACGACAGGTAGATTAATTGAAAATAAATACATCCCGATAGAAAGGACTGTAGATTACTTCAAATATGCTCATGATATAAAAAATGACGTAATCGTATATTTCACAGATGGGAGTAAAATACCGAAACATATTTCAAACGGTATAGGAATAATAACGATGCACAATAATTCGGTAGAGATCGAAGGAAAAGCGATAAATAATAAGTTCACGATATTCACGACCTAGCTGATAGGTATAAACATAGTACTGAGAAAATTCTTGAACAACGGACAGAGTTCAAACTGTCTCGTCTTAACGGATTCAATGTCGGTGATAGAAGCACTAAGGAATATAGAAACCAATTAAAACGAGTCAAGAGATAATCCATGGATCATCGAAACCTGGAAGTTAGGGAAAGAAGAAAGACCAGGTAAAATGGTAATAGGATGGATTCCAAGACACATAGGTATAAACGGCAACGAATTAGCTGACCAGGAAGCCAAAAGACAAACGGTAAAAATCTCAGATGGAAGCTACAAAGTGCCAGCGAAGGAAGTTGTTACAGAACTCAGGCAGAGTTTTTGGAATAAATTCAAAGAAAAAATGGTCGACATAGGAAGGGAGAAGGGAATTCTCTTCATGAATGAAATCGGACTAGAACACGGAAGAACAAAATACAGGCCCTGGTTCCAGAAATTGAAAAATGATCTGAGCAGAGAAACGATAAGAACCATCTCTAGAATTAGATGCAACCACTATAACCTGAAGGCGTCCTTAGCAAGGAAGTACATAATTGACAACCCTATGTGCGACTGCGGACAGGAGGAAGAAGACATAGATCACGTCATGTTCGAGTGCGGACTGTATAATCTAGAAAGAGAACTGTTATGGGAGAAACTAGAATCAGACATAGACGAAGTAGGAAGAACGACGCTAGGGTTAATCAGACTTAACAAACGTAGAATTCTCAAAACGATAGACAAATGTTTCTTATGTCCCTTAAAACGATAGGGAAGAAACTATGACTTTAAGGACTGAGAAACGTTAGGGATAAAAAGACTGATTAAAACCATATGGTAGGTGCAATGATAAGTAACGTACAAATAGTGATATTAACGAATAACAAAATAGAGTAAAATATACGAGACGTACCGACGAGATAGTAAGGGAAAAAATTAGAAGTAGAGATACGAAAGAAAGGTAACACAAAACATGCCCGAAATGAACATAGAACAGAAAACCTAGTGACTTGTTATATTATAAATAGGTTAAAAAAAAATAAAAGTAAAATTATATATATTTTTATGTATTATTCATATATTTAAAGTATATTCTTTACATTATCCTTTTGTTGTTAATAGTACAAAGAAAACCAAAAAGTATTACAAGATGTAAGACTTAGAACATAAGTATAGACATAAGATGTTACAAAGAGAAAAATGATATATATTTTTTGATAATATAAAAGAAAAAAAAACTATATACAATGTTTTTATATACGAGTATAAACAGAATACAGTACATAATAGTCTGAGATCTTACGCAAGTTCGACTTACAATATTTAATTGTAACAACCCCAAACTTGTTCCCACTTAGAGTAAGAAGTGTAAAATGTAAAAAGAAATAAGAAAAATACCTGTGATCCCATTAATTTATAGGCAAAAGTGCGTAGACAATGATAAGATAATCTTAACACAAATGTATTAATAGTTAATGTAATATGTAGCTGCGAGGTAAAGTAAAGAATATCAATGTTATGAGACCGGGAGAATGAACGATCTGTAAGAAAAGAAAGAATGAGTATAAATATCGAGCGAAGCATGAATGCAGTTTAAAGTCAAATATTCAGAGTTTGCTGAGGAATGAGAGTAGAATCTAAAAGAACATTGTTACTGGAATGGGAGAGCGAAAGAAAAATATTAATGAATAATATTGTTAATTTAAAAAAAAAAAAAAACCATTTAGTGAGTCAGGTATAATAAATAATTGCACGCAAGGGAATGAGTGGATTTAAAAGACTGTTAGAATGGAAGGATGAGAGTAGATAAAATCGGAAGAAAAGTAAAATGTCAAGCGCAAAGGAGTGCGCTTGTGAGTGAGAAAAGCTAGATTTGGACAACGCGCGCGGAATGGTAGACAGAAGTGCGAATGGCATGGAAGGATGCGAGTTGACCAATTAATAGGCGATAAGTAAAAAAAAAATGTAATTATACTTTACCACTGTAATAAAGACGCAAAATACGCAAATACGTGACTAAAGGGCCATCTGTCCCTCTATCTCCGGAAACATTTTGGTAGATAAAGAGACATAGTGTGCCCTCTTTAATTTTTCCTTTGTTACTTTGTTATTTCTTAACGGTCGTTTAGTCGTTAGCTGGTCGCCATACGACCTAAACGGTATGCAGCGATGAGCATTATGAAATGTGCGTTAGTGTTGCGGACTTTTCTATTATACTATTTCCATTTCCATTTTCATTTCTTAATTAAAGTTATATTAAACCATCATAATACTGTGGCGTGTGTTATTCAGAAGATTCACATCAACCTAATAAAAATCAAATACAATACAAATACAGTATCGTCTCGAAATAAGCAACTCGCTATCCCCACCTTTTTATTTGAAAACGCCCGCCGAGTGAGAGATCCGATAAGAAGCGAGAGGCACGTGAAAGGGAGAAGTCATGAATCTTTCAATGGCCGACTGAACAGATTAGTGGAAAAAGGACAGAATATGTGTAATGTTTTCAGCGCCCGCTGATTGGTCAGTGTTTTCTGTTAATATCTCCTCAACGAAGCCTCGTACAACATTTTCGCTAAGGAAAAAGTTGTTTCAAATCACCTCCTAAATCACCTCTTTTAACGTGTTACAACATTTTTGGGACACCCTATATATACAGAGTAGAGGAGATTTAAAACAACTTTTTCCTTAGCAAAAATGTTGTCCGAGGCTTCGTTGATGAGATGTTAACGGAAAACGTCGACCAATCAGAGCGTGAGTGTGCTGGCGGAGGGCGGTCGCCTAGCGCGTATCCCACGCCTATCGCGGGAGCTCCACTGGCATCCTCGCGCTCCGATTGGTCAGTGTTTCCCCTTAATATCTCCTCAATGAAGCCTCGGACAACATTTTCGCTACGGAAAAAGTTGTTTCAAATCACCTTCCGAACCACCCATTTCAAGGTCTTACAACATTTTTGGAACACCCTATATACATTCCATTCGTTCGATTTCACTAGTACTAAAATGAGAAAGCATTTGTTATCTTCTATCGTTCTCCAAAGAATAACACTCGTGCTCGAGCGATAGAATTTCAAAAAATTCGAAATGGCGGATCCAATATGGCCGACACGTATATTAAGAAGTTGTTACATTTTCACGAAACTTGGTATTTAAGAGTTATTTGGGCCGCGAATTACGAGTCTGGTATCAGAATTGCAAAATTCGAAATGGCAGATCCAATATGGCCGACATGTATATTACAAAGTTATTAGATTTTCATGAAACTTGGTGTTTATGACTTATTTGAGCTGCAAACTTTCAATCTTATATCGGAATTCCAAAATTCCAGGCCGCAAACTTTCAATCTTATATCGGAATTCCAAAATTCAAAATGGCAGATCCAATATGGTCGACATACATATTAAAAATATTAAATTATTATGAATTTTTTATGAAATAGAATTTTTAGGTTTATAGTTCAACATAGTTAGAATACATTGGCAGAAATAACAATAAAAAATTAATGTTAAATTAAAATTAAGGATAATGAGGTTTGATATAATGCCGCGTAAACAGTCTTCCTTTCCTTGTAAGCATGGACTTTAAATTTAAATAACTTAAAATGGCGCAAATTTGCGCAAGTTTTCTCAATTGGATATCATACCTGACATGTTACTTCATATCAAGAAACTTGGCAGAGCGTGTCACTCGGTGACTATCATGTTTGTTTTCCTTCCTATTCATCGAAAGATAACTAAAAATTATACCGTATTGAGAAGGGAATTATAATAATGAATCCAAAGATATTTTACTTTGTTCTTGTGGAAACTTTATGTTTATAACATCTACTTTTATGGTAAAATGATTTACATATGAATCTATTGAGGATAAACTTTCTGTGACACAATAAACATGCGCCACTTTTCACGATATCAAGGAGCATGAAATTTAAACCTCTGTATATCAGTAACCGATTACTATTTTTTAAAATTTTAAACGGCATTTAATACACTCGTATGTATACAACACACGCACAATATTGAAAAAAGTGTGTTCGAAACTTCAAAAATGCATTTTAGCCAGGTTTTCGGCCATTCGGACCACTGTTCGGTACAAAATACGGTACGATTTCTGTCGTACGACCAACCGCTTCGACGAGACCCTTCGACCGTAAGAATGGTAGTTGTATTATCTGTGGTGCGTGCTGACCACACTTCAGAACAACAAATGAAAAAGCCAAATTTGGTTTTGGACTATAATATGCACATGGGTATAATTAACCATACCGACCAGATATTACGTGGGTACGAATCATTTAGGAAAACACTGAAATGGTACAAAAAGTATTTTTTTTTATTTATTTCACATCGCTATATGTAATACACTAGCCATATGGAATTGTCTTCATGGAGGAAAAAGAAGTTTACATGAAATAACAGAAGACATAGTATTGGAATTACTCAAAAAATACCACAAATGGACGATAAGATGTAATCACTTTAAAGAATAGTTCGCTATCTACTCTGTGTAGCGAGTGAATGTTTGAATGAGTATGAAATGCGCGCCAAATAAATGAGAACGAATAAGATCGAGCGACAGGTGAAAAGTACGAATGATTGGTTAAGTGAAGAGTGAGAAGTATGTGACAAAGGAGCGAGTGAGAAGGAAGCACACGTATGATAATATGTATACGAGTTTAAAGAGAGAACGAGAGTTAGTTGGACGGCAGCCATCAAGTTGAAAATGAATACATTCTTAAAGAAATTGCAAAATTTTTATATTTATTATTAAATAATGCGTAATATTAGGAAATTAATCAAGTAAGTTTCACTTCCTAGAAATCATTTTTACATATCACGAATACGTTGTTACGGTAACGCAACGAATACGCGAATGGTAATTGATTAAACGAGCTTTCTTAATTAAATATAGTAGGCTACTCGACCACCGAGAGCTGTCGAGAAGTCTGCACCCTCTAGCACGGCTACAGATTTCACTAATTAGGAATATACACTCTCTACAGAGTTTTATACGCGCATACATTCGCAACGTTAAAAAAAAAATGTCTGCACCCATCAATTAAAACGTAATTACTCTTATATATGAACTTGAAAAAATGTTACATTAACGCTATCTTGAGTTGAAGTGATCTTTAAAAAATCTCAGTTAGTAATCGAGGTAATAATAATATTACTGGGTAATAATGCTACGAATACCGAAATGTATATTTTTCTAACCAAATTTGATATCGAATACTCTCTCCATGGAAATACTGGCTAAGTATGTTTGTGATACGTCTACGTGGAAATACTGTCTGAGTGGGTTTGATGTATTTGTTGTGGCGACGGGAGGGGGCCAAAATTGATTAGTGCTAATATACAGGGTGTCCCAAAAATGTTGTAACACATTGAAAAAGGTGGTTCGGGAGGTGATTTGAAACAACTTTTTCCTTAGCGAAAATGTTGCCCGAGGCTTCGTTATGGAGATATGAACGGAAAACGTCGACCAATCAGAGCGCAAGGATGCCAGTGGAGCGCCCGCGGTAGGCGTGGGCTACGCGCTAGGCGACCGTCCTCCGCCGGCATACGCGCGCTCTGATTGGTCGGAGTTTTCCGGTAATATCTCCTCAACGAAGCCTCGGACAACATTTTCGCTAAGGAAAAAGTTATTTCAAATGACCTCCCGAACCACTCCTTCCTATGTATTACAACATTTTTGGGACACCCTGTATATACAGTATATACAGCTCAAGTATATACAGTTTTCTCCATGAAAATACTGTCCGAGTATGTTTGATACGTCTACGTGTGATATGTCTCCATGGAAATACTGTCTGAGTATCTTTGTGATATTTAGTTGAATACAGCGATATGAAATACTCTTAATGCAAATATAATAATCCTAAAGCGGATATAATAATAGCACTAATTAAAGGTCATACTTTTTGTTTCTCGGTTAGAAAGTTAAACCTTGTTTGGTAATTTTGAAAGTAGGTAATTTTAAATTTTGCGCCGCCTACGAAAGTGTTGCATTATATTTAATAATTTAATCATATTCATCAAGAGCTGGTGAGTAATAATGCAGTTTTAATAAAAATTATTTCATACTTTTCAATGCATTTTGTCATACTTTTAAGCAATACTCTAGCTTATATCTAAAGCTGATGAGTATTTATATAAATTAACTAGAAATTATTTCATACTTATAGTACACTTTTAATCAGATTATATTTATATAATATTTCATCATTCATATAACGATTAGATCATACAATGCTATCTCAGTAATAAATAAACTATTGACTGCTATGATAAAAAGTCAACTAATAAACTACCTAAAGTATTAGATCAATTCCTAATAATAATAATCATAGTTAAATAACTGAAACGATGTTATGTTATGATTGTATAAAAAGTATTAAACCGTAAACATATGTTTATCATCTCTATTTCAAGACTAATCAAAGTTTGAGAAACACTGCAATTCAACTTCAAAGTCTAACTGCAAAATATATAAAATTTATAAATTATTATTAGATAAATTTTCTTTCTCTGAAATTCTATTGTCTCGAATTATTAATAAATTTAATATGAAACTGTTTTGCACTTCACGCTATTTATAAACAAAATGTATATTATTTCTATGCAATTAATATACTTTATTTTCTATCATTCTATTATGAAAACTTATTTTATTATTCTTATTATTTGCATATTATTCTTAAATTTGCATATATTGAATTTTGTAGGGCTACTCGCAACAAGATTGTAGCAAGTTTCGTTGAAATATTTAGCACAGCTGGTAGGTACACCGTTAGGTAGCATAATCGATCAAAGTTGGTCGCTAAAATCAACAGAGTTTCTTGAATTAACCTGTATAATGATTCACAACAAAAACTAAAGATCTTTGAGTGTGGCATAATTCAACTTAAAAAAGGAGAAGCTTGCTAAACGTTGCAAATTACCTAAAGAAACATCTGGCATGTTCAGCTTGACCAGTAAATAACAATCGCGTCCTTGGTTATTATTTGCCTTGCAACGTTACTGACGTTCTCGATGCTAATTTTAAAATCAAGCTTTCTCTACGTACTTTACCCACAGGCTAAACCAGTTTCAATCTCTTGCGAAGCTTACAGTGTCCAAAATTTCCATAAAGTCACCAATATTTTGACCAATTTTTTAAAAATATTATTAACTTTACTACTTTTTTCTCACCTACAATTACATTTAATTGATACTAATCACAAATCTAAGAGTATCTGCTCGGAAATGTTTACCTTTTGGGTGTGTATACATTTTTTGCTGTACGAAGCAAAATATAAGTGCAAAATTTCTATAAGGCCACTTAGTCTATGCTTAGATTCTGAGTTAGTAAGTCCAACTAGGTACAATAAAGGAAGTGAAACTCCAATAAAAAAGTAAGTATATGCATAAAAATCAAAAGCTGACAAAGAGACAGCATTCATTATTAATGTGATCTGCATCAAAAGAATTGAGAAGTGCAGCACAACTTCGCATTGAATTAAATTGGTCAGTAACTGCAAGACGTGTACATTATTAACGAAGAAATAAAAAAGATCTTGCTGTTAATTTCGAACCTAGTTATTTAAAAAATATATGGCTTTATAGAAATTTTGCAGTTTATTTGATATATGATCATATAATTACGTTTATTTCTTCAAATAAATATTATTTCTATTATATCAATCTATTAGGGGGACCAGAAAATAATGTCGTTCCTTTTACATTAAATTCAAACAAATACACGTATAACAAGTTTTTATTTTCGATCAGTCATGTAATCGTTCTCGTTATCAACAACCTTTTGCTATCTGGTATGCAAAGTTCCAATACCTGATCCATTAAAATCACTGGTATATAATGAGAAGATAAATGATACACAAGTATTGACATTCGCAAAAGCGACATTACTTTTGGGCCCTCCTAATATATACATATATGTGTTCTTAATACACCTAAAATGAAATCATACTCAAATTAATCATAAGTACAGAATAATTATAAGATGTTACCAAAAAACGTGGTGGCTTTATGGAAATTTTGGACACTGTACATATAAAGAAATTACCTAAACAACTTGAATCAACAAGTTCGCAGAACTAGAAGGCTCAAGGAAGGAACACACATTGTTTGAAAAATCAGTCACTGGTTCTCCTACCACCTCGTAGATACTAATATACATTAAATCTTAATATCCAATTATAAGTATTGACATTCGCAAAAGCGACATTACTTTTGGGCCCTCCTAATATATACATATATGTGTTCTTAATACACCTAAAATGAAATCATACTCAAATTAATCATAAGTACAGAATAATTATAAGATGTTACCAAAAAACGTGGTGGCTTTATGGAAATTTTGGACACTGTACATATAAAGAAATTACCTAAACAACTTGAATCAACAAGTTCGCAGAACTAGAAGGCTCAAGGAAGGAACACACCTTGTTTGAAAAATCAGTCACTGGTTCTCCTACTACCTCGTAGATTCTAATATACATCAAATCTTAATTCCCAATTACAAATTAACTTATACGTATTTGGTCCTGAAGATGTAATTACTCTGCAGATACTATCAAAGATTCACGCCAATCACCAATTTCCAAATCTCAATACCACGTGTCGTCAGCTGTATATTAAAATAATTGTTACGAAGGATAACGTCACGTCATTCTTAATCCTCAAATAGAAAAGAAAAACGGGTCAAGATACACTGCGTTTCTACATCCAGTCGAAGTATAGATATCTCATGAAAAAATGCCTCGGGAGACGATGGATTCGCGTATCCATCGAGTGTCGTCGACGAGTTTTCAGCCGACCATGAATCAAGGATATCTGTCACGAATCTATAGAGTCACGACACAGATTTAAATAATTTATTCAGTCCCCACTGTCGTTTGCGCAATGCAGCGTTCTCGAAATGCGTGCGCGATGCACTCCCGTGAATTTCGGAATCGCCATTGAGAGGGAGAACGCGGTTGTGTATCAGCACGTGACAAGACGGATACACGATAGAGACGGTCAAGAGCCGATTTCGCGCTCGCCGCTATCGGGATCGCGACGTAACAGACGCTCGGTGATGACTGGAATGAGAGCTGCAGCCGGCGGGCACATTGTCACAACTCGCGACCGCGGGCTGGTTCGACGCGACTGCCGCGCATGCGCAGACCGGGTTACAGCGTTACGTTCGATACGCGGGGATTGCGTCAAATAAGGGGAAGAGTGGGAATGTCGGACGAACGAAGGGGGAAGAAAATCACTCCGGGAGCCACGAAAAATTCATTCTACAGGGTGTCCCAAAAATGTTGTAACACCTTGAAAGGGGTGACTCGGGAGGTGATTTGAAACAACTTTTTCCTTTGCGAAAATGTTGTCCGAGGCTTCGTTGAGGAGATATTAACGAAAAACACTGACCAATCAGAGCGCTCCACCAGTATATGCGCGCTCTGATTGGTCGGGGTTTTCCGTTAATATCTCCTCAACGAAGCCTCGGACAACATTTTCGCTAAGGAAAAAATTGCTCCAAATCACCTCTACTCTGTATATACAGGGTGTCCCAAAAATGTTGTAACACGTTAAAGAGGTGATTCAGGAGGTGATTTGAAACAACTTTTTCCTTACCAAAAATGTTGTACGAAGCTTCGTTAAGAAGACATTAACAGAAAACCCTGAACCAATCGGATCGCGGTAGGGGTGGGTTACGCGTTAGGCGACCGTCCTCCGCTGGCATACTCGCGCTCTGATTGGTCCGGGGTTTTTTGTTAATATCTCTTTAACGAAGCCTCGGACAACATTTTCGGTAAGGAAAAAGTTGTTTCAAATCACCTCCTGAATCACCCCTTTCAAGGTGTTACAACACTTTTGGGACACCCTGTAGTTATTAACCCTTTGCACTCGGGTGGTGTCTCTAGGGCGACAACATATGTAATTTAAAAGTGATTTTGTGGAAGTGCAATTTCAAATTCACTTACATCAGAATACAACTAATTATTAATTGAAATAATACTACATTGAGTCGTGAACGTTCGTAGATGTTTTTCTTCGCAGTAGAGTTTTTGGTTTCATAGAAATTTATTATAAAATTGACTGGATTTGATTCTATAGAAAAATGCCTCGAGCGCAATTAAATCTTCTGCTGGAAAACGATGCCTATGGATTATACACCGCGTATCGAAATTGGTTAAACTTTGTCTCAGGGCTCCCCCTTCATTTTTTGTAAAAAATTAAAAAATCCTGTAGTTTTTTACCTGAAAAGTCCGAAAATACAAGTTAAAAGTTTCAGAATCCAATAGTTTAAAAGATACGAGTACATAAAGATGTGTGTATTTTTTAAACTATTGGATTTCTAAACTTGTATTTTTGGACTTTTCAGGTAAAAAAACTACAAGATTTGTAAATTTTTAACAAACAAAAAAAAAATGGGCCACTGAGACAAAGTTCAGCTTTTTTATCGAATTAGACTTATGTACTTTGTTATATTAAAAATACATCGTTAAAACCAAATTTTAGAAAATGAGAGATAGCCCCCAATACGCCATTTAATTTTTTCTTTATACGTCCTCCTTTGTTTTTGTATTTTTGTTTAAAAACAGCAATAGATTTTCCTATTTTTTATATTTATCCTGTCTAACCCTTACTGGAAGAGGAGTTATAGGACAAAATGCAATTTATAGTTTAAATTGAATATTTTTTGTTGTACTGTATCAAAGATTTTGAAAAAAGTTAGGGATATTCTCATGTATGGTGTACGTGTTTGTGAATTTTTTCAGAATTTTTCGCTGCAAAATGGATTTTAAAAAAATTCTAGAAGTTTTCAAATAATTTTTTTAGTAGAAATTATGAAATGACCAGGTTCATATTTTTACACTGTTAGTGTTTTGTTATGATATTACTAATCTATGTTGGAAAAATCAAATACCCACATTTCTTTATATTACTACCTTAATTTTTCATGTGACCTTGTTCATCTAAAAATTAAGTTATCATTGATGTCTTTTTAAGTATTCATGGATGACTTTGATATTATTACTTCTCTGCGGGCAAAAGGTAGGAAATATCGATTTATAATTTTTTTGTATGTGATGGACCTCTACAAAAAATCTGAAAAAATTATATATTGATAACAATAATAAGTTATTATAACTGTCACAATATGAGCATGGTCACATGAAAAATAAGGTAATAATATAAACAAATGTCGGTTTTTGATTTTCCAACATTGTTCAGTTACTTCCAAAAATCTGAAAAAATTACAAATTAATAATCATAACAAAACACTAACAATGTAAAAATATAAACGTAGTAATTTCATCATTTCTATTAGAAAAAATTAGTTTTAAACTTCTGGAATTTTTTTAAAATCCATTTTGCAGTGAAAAATTCTGAAAAAATTTACATACACGTACACCATAAAGTAGAATATCCCTGATTTTTTTCAAAAGTCTTTGATACAGTGCAACAAAAGATATACAGTTTAAACTGTAAATTGCATTTTGCCCTATAACTCCCCTTCCAGTAAGGGTTAGATAGGAGTTTAGATAGGATAAATATAAAAAATAGGAAAATTAAAGCGTTACGTCTATGTTGTTATATTTTTGTAGTAATGTTTTACTTTACCCTTTTCGTTAACTTAATAATGATTAATTACGTACAAAACGAATACGTAACCACCATAATTTATTAGTGTGTTTTGCAACGCTACAATTTTCATTGACACAACGCTGTTTATTTGAACCGTTAGATCGATCGAGGTGAACTCGAAATATAACGAAGATGCGACGAGTAATCGTCGCAAAGATGGGAATTTCTGCTAAGTAAGCAGAACAGTTTCGACGGCAATCAGAGCGTTACCAGTTAACCGAGTTTTTTCCTCTTGTATTCTTTTTTTATCGTTCTTTCCCTTAAAAAATGATTCTTTCGCTTTGCTATCCTTAATTATGATCTGAAATTATGCGCTCCCTGTAACAGAGTAGTTTGCATGAAAAATTCATAGAACCTTGAACTCTGTGCACGGAATATTAGTTATTAGGTTTTGTCTTCGAATAAGGCAATCTCCTCCTGCTCATTTAGAACATCACTTCAACATACAGAACAGGTAGATGAAATCTAATCACTAGACTGCGAATCTTTGTGCAAAATAAAATCTTTGTTATATAAAAATTGAACCTAAATTGGAATTTTTTTTTAAATATTATATTGCATAGTAAATTTTGTAGTTTTTTTTGTAGTTTCTTGGATATTCGAATTCCCTATGAATGCATAAAAATCCGTGATCTATTTATAAGGTTTTCAACGAAAGGGAGAATTTAAATAAGAATAGTAGAGAAATACAAATGTTCTGTTTGCAGAAGTTGGTTTATAGGAATGTGTGTCATTAAGTCTTTTAATTATAATTGTATTTTAATTATTAATTGAAATAATACTACATCGAGTCATGAACGTTTGTAGATGTTTTTCTTCGAAGTAGAGGTTTGGTTTCGCAGAAATTTATTATAAAAATGGACTGAATTTGATTCTGTAGAAAAATGCCTCGAGCCAAGATTAGCCATCGTTGGCTAGTTGGAACGAAAAATCAGTCTGTTGCAGAGTAATTAGCAATTAATGCCCGTAGTGCACTCGATCGATTTCTGGAGAGTGCGGAGCTCACAAGTCATTCCCTCCCCTGACTCCGAGCATGGTTACTGCCAATGCCCTTTCCGCTGCAGACTGCTGAAACTACCACCGGCTGCCAGAAACTTTCCACCCCGACGGATATTCTCCGGGCAACAAAGGCCCAGCCGCAGTTCGCTTTATGGCGTCCATTAACATACCGAGCGCATCTGCCAGAACTGCGCACGTTCAAATTGGAGAGACCACAGAGAGAGTACTTTAAACGGTAGCCTAAGAGTATCCAAGGGATGATATAAGGGGTTGGTTGATCACATTTTACGGACACCCTATATATTACATATTAATGTACACTGTGCACCCACGAGTGGGATTCATCGTCCGAGATTTAAGTTATGTATTAGACATTAGACATGTATTTCACGCTTTAATTATATCATTAGAAATTATACAGGGTCTCTCAAAAATGTTAGAGGCCCTTAAAAGAGCTGGTTCGGGAGGTGATTTAAAACAACTTTTTCCTTAGCGAAAATGTTGTCCGAGGCTTCGTTACGGAGATATTAACATTAAACGCCGGACCAATCAAAGCGCGAGTGGCTCGGTGGAACGCCCGCGGTAGGCCTGAGCAACGCGCTAGCGAACCGCCCTCCGCCGGCATACTCGCGCTCTGATTGGTCGGGGATTTCTGTTAATATCTCCTTAACGAAGCCTCGGACAACATTTTCGCTAAGGAAAAAGTTGTTTCAAATCACCTCCCGAACCACCTCTTTCAATGTGTTACAATATTTTTGGGACACCCTGTATATGGATATTAGGATGGACCTTAGCCACTTTTGATGACAAATTTCTTTCGAGATCTGCAGCCTAGAATGTTTCTTTTGGATGAGAAAATATTTTACGCAAAATTTGAAGTCGATTGGATAAAAAGGACCACGTGGCGCAATATAGTTGAAAGTTTCGAAAAAGTTGCAACTCATAGTAACTATACTAATATTATAGGTCTTTGGATTTGTATTTTTTTTCTAAATATGAATATGACAAACCGAATATATGTGAATTCTCAAAATAAATAACAATGACCTCGAAAGTTCGAAAATTTTACTTTATAGACAATTTCTTTTTGACGTTATATTTGCCTCGAAAAATAGTGTAACTTTTATTTAAAATTGCATCATTCCAAATGAAATCTCTAAAAAATATTAACAACATTCTTTTCTGCTGACATAAATAAGTAATAAAATAAATACTATTGTTGGACTTCCAATCAAATTCTAATTTTTAATAAACGAGTCACTGTTAAACTGTTAAACAAAACTTATATCTGGACGCGAATTTTGCCCACCTCTGGTTTACGCCAACCACCGATTGGGAATCGATGTTTCAGTTATAACACTCGCTTATTCGAGAAGGCATAAACTTCTCAAGTATCGAGGAGATGTATATTAACATATATATATATTTATTTATATAATATAATAACACAACTAATTCTTATTATTGCGAATTACATATTACAAGGAAAAATGGAGATTAATTATATTACGCTTCAGGAATTCACGATCTATGGAATATATAATATATAGAGTATTATTATACAAGGTGTTCCGAAAATGTTGGAGGTCCTTGAAAGGGGAGGTTCAGGAGGTGATTTGAAACAACTTTTTCCTTAGCGAAAATGTTG
>NW_026534326.1:4154440-4178731 GCF_026225885.1 Hylaeus anthracinus | reverse complement strand
ACTCCCTAATTTCCGGCTCTTATAGGAATTCTGGGACACCCTGTATATCGTAGAACACTAATTAAAGAAAAATATATGGTAAATATCATTCAAATTATATCGTATTTGGTCTCGTTTTAGTCAGAAAAATGTGAGGAATACGATGGTAAAAGTTTTACAATCAAAAATTTAATAATAAAAAAGTTTCACCGTTGCATTTAATTGTCTCACCGACATTCCCTGATGTTTTCGCTCCGTCCTCTCCTTTATTCGCTGTCCTTATCTACGTTCGACGCTCGTCGGCAAACATCAGAATATACGAACTCTACGATAACTGCACAAAGTCAGACCCGAGCTTGTGCAGTTATGGAGACATTACTGTACTTTTATATTACATTTATTGTCTTCTTTTTATTGCTTTTAATTGGATCAATATTGTCAGCTTATTGTTATTAATGCAATTAAATTATATTATAATTATATAGAAATATATTGAATATTTTATAATTTATCGCATCATGCTTACAGGCAGAAACTCTCAACCCATTCGACAATACCATAAAGGTCAGTACTTTATTTGTATTTTAAGAGAAACTTTCCAACTTCAACTTATGAATGTTCCTATTAACCTACGTATTATCCATGTAAATATAATCTATATAAATTTCTCGAATTTCAGAATGGTCTCTTCTACAACCTAAACGAGGGAAATACCGCTGATGTTAGTACCTCACCTGGTAGCGGAGGTAATAGCATCGCGGACGAATTGGCTGATTTACGTAGGCAGGTTATCTTTTTACAAGGTCAAGTGGAGGACAGAGATCGAACTATACAACTATTGCAGGTAAATTAATATTTATCGAGTAACTGTTTGTTACCAACCAAGTTTCTTGGTTCATCTATAAATATAGTTTTATTACAATAAAAGTCAGTTACGTTGCTTAAAAAATAGGATAAACTTTTGTACAAGTTTAAATTTATTTCTGTATGAAAATACTAGTGAAACTATGGAGAAATTTAGAAAAATGGCAAAAGGAAATATTCATTAATCCATGAAAATAAATGCAAAAGTGTAGAGAATATCAAGGGTAATATTCATGTTACGTTACAATTAAAGTGTAACGTTTCATATTATAAGCTAGCAAAATTGCAATATTTTTACTCTAATATAGGAAGAAGTACTATAAACAAATAATGTTTTCTACACACGAGTAGAATTACCATCCTTGAAATATAAAAATAAAGTATATGTCTCGCAAATAAAGAATACTATTCCATCCTCAAAAACGTTGAGCTAATATTATTCATTACATTTATCCAAATGTATTGCAAATTATACTATTTAAATATCAAAATAATACTAAATGTCTTTCAACTGTAATACAAATAAAAAATATAGTATAATAAATCAGATTAAACTATGTAATGTGATTTTTGCAATTTATCATTTCAAAAGAAGTAGATTTAGCTTCCATAAATGAAAAGCAAGAATACATTGTTTTAAAGCCTCAAAAAAGGTACATATAAAAGAATATGATTGGTAAACCTACTCGTGAGCAAACAATTCATACATTCTGTCCTAATAACTTAACTCGACAGTTTCTCAGAGACAATGTCATCAATTTTAACAATTTTATATTTTCTAGTTCCAAATGTCGAAACTTCAAGGACCTAACGGCGTCGACGGTCAAACGTGTGTTTTAACCAATAACCATAAGAATATTCCATCCGCGAATACGTGCAATGCTGCTACGCAAACAGAGAAGGTACGTTTGTCATTTACAAGTCATAACACCACGAATATTCAATAAATAGTAATTATGGTTTACTTAATTGCATCTTACAGATGGTTACTTTTGTTTCAAACTGTTTCAAACAATAGTCACGTAACAATTACTAGTTCTCGCTTTGTGCAAATAATTCACGTAGCAACGTTATAGGGACTCAATGTATATATAAAATTCTTCAAAGCAGTATTATTAAACGCTTTAGCTCAATACTTTAAAGTGACATCAATATTTACAATTATATTCGTAGAATGCATATAGATCTACACATTTATTTTTGATACAAAAATTGTTTGCACATTTGTTTTTGAGTTGCACACATTTCATACATTCTGTCCAAAAGAATTTTTTATTATCATGATTTTATTGTTTACTAACATTTGAAGTTTAATTTTATACATATACAATTTTGTATATCAGTTCGTTGTTATCATTATTGATGTCTATGATCTGCGCATTAAATATTGTACAACTCAACTATACACAAATTAATTTACAATAAGCAGTTAGCATATATCTTGCATAATATTTGGTATTTAAAAAAATTTTAAATAACGCAAGTCGTAAATAATGTACAGAATATTTTACACATTTTCTAAAACGATTTGATGGTACCCCCCTTTCACTTAATACAATTGATGTAATATTCAATTTGTTGATTGCAAACACACAAACATATAGGTATTCGTTCTCATTTGTATGTACCTATTTGTGTACTGCACGTTTTTCAGTCCTTATAAAATGATTAATTAATGTCCTCAAATATATTTAACACATGTCTTGGATATGTTTAATTTTTTTTTTTTTTTTTTTTTTTTGTATGTATTTCTTGTTGTTATTTTAACAGTATATTCAATTATTTATATTTAATTTATTATATATTCTTGTCGCAAATACCACTCACACAATAAATGCTATATTGCAGTTTTTAACTTTAAGAATCTTACTATCTGTCGTATAATTTATTTTTATATTGTTTATTTATTACTGTTCAATTATGGGTACAGACACGTCCAGTGTCAGCAGGACCTTCACTCTTACAAACACTCCCACAGGATGGTGTTATGGGGCCTCTAGTTAGGTGAGCTCTTTTTTCCTGATCTTATAGCTCTATTCGAATATAGAATAATTTTATCTCTTAAGAGTGTCAAGAACTAAGAAATTCAATTTTCAGAAAAATCTTAGGAAACCTTTAGAATAATTTGTGAGAAATAACATAAATTTCAGTAGAAAATCTAGGAGATAACATTAATTAAAAAATTAAGAATTACTACAGTAATTTACGTTTCATTCACACTAAATTAATAAGAATTAAATCGATATTACAAATGAAAATCCTAAGGCTTTTCTTTAAAAGATCTTTTTATTTGACTGTTTAAATAATATTTATTTTCCATAATACTAATTTGAATCCTAAGATTAAATAATAATTTTGTTGGCCAATAAGTTTGTGAAATGTAGAATAAAGAAACTACCCTCAATTTATATAAACATATTACATGCATTTGCAAACACGACTTTGTTCTATTACTTTTAATTATACATTAATATAGTATTTCTTAAACTTTATTTGTCGCTGAACCCCTCAAAATAGTATATAAATTTTTTAACGAAAATCCTAGAGTAAAAGTTAAATTATTATTTTTATAATAAATTTTAAAACTGCTTCATAATAAAATGCCATTATGCATTACAAATTTTACTTCAATTTTATTAATTCTATATTTTCCAATTAAAACTTTTTATATATTGTGAACTAAAGGAATGCACAATTAGGTATGAAAAGAATTGATGTACCCTTACAGATCAAATATATAATAAAATCAATAATAAGATAAAGTGTACAGAACATATATATTTGTGTAAGAAACATGTACGCTACAGTCAATATATAATATATGTAACTAGAATTTTGTAATTCGTTTGAAAGGAAAAGAATATTTAATAGCATCTTTAAATTACATAGCTATTGCAAGAAATTAGGCTAAATGTATTTGCAGCATTTGCAAACATCACACATATATAACATCATAAAATTTGTCATAAATAACCCTGTTGTTCTTGCTGCTCTGGTCATTTATCTTTCCCCGGTGATTCCATGTGAAACAGCTTCAGGATCGGGAAGGTAGAGTCCGTCAGTTTGTGTGACTTACTATTGGGATATTTACTCCTTTCTGCATTAAACGCCTTTATATTCATGCATCTCTTTTATATTAGGATCACTTGTTTAATCATTCGATACTAATGTTTTGGGTTTCTTTTGCATGCGACAGTAGCATACTCTTTTGCTTTTAAATTTCTTTCGTGCTGATTTGTTTGAAATCATTTCAAATGCTTACGAATGTATATAAACATTAAAACATATTCGCTGTAGTACGTCTAATAATATCCTTTAGTACTGTATTTAAGGTTTGCGACCGAATCTTGCTGTATACGTAACTACAATATTTCATTTTAAGTCCACAATTAACAGCATTGTTGAAAATATTCTATTTTTACA
This sequence comes from Hylaeus anthracinus, assembly GCF_026225885.1. Lineage (NCBI taxonomy): Eukaryota > Metazoa > Arthropoda > Insecta > Hymenoptera > Colletidae > Hylaeus > Hylaeus anthracinus. The sequence continues at coordinate 4,174,465 of NW_026534326.1, read as the reverse complement.
ACTATTTTTATATCCAGTATTCAATCTTTAATAGTTTATAGGAACTATTGTATGAAATCATTATTGACAATAATATTAAAATACAATTTGGAATTTATTTCAATCAAATTCAATATACATATCTTACAAACATTTATAGATAAATATCAATTAAAATAGTTAAGAATTAACAATGTGTATGTTCTCAGAACATTGTTCTGCATAAAAAATCATTATGTATTTACTTATTAACGTTTAATAGCAAACTTATATTAATACATGTAACAATTTTTTGTTAATCGTACAATAGAGACACGAATAAGAACAAACATGCTTCATCGTTGCAATTTGAATTTTCTTTCTATGATAGTCTAGATTCGATTGCAAGCCCTAATAAGAATATATTAACCCTTTGGTCTACGATTTACTGTATGATAGTGTGTGCCATAATCAGGTATCAAAATTCCTTTTCACACGACGTGTCTGACTCGTGTTTTTCATGTTCGACTCATTCTGTACCACGAGTCTCACACGTTATTATAGGTTAAAGGGTTAACTAACATAGTTTAATATTTCAACAGTTCAACATGCAACTATAATGGTTCTAACAGTACATTGTATATAAGATGCGGATCTTGCTTTAAAAGTGTCTTTGTGAAACTCTAACTCTCTTAGCAACTGATACTCCTAGCATGTAGTATTTACAAATAGATAAATGTATGATCAATTGTAAAATACAAATTAAATATTTTTTTCCTGGGATATTGTTTTGAGATTATAATGGATTTACAATTAAAAATGTTTCATGCTGCACTTGATAGCCATGTGCGGTAAGTTCACTGCCTATATTACGTATTCTTAAGAAATTTATTAATCCAGACATACTTTTCATTCATTGGTAATTCATCAATTTCTACATTGAACATTTGGTGCCGCATAATTGTAACCAAATATTGGGTTTCTTAGCAATTTTTCGATCATTTTATTCCTACCGTTGGTCTTGGATGATTCCCAAAAGTGATAACGGTCATTAAAGTCGGTTAGTAAAAGTGGTTATTAACATAAATTGTGAGTTAATAAACGCTGTAGCAAAAAATTGTTACCAACAAAGCTTATAGACGACATTTAATTATACAGTGCCTGAAATTTCTATAAAGCCACCACGTTTTTTGGTAATATATTAGAATTATTCTGTACTTGTGATAAATTTGAGTATGATTTCATTTTAGGCGTATTAAGAACACATATATATATAGATTGAAATAATAGAAATAATATTTCTTTAAATAAATATTATTTCTTTAAATAAATATTATTTCTATTATTTCAATCTATATATATATGTGTTCTTAATACGCCTAAAATGAAATCATTGTGTCCACTATATTCAATAAATGGTATTAAAATTGTGTCTAATAATTCTGTATACTTTTCAGAATTCATTTTAGGTGTAATGCAACAGATTGGTGTCTTGATGTCAGGTTTAAATGCAGCTCAGATCATTAATGTACCACTACCAAAATTGCGACTCATTGTTGTCTTTTTTTTCCTTAAATCATGCCAGCAATATTTAAAACCATCTGGCCCATCTAAATTGAATTTCTTTTCATCAGAAAAAATAACAAATTCCCATTCTTTGACCAGGACATGTGTGTTTTTGCAAAATCAAGACGAGCCTGTTTGTGTCTGATTTTGAGTGCTGGTTTTTGCACCATTTTTGTCCAGTGGTATTGTTTGGAATTTTTTAAAATTTGTTGTACACGTCTTGTAGTTACTGGCAAATTTCATTCAACGCAAAGTTGTGCTGCACTTCTCAATTCTCTTGATGCAGATCTCATTAATAATGAATGCTATCTCTTGGTCAGCTTTTGATTTGAAATTCACCCCTTTGGGATGGTTTTTCCCCTAATCTTTTCCTAAATTTACATAATTATTTATAACGGTACGTGATAGGTTAATTTTTTTTGCAATTATGCGATTAGAACATCCCATATCCCTATAAGCATCAATGGATGCCTTTTCTTCACTGGTTAACAATTGTCCTCGTGGCATTTTACTAGTAAGAAATTAAAATATAAAAAATTACCATTTCAATAAATTTACAGATCAATTTTTACGCAAATACCCAAATTACTTTTTTATTGGAGTTTTACTTCCTTTATGGTACCCAGCTGGACTTATTAACTCAGAATCTAAGCACAAACTGAGTGGTCTTATATGTAGAAATTTCGCACTTACAGTGGGTGTAGAAAGTATTCGTACACTGATCAATTTCCAAAATAGCTATGTAAAATTGTAATTTATTATCTTATTTTTTGTAAACAATGACATTCTACATATTCTCGGAAATCTCTAGAATAGATAGATTACAACAAAAATAGCTATTTATCTAAGTTGCGAAATGAGCAAGAAAAAAGAAACAAGTAATCAATAGAAATATTGAAGCAATAAGTATTCGTACAACTGTTTCATTTTTAAAACTTCATTAAAAAGAAAAGAATATATATATATTATATTATATTATAAGTATATAATACTTCCTTCGTAGGGATTTCCTTTTGATTTTATAATTATTGTATACTTCCAACTATTAAATTAACTAAATTATTAGTTATTCGAAGTGGGATCTTCTTCGATTCCTCTATTAGAGCCATTTTTAAAAGCACTTTACTGGAAATTTGATGTTTTCTAACTCGTATGGTGCCATAAACTAATGTGTTTACGTTACAAACTCTACTGTAAACGGTTCGTCATAAGAATCGTACAAATACTTCTTGCTTCTATACTTTTACCCACTTTTTGCATTGTTTTGTTAATTTCACGAATTACATTAACTAGTAAATGTTGTATCTATCTTAGAAACTTCCGAGAATATGTAAAATATCATTGATTGTAAAAAAAGAAGTTGAGAAACTACAATTTCACACAAAAGTTTTTTGAAAAATTGATCGGTGTACGAATACATTCTACACCCACTGTAAGCACAAACTAAGTGGCCTTATACAAATTTCGCACTTATATTTTGCTTCGTATAGCAAAAAATGTAAACACAAAAAATGTAAATTAAATATAATTGTAAATGAGAAAAAAGTAGTAAAGTTAATATTTTTTAAAAATTCGTCAAAATATTGGGTGGCTTTATGAAAATTTCAGGCACTGTATTTGTTACTGTATATTCAGAAACTCTAATTCCCCTAAGTAAAATGAATCGAGGATCAAAATTAATAGAAGAATCTGATGTTTTATATTTGTAGTTGGAGTGACTCCTAGGATCGACACCGCCCTACATCGCGCATAGAGCTTAATGTTAACAGAAGTACGTACAATAAGATCTCGTGAAGAAGAAACCTCGCATCGTCGAAATGGGCATAGTTGTCAGTAAGAAGGACTTTAAAGTCCACTGAAGTCCACCGAGTCGAAACAATATGGAGCAACGCGAGATAAGAACTGCTAAGAACGGAAGGGAGTCCCACGAAGTCATGTTACAGTTAGAGAACTCGCAACTTGCAACATCGACTTTCATACCATCACCGAGACCCTAAACCTCGACAGGCCGATCGCACAACTCGTAATTCATGTAGGTGCGAAGTTACGTTCGACTTTCGTTTATTTTTGTACTACCTTCTTTTATTTCCGCGGGGATGCTGCACAGTTAGCTCTACAAAATCGAATCGTTGCCTTTAATTCGTAGAACGTGATACGGGTTAAATAATTAAATAATTTTTTAAATATTATAATAAACACGAACGATGCGAAATTTCTTTTGCAATCATACAACGAGCAACAGAAAAACGTAATGCTCTGAACATTTGGTACACACGAATAACAGAAATAATGTACAAATAATGTATGGATAGTTAAGGACAATTCATAAGTTCCTATCTTTTCACGTTTATGTTTCATTTAATTTTTATGCTTCACGAATCGCAGAACATGAAATCATTTTTCAACAGGGTCAATGAATTCATTTGATTATTAGCAAAACCTTTGTAATTAGATGTGATCGTGTCACTCTGTTTATGAACGCATACTAATGCATTTTATCATATTCTATAAATTGCAAAAGTTTTGCGAAGAATCTACTCATGTACTTCACTTCACATGCTAGTTAGCTACAGCTAGCAACATCTGTTTATTTACATTCCTTTAAATTAACAGCGGTTGTTCTATGAAAATTTCTTTTTAGTATTTTTAACCTTTTAACCACCAATACTGCGAAATGGAAACTTTGCTCTACGAATGGAGAAAAATGATTAATCTTAACACTTTACCAACCGGTACCAGTTCAACATCCAATGAATATTTTCGCTTGTCTTATGCTCAGGTAAATTTGTACGCTTTCTGTTATTATAGGATAATCAAATTTAATAAACTTTATTCTTTTTATTTTTGTATTTTACTTTTTGTATTCACCATCAAGGCTAAATTTGTTAAAATTGTATAAAAATATGGAAACTTACAGAGCGAGGCAACTAGTATCTCAATACAAAGTAACGAATACTTGCTAATTACCATAGCAACCGATTAAACAGTTACCAGTCGGTGAGCATTAGAGACAAAAAGCTACTTAATCAGCCACCAGTTGGTAAAGTGTTAAGAATTAACCTTTGCTTGAACATCACAGTTTCTAAAACATCTTTTTAATCTTTTAATCCTTTTAGTTTAAACAGCACCATGCTCTTCAACGACTCAATCATTTCTTTCTGAATAATTTTCTCTATTCTCAGTAGCTTCGAGCCAACTTCTTGGCAACTTTTCATTTTTATACATACTATTAAATACCACATTTTAATTTCAATGTATTATTCTCTATTTAATGTACAAATTTTTGACGATAAGTAATATGTTTTAATTAGTCCTGATCCTAACAGTAATGTACAGCTGTTCAGATCAGATCGTTCTTGTAAATTTCTTTATAATTTATGTTACTTGTAATTTATTCCATCGCTGGCATGTAAGATTATATTTGGTGCTATTAATTCTTTCAGTTTGCAATATTTAGATTCTCCTGAATTATAGAATATATAAAAATATCGTAACTGCAATGGCCATTGGTTATTTTTAATGAAAAATTCTTGAAATTACGATATAGTTATTTACATATCTTTAAACGAGACAATAAGAACCATTTTAAATGGTCGGTGTATCAATGGAAGAAGGTAAAGATAAATTTATAATTTATTCAAGATAAATCGATATCAGGAGATACTAAATATCTTATATATTGTATATTCTTTTTGTATAATCTTTAATTTGTACAATGGTATAATAATAAAATGGAGGAGAATCGAGAGGATAAAACAATTTTTTATATGGACAAATGTAGTAATGATATTGAATTTAGTGGGTCTCACCTTCGTAATGTAACAGGCTGATATGTATGTATGTATGTACAAGAGTGTACCGCAGGTAGAGAGAACCTCTTTAGGATGACAGACTGAATATCAAGTAACGATGTTACTTTGGAAATAACTGGAAGGATATTTGATGATTTTCATTATTAATATTTCGGTTATAACTGTTTAAAAAACAGTGTTGTCACAAATTTTTAATAAAATTGACTTCATTTAAAGATTATTTCACATATTCTTATTTACTTTTGTTTATTGTTGCAAAATGTGAAACTTAAATATTTTTTAATAATGAAAAGTCTTCAAATTATAAATATTAATCATACATTTTCTTTTTGTCTCTCGTCTTTCAATTATTATGTTACATCTCGAAATTGATTACACGTTTAAAGAATAAGGTAATTCTATGATAAATTTAGTTTCTCGCATATGATATTTTTACTTGAGCAAAAAACATTTTTCAGTTAAAACATTGACATTACCTTTTTCTGTAATTATTCTTGATTATTACCATGTGCAGTTTCCTGCTGAAAAAAATGCAAAATTTGAAAAACTGTGCTCATGTATCTCTACTTACTTTTGCCAAAAAATAGTTGAATTCCTTATTAGAATTAAATCTGCTTTTTCAAGATAGATATACTTGAGCACAATAATTGATAACATTTGTAGAATGTTTTATGAGATGCAAACAAGTTATTCTTTAAAATATTAATATTTATGCAACAAACATACAAATATTATATATATATTTAAAATATTCTAAAATTATTTTTGTGATTATAATTGTGCACAAATATTTATATCCATGCTTAATTACTGTATAAAAGTTAACGAACAACTTTCAGCAGGATGCTCTTTCACACCCTTGTCGTGTCAACAGTTGAATAATGTGCAATTCTTCAAAATTGTTATAATGCTGATGAAATTATTTGATTAATATGGTGTACTAACAGATTGTAAAGGAATTCGCACAAAACGCAAGTTTATTTGTTTCAGCTAGCTTTTTAAATTATATTAATGTTTTCGATGCTTTAATATTGTAACCATTTCTAAAAATTTTGGTAACTTTAGAATGAATGAGAACAAATTGTACTTAAGTAACGTGCAATATTTTTTTTGTGTTAGATGAACAGAATTAAGTTTCAACAAAGTAGCAAATATACCTGACTTGAGCAGTGAATGATATATGACTAAGCAATTATCATTATAAATGCTGCTGTTCCTTGAACGTGTAGTACTGCATTTATAAAGTGTAAAATCTTTTAACGATAGGCACCTTTAAATGGTTAATATTAAAAAAAAAACATGGCAACCACAAGTCAACCTTGTAAAATCTTAATAAAATACAGCTGGATTATCAGTCTTATTTAACATTTACAAAATACTAAATATAAATAAAAGCTTTCTCTTGTAATTAAATAGAAACACGGGTAATTTATGTCCTGTATTAGATAAACCTTACTTTAATTTGTACATTATATGTATAAATATGTTGCCTCTGTGGTCCTAAATGCGATAGAATAATAAATGAAGTTATGTTTGATTGGATCGTTATTAATGTCATCCTGGCTTATCATTGCATATAAATTCAACATTGATTATTCATTAATATATTAATTATTGAATGTAGCAGAAAATATTTTTGTATGAATGTTTGTCAGAAGTATTATTACACAGTCATGAAAAAATAATATTTATTTTTCCTAGGATATATAACATTATTCATTCAGTAATATGTGAATAAAAGTACTTTATTTAAAATGTGTCTTGTATTAGCCTTTTTACATAATCCAAAATTTCTAAAAAGATTTCTCTAAAAATATATTTATTTATTTTTTGTGTGCCATTAGTCTTATTCGATAAACATTGTTTTACACATCAATGTTAACCACTACGCTTTAGTAATAAAAATGATACTGGTAAACTGGGAATTTATAAAATTTTATTTGATGTATTATATGTTGCAGTTTTCTACTTGTTTTCTTCTTGTTCGAAACATATTTTTTGATAAATGATCATCATTGATTCGCATTTTTCTATAATAAATATACACAAAGGTAAAAACAAAAATAACATGTATTGTTCAAAATTTATTTTCTTTTTCTCAATGTATATCCTCAAATTTCAAAGTACTGCTTGCCAAGTAAGCAATTTTACAATGTTCATCATTTTTATCTTACGTACATGGTTATAATTTTATATTAATTCTTAGAGTTCAAGATTTGTTGACAAAAATGTAATTTCATAAATAATCATGAACCACGATTAAGAACGATTAAGAACGATTAAGAACGATTGTCTATAGTAGATCGTTGTGTACAAAACAATGTTTTAGGAGAATGTTTGCTGGATACTTCTTTACAACTATTCAGGACATTTTATATTCGTATAATGAGCAACGTATATTTAAAACATGGGACATCATGAGCACTCATCTTTCTATGTTTACGTTGTGTCATTATTAATATTTAAATTCTTGTAAAATTTATATTAAATAATGTTAACAGAAATCGTACTTGTATCTACAACTGCTGAACTGGTATGTATATACGTAATGATTTTTTTTTTTACGATTTTATAATTATTACTTTATACATATTAATGTATTTACTTGAAACTAAATTGTCTATAGATACTTTGGTATCGAGATTACTCTTAGGTTCTGTTTTCATCAAAGTATTTACAACAATTACAGGGAATACAGTTTCCTATTGTACGCAGTTCGAGAAAAACAATGCTAACGATATCCCTTAAATCAATTTATTACTGTCTACTTTATGATTGGTGTTATGCATAACGCATAAAAAGTTTTATTTCATACTGCCTTCTGTGTACAAAACAATAAATACGTTTACAACATAATACAAACACATTGCTATCTGTTAAACGTGTTAATCGATTGCTATGTCGAGAGAGAAGTTACCCGTGATAAATGAAATTCATCTAAGCTCACTTAAGGATTATAAATATGCTTATAATCCATGCGCAAGAGGAACGACACTATGGTTATGATTCTAAATACAAACTATCAAAAGAAAAAGAACTTTGCGTCGTGATAAATGTTCTCTCAGAAGATCACAGTTTATCATTAAACAAAATAAAGTAAGAAAAAGAAAACGAATTTTTTCAAGTATCAATGAAGTGATAAATGACTGGATTTATTTAAAAGTTCATTTAAAATTTGAAATGTACTAGTAAAATGATGACAATGTTTAATGTAAACTTATTTCGAGATTACGATATACACTGTCAATTAGTACCTGGCACGTTAGGTATTTTTAATAATTTTTAAGGATTTCGTCTATATCTACATAAAATTTGACAAGTTGATTATGAAAACTTGCGATGTAATAATCCGTTCTAATATCTGCATAATTCAGTATCGTTTATGTGTACTAGTTTTTCTCTAACGTAATATGCACAGAAACAGGTTTACCACACATTGTCACTGAGTGAAAAAAGTTATAAAACAGGTTTTTTTTTCAGAGTCATTTACTTTCTCGTGGGGAAACTTTATCCCATCCACCTTTCGTGCTATCGCCACTAAACACGTTTATAGCTTTCTTGTTACTAATACAGCTAGAATTTTATGTCAACGCGCGAGCATCTTTTACAATAAATAAAGAACGTAATGTCTATTACTTCTTTTCTTTATCCGTAACTTCCTCCTTAACCGAAACTTAATTGTCACATTTTTTGTCTTTATCTGTTTCTGGAAAATCTTTCTTTAACGCAATCTTGTTGTCCCCCCATCTGGTATCTGTTTTAAACTTATTCTCAATTTCAGATCCATTCACTTCGCTAACTTTTTCATCTTGTATCTCAACGATTTCTACTTTCTTTGTATCAGACTGCATCATCTTCGCTGCTATATGATATATATTTTTCACTGCGGTGGAATATGTATGACATTCAGTCTGCGGAGAGAAAAAGAATGAATAAAATATTAATATATCTTCAAAATCATCTGTTTCCATTATAATTTTATACATAACCTACATAACCTGTAGGTTTGAGTCCTTTTCAAAATTCTTAAATGTTCTCTAAAGTAATAATCAATATTAAAGTAACATAAGAAAATAATTAATATCTTATTATTTTAATTTAAAAACATTAATTTGTTTGCTTGTAAAGACTAATGAACAAACCAACCGATATGTTTTACAATCTTATTACGTTCCTTTTGTATAGGAACAAGGCTGTACTCACCGATACTTTCTTGAGCTTTTCATCTGTACTCCTTAATTTATCTTTGTACATCTTCAAGTCTTCGGAAAGAACTTTAATATTATTTGTCTGTTTTGTAGATTTATCGTTTACTATTGTCAGCTCGTGCTGCAACTCCATCATGCGTTCTTCCGTATCTAATCGAGCCTTTTCCGATCTCTTTAATTGGCTTACGAGTTTCTCTACATCTAATAAAGAGCCTTTGTACATGACAAAACCTTCCGATATGATTGGTTCATCGGATTGCTCTGAGGTTATATCTTTACGTGCTCTCTTCGATGGTGGTCCACTTCCAACAAATACTGGTAACAATTTTTTGTTTCCTAAAATAGAATAAAATATTAGTGCTGTACTCAAATAATAATAATACTCAACTTGTAAGAGTTTGAAAATGTACCAAGTGCTAACGAACGTAGTATCTCTTCTTCGTTCTCTGTCTTAGTTTCATCCTTGTCTGTATCTTTTTCATCTTTCTCTTTCGGATCATCTTCCTTGGATCTATCTGTTAGTTTACGATAATGCAAAGAATCCCTTGTTACTACCTTTTGTACTAATTTACGAACTTGAGCTCTTGACAAATTCAATCCTAAAGTATAAATAAGTTCTTCGATATCTTTGTCGAATATGTATCCGCAATGAGTTTGATCAAAATAAACAAAAGATAGTAAAAGGTAAGGATCGTATGTGTACAATTTTGTCTTCCTCTTCCTTCCATCCCTATCTCTATCTCTTCTGCCATCTTTAATTGAATCATCATCCTGCAAAGTAAAATAATTATAAACTTAGAATCCAGTAATATATTCAATGAGATATATATATATATATATATATATATATATAATTTATCATTACGTCAGATTCTTCTTCTTCTTCGTCATCATCGTCATCGTTCTTCTCCTTTTCTCGCTCTCTATCATCAGTTTTAATTTTTGCATCCTTATCGTCCTTCTTATCCTTACTTCCTTCTCGTTTCTTGTCATCTTTCCTTTCATCTTTCCTAATACATTTTTTCTCATCGTCCTTCCTTTTATCGTCCTTCTTTTCATCTCTCTTGTCATCTTTCTTATCCTTCTTCTTGTCCTCGTCCTTTTCTTTAGGTTTTTCAGGAAGACTGCACAATGACCGATAAATTCGAAAGCCAAAATCTCGCATTAACATTTCGTTAAAGAGTTCCGCAAATAGTGATACTTCGAAGGAATGTTCCTAAAAATAAATGAATTATTAAACTACACCGTTGAATTAATTCCTTAAATCGAGGTTTTACCATAGAACGTTTTTTTATATGTAACATAATTTGATATACGAGCATATAAATGTAATACCTTTGTATCTTCTGGTCTATAATCTAAAAGTACACTTAAAGACATAACGGTACAATCGAACTTTCCACTTTTAGCCATTCTGGAAGGATGAACGATGATGTGAGACGATTCCGGTAAAGTGTACCGTTTCTCAAGAGAAGCACGTTCGCGTTCACAAAGCTTCCTTCTATCTTCATCGTGCTGTAATAATATGACATTAATAAAGTTACACAAATCAATTTATTGTAATTAAAATATGTATACATCATATATCGTTATACATTGACTTTTATCTTTAATTATTAGAACAGGAATACTAAATAATACTATTATACTAAATAATACTACTTACATCTTTAGTATCTCTGAATTTCTTATCGTCTTCTTCCTTCGGTGGTGGTGAAATATCTTTTTCATTTTCGTCGACATCATCTTGTCTTCCTTCTTCCTTAGCTTGTTCTGAGGTTATCGCCTTTGTAAGTCTTGCAAGCAACTGTGACTTCAGCCCTTTGCAATTTAAAGTACGCGCAGCTAATTCTTGTCGTAGTTCGGTCACCTGTATGAAATTAATGATATATAAATATATGCAAGTGATAAGGAACCTAACGGTCACTAATAATCATAGTGAAAAAGTACTGACGTTCAGAGATTTTGGATCCAGCTCAGAATAATGAGTGGGGTCCTTTTTCTCGGGCACAGGATCATCCTGAAAAGAAGAAATCATGCATTATGCAACGGAAGTAAAGTACAGGATACAAAACTACAAAACAGAAGCAGCCCCTATAACGAAACGAAACCACTCCCTCTTCATTCTTTCAACGCTCTTTATTTTACCACCACTGTCTCACATTGTAATGACATACACGGTTCTTCATTCACGATGACCTTCAAGTATGACTCAAGTAACTGCTAGATTCTCATAGTGTCCTGGCTCTGGTGTCTGTGTGGTTGATAGGTTATGGATAATATCAATAATGTTGTATACAACGATTATCAAATGAAACTTTTGAATGATTTATCAATGATGGTGAGGGTTTCGGGAAAGGGAATGGCTCAGCTGCGCTCTTCTCCGAGCTAGGCTTGCTTGCTTCTCTTGTTAATGTAATGTGACTGCCAGTGGCTAAGGGAATACTTGCAATACATTACTCATTGATCTTTCTGTACTATAGCTCAATTATTTCTGACGACGATGTAAACGTCCTAAAAATATTCCAATCTACGATATACGATTATTATATCATTTTTATATCACTAAGTATACGATATATCATACAGATATAATAGAAAAGATGTCAATGAAAATTATATATTACCAGTGGTGGATCTTTTTTTATCAAGATTTGAAGTTACTTATTTTGAGAGACTATTTCATTTTTTGGAAATTTTCTATTCTAACCTATCGTTAATATAACGAATATCACATTAAATCAATTACCTATTTCTTATATAGTAAATATCACTTTTTTCAATTTTTTAAATACACTAACACAGCTAACAATAAATTCACAGATATTAAGATTTAAATAAAATTAGAAAAATAGGTTATTTATGTGACCAATATCATTTTCTGAAAACAAATAGAATTTCTTTTCTACTTCTGAATAATAGTTAATTTAAAGTCAACAAATGTGAAGCTCTACGAACCCTCTTTTACCATAGATCCACCGCTGTGTAATAATTATATTATCAAATTGCATTCTATTATAATTAAAGTTATAAGATCATAAACAATTGTTAGTGTTGTTACGATATTTAAAACCAAAATTAATTTACACAGTTAACAGTCAAAATTCAAATACACTCAATTCCCTGATTACACGATTCTGATTTAACTGGACTCAGAAAAAACTAATTCTAAGAACTAATTCTATTTGTTTTTTGCACGAATGGTTAGCTTTAATATAATTTCACAATTTTTAGTATGAAAATAATACTACTATGTTTATATATTCAACCTTTGTTTTACAGAGGACACGGATGACACCAATAAAATTTTAGGTTTCTCACCTTCAGAGGTGTATTCAATCACGTTTTTCATTTTTAATTACTTTATACTTATCATGAAACTTCTTTTCCTATACTCACTTCCTTTTTGATAATTCTCAATTTTTTCTAATTTGAGTAGGTAATCCCTATTCAATATAGTATATTCGAAGCATTGTAATGCAAGTGTCCCTGTTAATTATTTACACTATTCTTTAGAACGTATCCATGTATCCAACGTAACCATGTAGAAAGAGAATTGAGTGTACCATAATACAAATATAATATATGATACGATAATGTTCTCTAAGAGAAATCTGAATAGTTTAGTTAAAGAATAAACAGCGAAATATCGAAAAACAAGAAAATACAAGATTGGATCAATGAGCAAGTAGAGCCTATTGAAAATCCAGTTTAGTAATGGGAAAACAGTTGCACGATTATATAATGTAATAAAAAGGTAAAAGTAATATGGGATGATGTTGGCAGTGCCTTTTGATCAGCGACGGCAGCCTCATCAGTGTCATTGGCAGCATCCGATTCGTCAGGGTTAGAGACAGCGCGCAGCAATTTTCGCTCCAGTTGTTTCTTATAGTTGAGTTGCAGGCCATCCCATTCCAATCTGGTAGGTACACAGCTCCAAACATCTGGGAGAAATAGTATGACGGTTTCAACGCGAGAGGGCACCACTCGCCCCGACTTGTGGGTCGTTTCAGCACGTCTGTAGTAGAGTTCCAGGAAGCGGTACCTGTGCCGCAAGGAAAAACAATATCCAAACGTCAACTCAGGTTAATCCCGCTTAGCTTTGCCTTATATGCTAAGTGTTCACTGTTTGTTCGTAAAGCCCACGCACTGCATACAAAGCCACACACAGCGCACAATGTAGATTATACGATAAAGCACGACTGAGTGGGTCACAACGATAATAGAACAATAGTGATGATCTGTCTGCCACGACTGCTCATAATATCATCATCTGGGTGCTCGATACAGGATCCAGTGCAGCGATTTCCATCAGCTCGGTCGTGTACAGTACAAATGCATACTTCCTCTATAGAGATTGAACTACAACCTTAGTTTACCAAATCAGTACTTGCATTAGAAGTTACTTTTCCTTACGTAGGGATACACCTGTCGAATGTTTCCTAACGCTACAACATTCGATCTCGTGTCTTTAACGCAGTTCAGTTATGTAAAGATTACGCATATCACACATCTATACAATAGAGATTATTGAACAGAGTCCACGAGTCCAATATTTTTTAAATGACAGATTTTAATTTGAGCATTCTGTTTTACCGAAGTAACTCGATAATGTACCAGCGAGTAATGAAATAATAACGAGCAGAAGAACTAGATAGCATCACGTTGCTCTTAAGATAAGTACTTCGAATTGTATTCTAAAAATTAAAAAAAAAAAAAGGGGGGGGGGAAGTAAAGTGTCAATATCTGAAGAATCGTACCACTGAGTGCAGCTGGATAGATCAATTCCTGTGAGCGCTTTACAAGTCCTCACTGCTGTCCTGATCAGAACCGATGGATCCTTGTCAGGATTAGGACCATCCAAAGAAGGACTCCACGGCCCACCAATAGCCATCGTTTCATTTTTACCTCGTAAGCCTACCAAGAAATTTATTAACCGTGTGGGATGTACATAATCACGATCTGGATCTCTATCCTCAGAAACACCACAACACCGTTTATATATGTCCTCCATGGCAGGCATGGATATCAGCATAACCTACAAAATGTATATACTTTAGTAAAATTTGATTTTTATGCTAATTTTAAAACGATATCACTTTAGGAGATAATTATCAATTTTAACTAGAGTTTGGCATTATTTTAATAAATTTTTATCTAGACAAATATCTAGATAAATATGGTGACTAGTCAAGTTTTATTTGGATAAAACTTTCATTCGAATAAAGTATTTGCAAATGAAACATTCCTTATTCGAAGTTGAATGAATAAATACTTCTTCGTTGTAAATGAAAGCAATAATCATCATACGCACATGTTTTCGCTGTATGTATGTATCAAATATATGTTATATAGTATATATGTGTGGTATGTGTGATTATTATGTGGCACACATATGTGGTATTTGTATTTTTGTATGGAATGTGCGTCTTTTGCCGTACATTTATGAAGAATGCATGCTTGTACTTTTGTGTGTAATATAATTTTGATGTAGCGCAAACAAGTTACATGGAGAACTGAAATGCAATGTGCAATATTACATACACATATACAGTCAGTGTAAGAAGTATTCATACAGGAACCAATTTAAAATAAATGGTTCCTGTACGAATACTTCTTACACAACTTATTACAAGAAGTACTCGTACAGCAACCAATTTAAAATAGATGGTTCCTGTACGAATACTTCTTAGACTGATTGTACGTCTCAAACAAGCACGTGCGTAAGTAGATTTTCTCATTTTCATTAAGTATGAATGTTAATTCGCCTTTTTTCATTATTCAAAGAACAAGTTACTTAGATAATAAATAATGTTTTATTTACTAGTTACGAATAAAGTTGTATACGAAAAGAAAACGTATTATTCGAATAAAGCATCATTCTTTATTCGTGTATCTTTTTCTTCGCAGAATGAAGACGGATGAATAAATTCTTCATAATATTTGTACTGCGAAAAAAATTCATTTCAGATAAAAATCTAGATAAAGCCTTATTTGTTATCTAAATAAAAAATGTCCAAGTCTGATCTTAATTACAATAGTCAATATTAAGACGTATAGTGCATTTTAGATCTAAGAGTGTGGAGCGATTTCTATATGTTTATACAGAACAGAATAAGAATCGTATCACAGAAGTAGAAAGAGTTGTGTATAGAAATCGCTGCACATACTTACATATAAAATGTCCTACAAGACAATAACAGTATTGTTTCTTTCTGTGAATAATTTCAACCACGAGAGGTGTAATGTGACAAACCTTCGCCGAAAAAAGATAATCAGCATCTGAGGGCTCTAGTACTGCTGTATTCTCAATACAAGGATCAACGTCCTTATGCATAACATGGAAAGAACATGGTTTATTAAGAGCAAATGGCATGTGTGGCGGAAATGCATCGACCCATCGGAAATTAGTAGAAAAGAAGTCACTAGGTATATACATATTTTGATAACGTCTTCTTATTTCAAGCACATCTGCTTCAGGCCTAACAGTAATAATTAGCAATAAAATTATAGTACAAAAGGAATATATTATAATGCATATAAAATATACTTACAAGTCGAGAGCTATTTTTGGTATCTGTACCATATAACGAGGTACAACTCTGGTACGTCGTCGTGGTCTCGGAGATTTACTTCTTCTAGTCCTCGATGGACTGCGTTCTTCTTTCTTTTCGCGTTCTCTGATTCTTTCTTCGCGACGTCTCTTTCTTTCAATCTCGTCTTCTTCGTTTTTGCGTTTTTGAGGAGATCTTTCTCTTACTCTTCCAACTTTGTTGCGATTACTAACGGTATTAGCGCTTGTTGCGCTAGTTGTAAATCTAGAAATAATGCTTGCTCCATGAAACGGTTATATTATACATGAACAAACAATATAATTCACATAATATTAGTAATATATATAATTCATATTAGACACACAACAGAAATTTACATTTGGTGTTGAACAGCCTGTGAACTTAGATTTAGAACCTCGTTAGGGATTTACTAGGTTAACTCAAGAATTGAAATAGCGCATCTTTCACGTTAGGAATGAATCTGTAACACAGTAAACTATTAATACTTTCCCAATTGCTCTTATCTAATACTTTCCTACACCCTTTATTTAACTGAAAACATTGAAGGATAACAATAAACGCTCACAGACTGTTTAACATGAGATACTTTACCTATCGACAAGTACTTTCTTCCCAAATGTTTATAAATACGTATTATTTACCTATTGTTAGCATTTTCGGTAGGTGGAGGTACAGCGTTGTATGTTCCTGAGGTTCGATTTTGTTGTGGCTGTTGTTGTTGCTGCTGTTGACAGGCAGTTTGATTATTTTGCTGTGTATTAGTATTACTATTATTATTCCCCATAGGGAGTACTTGTATTCTAGTAGCGCTCCATTTAAATGGCATGGTTGGGTTGTATGATGCTTCTACAAGTACACGATCGCCAACAACTGGATTGGAACCCTTAACGCATTCCCTAAAATAAAAATGTTACACAATGTAAATTATAAGCTAGAAACATAATATACATATGTGAATTTCGATTTCATTACTTAGTTCTAAACAAAACGTCTTCGTCCACAAAACCAAAGGTATTGTATACTTGAGTTACTGTGCCAGTAAAAACTCTTTGCTTGGTAGACGACGAAGGTACATTTTGTTGCACTTGCTGTGGTACACCAGATACAGAAGGTTGAAATGCATTTGTGTTTAATCCTCTTGGTGTTGGATATGAAACTGTAGCAACTTGCGGGTATAACTGCCCTGCTATACCGGATGGCAAATTAGATCCGAGCGTTGCCATTGAAGCCATAGTTATATTGGGCTATTTAATAAAATATCTGTTACTCAATATCTATTAACAAATACTTTAACACGAGTTATTTCTTAAGTATTATAAAATACAAATTACATGTGGATAATGATTAGTCATATAGAGTAATATAAGTTTAGATTGAGATTTATTGAAACTTTAATCTCAATATTTTAATGAATAAGTTTTAATAAATAAAACATACGCATAAAACACTATAACTTTAAACAAACTATATATATTTGACAAATAGTTATCCAATTGTTAAAAAATGTATGTATCGAATTCATGTGGTATATACAGTGTTGAAATTAAATCTATAATCTAATAAATTCATATCAGTATTTTTTAAAGTTTGTAATTTTACTAAATTTTCAATATTTAACAATTTTAACATTTCAATAACATTTTGTTTATATTTAAAGTTTATGGACATGTTTTCAACTTAGAAAACTGGCTACTTCGTACTAAACTCTGCTTACCATTCATTTAACAAAATTTTTTTAAATAACTTATATACAAACAAAGCCATAGAAAAAAGATAAAATAGTCTTCAATCAATTTCCATCTTAATTTGTATTGGTCTAGATAGCTAATTGTTGTCTGCATTTGAAATCTGTTTTATTTAATAATTACCAAATGCAATTTACCAATGTAAATTGATTATTTACTAAAATATAATCTGATTATATTTGACACAATACAATTACAATGTAATCATACTGTAATTATTGTGTAATTGCAGTGTAATGTATATAATTACCACATAATTACTGTATGATTACTTTGTAGTCATTGTACGACTGAAGTACATTATCCAACTTTGATTAATAATAGTAAATTAAAATAATAATATAAATCATTCTGAAATTACATAGCAGACTATTATTTATCATTTTGAACATATGTCGTATTATTTACTTACTGTATCATTAATCATCTGCTTTTATTACTAACCTGTTGTAATCCCAAGCTTTGTTGATAGACTTGTTGAGTTTGCTGTTGATATTGAACCATAGGTTGCCCACCTATACTACCCATCGCCTGACCTAACATTTGTTGTTGAATGTTTTGAATGCCTTGTCCTAGATAGAAATAAAAATAAAACATGTGCTAAATATACTTCTAATGTTCAACTGTTAATGTTTACATGATGAGATATACTATGTAAATTGTATTACAAATCTGTTGCATAATATACGATATTGGTTCATTATTTTATCGATGCATATCGAATATTTATTTTTAATTTATTTTGAAATACAAAAGATTTATAATATGTTCTCGCTTTAAAAAGTTGTGCGATTGTAAAAAATGAAAATACACATATATTATTTTCTTGTTTATCTGTGCTTAAAAATTAACATTTATCTGAAATTCACGTATGAAATTTACGAATACATACAGGAGTTTAGTGTGTAAAAGGAGAAAAGAAAATTGTTTTATTTAATTGTGGTTGCAAATAAACACTGTAACAATTTAGAGTTTTCTTTCCCTTACAAAATATATCGGAGTTCAATATTTTTGCAAAGAAGTAATGAATCATTTTTTCATATATTTTGACAATGTAAAAAGCATCGATAAGAATCGTTTTATAAATACATTCTACTGGCTTGTGTAAATTATAACAGAAACTTGGCAACGTTGTTGTCTTGCACACGAGACGACAATAAGACATATATTAATAATGAAGTCGACTCACCTGCATTGCGAACCCATGGTGGGTTTTTGCCACCTCCAAATGGCGAAAGATTACTCATTTCTTAAAAAGTATGTAATATTATTAATAATACAAGTTTAACAAGATCTTGCACTCTTTTAATTGAGCGTCCTTCATTCGGGCGCCATCTTTTCAGCTGTGACTACTGAAATCAAATGTTGCCCTCTACAGGAAGTACAGGGTGTCCCAAAAGTGTTGGAAGTCATTGAAAAGGGTGGTTCGGGAGGTGATTTGAAACAACTTTTTCCTCGGCGAAAATGTTGCCCGAGGCTTCGTTAAGCAGATATTAACGGAAAACACTGACCAATCAGAGCGCGCATATGCCGGTGGAGCGGCCGCGGTAGCCTATCAGCGCGATCGCCTAGGCGCTCCAACGGTATACGCGCTCTCTGATTGGTCCGGAGTTTTCTGTTGATATCTCCTCAACGAAGCCTCGGACATTTTCGCTAAGGAAAAAGTTGTTTCAAATCACCTCCCGAACCACCCTTTTCAATGACTTCCAACACTTTTGGGACACCCTGTATATTAAATTTTAAATATCGAATGAAATGTCTACTAATGCCTACTAAAACTCACCAAAGCGTTCAACAACATAAAAACTATATCACAACGCTCAACAATTAATTTTTGTAATATACTAGTAATGTTCTGATAATGATTGTTTAAATAATTCTAAAAACTATTAAATAGGAATTCAGTTTGATTAAGTCGTATATGTCACAGATGTACAGGCAGAATGAATCTCCAATTTTGATCAATTTTGATGGATTGAGACCTGATAACAGTACTGAATGATGTGTTTTTCAAATAATTTATAATGAATAAGATCTCTTATTTTCAGATACAGTCCATTGTAACCGAAGTAATATATTATTCTATTTATATACATTTTTGAGAAAATAACAATTACTATTTTATTTGAAATAATTTATTTGATATACATAACAAAACTAG
>NW_026534326.1:4141221-4154430 GCF_026225885.1 Hylaeus anthracinus | reverse complement strand
TACTATTTTATTTGAAATAATTTATTTGATATACATAACAAAACTAGTAATTGAAATAGAAGATTTAAAAATGTTATTTTAAATAGTAGACATTAAAGGGAATGCCGGTGGATTCATATTTCACGTATAACAAAAGCTCAAGCAATCAATTGAATTATTACAAAATGAAATAATACAACTTGTTTTTGATTCATATTTTTAAATGTCACAATGAAACATTTTAGTTTCAATTTTGAAATATCTTACAACAGTAAAAATAAAGCTAAAATAAATAGCAAATTCAATTGAATAAAATTTCTAAATAATTAAGGATCTCAACCATTTAACATTATTACACTTTAAAGTAATCAACCATAGGAATTTGCAGTAATATACAAAATTATTATTAGGTTGCACGTTTGTAAGTATCAAAAGTAAATGTTAGTTTAAACAATATTTAATCACTGATAAAACTTTATAATTTAAAGTTCTGACATAGATAAATTGAAAAATAATCTGTAATATAAGTCATGCGTAGAATATAATAACTCTTATTATCTAACATACACATTTATTGCTTTAAAATAAAATTAAGAACAAAAAAAATATTTTACAGTTCAAAATATATTTTCACTTCAAAAAGTAAAAGTTTTCACATTTACAGTTTTGGGATAAGGAGAACGATATTATCTTTTCCTTACGTGTCCCTATCTTAGCTTTATCAGTATGAAAACTACACATTTAGGTGTGTATTTCAAATCTTTTAAAATATAAAAATACGAAAATTAAAGAAGAAAAGAAGAAAACAAAATATTTTCATGTCACGTTTTAATTGTTTATATTAAAATATTTTACTTTTGCAAATAGTCATGTTACATTCGAATCATCTTATTTGTGTTCAGTTCGACATTCATTGTTGAATGTTATGTCAAATGTAAAATATGTTCAAACTTTGTTAGAAAGAACATCACTTATTTTTAAACTGTTGTGAAATAATATAATTGCTGCACATAATTTATTCTTTACAAAGTATATAGAAAAAATGTAATTGTAAAAGTTGTCGAGTATCAATATATTGAATACAAAATATTGTATTTGTGCACTTTGGGATTTTCAAAGTATTTTCTGTATTGGGAAGTAGAATATTTTAAACAATTTGCGTAAAGCTGAGGTTTACTGCAATTTCTACAATTTCTTTAAATATTCTAAAATTACACAATCTAAATAGAAAAAGAAATAGTTAAAAAATAGAATTAAATAATGTAAACTGATCGGAAATAATTAGAATTAAAATATGCATCAATAAGAGGCAAGTCTAATTGCAAGATAATAGTCGATTGCTTAATTAACTTGATTGATTCATTTAACAATATATCTGCATAAAAATCGAGTACTATGCATTTTATTCATTGCGACAACTGCCACACGCGGATAACAGAACGTCATGTCCGGTGTAAATGCACAATGAGATTGAACAGAATCATGATTGGTCCACAATCAAGATTATCAAGATCCAAGGCAATGCATGACATAACATCCTTTGGTTATGTCAAATGAGTTGTATTGATATAATTGTCCGTGTATAATATGAATTAAAGCAAAATACCGATATAATTAATTTTTAACTTGAAAGAATAACGTGTTTCTAAATTACTTATGTAAGTGTAAATATGTACATATTCCTAATTACTGTAAAAATCCTAAAAACAAGTTTGTATATGTATGTTGTCATAAAAAATCTTATTATGCGGTTACAAATAGAAATGCAAAATTTCCAAATTAAATATTACGTCGTAGTACAAATTTTTATTACTATAGTAAAACTTCAGACGCCATTATACAAATATATATGTTATACAAATTTATATTATATTTATATAACATTGTACAATATACATATATATTATATTATACAAATATAAAACTCTAATGAATTCTATAGGACGTACAAAATTGATCGCGTTAGGAATAAGCAGTAAGATTAAAAAAAAACACAAAAATATTATTACAAAAAAATTCATAGGTATGATGAATAGAATTTAAAAATTTTATAATGTTTTGTAATTTCATTTTTATTATAATTTTATTTGCAATACAATTTGCTTATAACATTTTTTGGGGGGAATAAGAACTGATAAGAACTGATAAGAACATCCTGGCCAGGGCCGACTCTAACCATGGGTCTAGTAGGTACTGGTCTTATTTACCCTAAGCTCTTATTGTCATAACATATTATGTACATATGTACTTTTATACATAGAAATGGTTGATTGCAGCTCATTTAAACATTAAAGCTAATTTTGAAAAAAGTTAAAATTTGATTTTTACTGAAAAGCAAATATGTAAATTCATATTTAAGTAAACAAAATTTGGCATTTTTGCTACCTAATATATTAGGTATATATATATAATTATTATTATTATATTATTATATTATTATTTGCTATATATATAGCAAAAATGCCAAATTTTGTTCATATAAAAATGAATTTAAATATTTACTTTTCAGTAAAAATCAAATTTTAACTTTTTTCAAAATTCAATATTTTTTAATATTCTTATTTCAGATTCTATTAACGTTGACTGCATTCACAGTAGCGTAGAACAAAGTTTTCCAAAATTAAAATTATTGAAAATTAATTTACGGACATCTATATTATTTATATTAGTATAAAATTTGCAAAGGAAAACTATAATCGCAAAACTTCTAATTCAACAAAGCTTGTTGATGATCTCGTGGAAATAATTTTTTGGCATATTTTTTTTTAGTTTTAACCGACTTCGAAAAGGAGGAGGCTACTCAATTCGACATGTATATATATATTTTTTTTATTTTTGAATAAAATGTTCATTATCGAGCTTTATCTCTGTTTTACAATAACATTACGTTAAATATAAATTTATTTACAATTCTTTTAGTTATTATAAATAATCCTTGTAATAAAAATATTAGAAAATTCTGACTTAGTTACTCCGTGGAATAAAAGTTTTATAATACAGGGCGTTTTAAAAATGTTTTAATACCTTGAAAGAGGTGGTTCGGGAGGTGAATTGAAACAACTTCTTCCGTAGCGAAAATGTTGTCCGCGGCTTCGTTGAGAAGATATTAACGGAAAACACTGACCAATCAGAGTGCGAGAATGCCGGTGGAGCGAAGGCTTACGCGCTAGACGGCCGGCGCTCATAGGCTACCGCGGTCGCTCCAACGGCATACGCGCGTTCTGATTGGTCAATGTTTTCCGTTAATATCTCCTCAACAAAGCCTCGGACAATATTTTCGCTAAGGAAAAAGTTGTTTCAAATCACCCCCCCCCCAACCACCTCTTTCAAGGTGTTACAACATTCTTGGGACACCCTGTATATTGTAATTTAACAATCTTTATAATCTAGCTACAGATTCATCGTTTGATATTATTACCTTGTCTTCTTTTCTTAAAAATTTTAAGCCTCTGGGTGCCACGATAATCTTGCCCGGGGTGCCAATATTACTAAAACCGGCCCTGAATATAGGGCCTCGAAGGTGATTAAATAGTGACAATTCTATAGGGCACCGTATGCCTATAATTCGGCCCTGAACATGAAACGCGATTGGTCGTTTCGTAGGAGCCTAGAAATACGCCTCTGATTGGTCGAACGCGAAAGCACGTTTGTTCGTTCAATAACCGTCGATGCCAAGCTGAAAATCACCATTCCGTTACATAATAATCATACAAAATAATAATTGAAAGGCCGAAAAATATAATAGGGCCCGTATTAAGCCATAGCGGAGAAAGATCGATCCGTTTCGAACTGATTTCGTAGGTAACAATTTTCGAACATGGCGTTGGGATTGATCTGCCGGTTGTCAATTGATTCGACCTTCAGCCATTTGAGTCATTTGGAAGCCACCGCCCGCCGGAGTCGATCGTCTTTCGCATTGCTCGCCAGAACATTCGCTGCCGCCGCCGAGAAAATGGGTTTGCCGCGTGTTTTCTTCGATATGACTGCAAACGATAAGCCCGTGGGCCGGATCGTGATGGAGGTAAGCGTCGATTTTCCCAATTAAAGGAGTTTTTCATTTCTTAAACGTGTCCCTGTTAGAATCCCGGCATGACTGGCCATCTTGGATTTTCTTCGAAGCCGGTTATGCGATTCAATTTCCGGATTGAATTTTTCTCGAAACCGTTAGAAATGTGCATTTTTTAATATTGTTTTAGTATGCATAGCAGAAAATAAAATCTATTTTCCTGTATAACTGATAAGGTTTGATAAACACCCACGACGGTTTCGTTTGCGTCACATTGCTGCCGCACTTGGATTCCTACTGAATCGCAAAATTTTCCATTCACCGATTGCTGCTGACATGTTTGATTACGTATCTTCTACAGGTGAAAATGTAGGATATAATTATGATACATTGCTAATATTGTTAATAGTCGTAGTATCTTCGAGTACTACAATGAAGTATAATAACATGATTAAATATGTTTTTTTTAGTATTATAATTTGATTTGAAATATCAAAAATACCAGAAATCTGTGATTGAGTTAAAAATGTAATGGAAAAAAACAGAATGCTACCTAGAATTGGAAAGTTAATTATTCTGTTACAAATTTAGCTATTATACACATACATGCACAAATGCGCGCGCGCGCACACACGCACATTGTTATATAAATAGTAAATTTATCTACTTCAATAAGCAGATCATGTTCACATGATGTGCCTCAAAAGATTTATTGTTTAGATTATATTAATAAATGAACAATGTTAACTTTACAATTAATTATGATTTGTATAAAGTAATTCCTATTTTACATGTACAATTATTTAACGTGATTTGTGCAATTTCCATCAAGGTCAATCATAATTTACACATTCAAATAAACCAGACTAAGGTCAATGCGAATTTAAATGAAATAGTGTTTGATCTATAAATATTCTTGATCGCATTTTTCAAGTTGGTGCTTTACAAAATACTTTCATCCGAAAATAGTCCTGAATTCTGGTTCACGGTTTATTTAAACCTTGTTCTTATCACGTGATACTCCAAATATTTCAGAATTTTGAAAGTATAAATTTGCATTAAATAATCGATAAAATATGTTTTAAATATTCAAACAATAATATTTTATTTCTCAAACTTATATCATGTATTTGGAATATTATTACATTGATCTTGATTTTAGTATTCAACATTTTAAAATAGATTCCGATGAGTGCATTTGAAATAAATTATTTGGAGTAAGTTTATACTTATATCTATATTTTCACAGTAATGCAATCATAATAAATATTCCATGTGACTACAATAATATTATTAGATTGTCCTAAAAGTTTCTTTCGCTTTTTTTAATAATTAATATATACGCAATATTTTATGTTTTATGTTACATTACTGAATTGTGTACGATTCATTTCGATTCTTACTGTTACAGCATCAATGTCTAAACAATTAGATTGTCTATTTATATAAACACTGCCACAGGATATAATTGAATACAACTCACGAAAGAAACTTTTGGGACAACCTAATACTATGATGGATCGATAGAAATCCATTTATTATTTACTATCGGAAGGTTTATCTTATAGTCTGCTTTGCATTAAAACAGGAAGATACGTGATCTTATTTGAAAAATGTTTTATGTATTATAATTTTTTCAGGAAAATATATTCGTTCAATTTTCAGTTGAGAAGCGATGTTGTTCCAAAGACTGCAGAAAACTTCCGTGCCCTATGTACTGGCGAGAGGGGATTCGGGTACAAAGGAAGCAGCTTCCATAGAGTGATACCAACTTTCATGTGCCAAGGTGGCGATTTCACCAATCATAATGGCACTGGTGGAAAATCTATTTACGGACCAAGATTCGATGATGAAAACTTCATATTGAAGCACACCGAACCTGGCATTCTTTCTATGGCAAATGCTGGTCCAAATACCAATGGTAGCCAGTTCTTCATTACCAGTGACAAGACAAGTTGGCTTGATGGCAAACATGTTGTCTTTGGAAAAGTTGTTGAAGGAATGGATGTGTTTAAAAAAGTATGTACTTGCGTTTTTTTTATCTCTATATCCTTTATTTATATTTTCTTATTAAGCATATGTTGTATTATCAACTCTTGTTGAAATTATAAATAATTGTTACTCTTAAATTTCTTAATTAATTTTAGAGTAACCGAAAGCGTTAGTAAATTTGAATAATACATTTTTATCAAGAATGAAAGTTCTAATATTTGTTTATTTTTCATTGTAGTTGGAGTCAATGGGATCTGAGAGTGGGAAGACTTCAAAGAAGATTGTGGTAGCCAACTGTGGAGAACTGTAGATCGTTCAACTAGATACTGTAATAACTGCATTTTGATTTAGCTGTTGCATACAACTGTTGCTGTCTTTATTGTATGACACATTCATTCCAGTCATCATCTTTTTTCTTCGATACTATCAATTTAATTTTTTGCATAAACAAATATACTTTCTCAATGTGAAACAAAAACCAAATCACCCTGCATTGTACTATATTTTTACTATAAATATTTCAAATTTAAATACGGGATAAATTGGAATTCATTATCATCTTTGTTCCAGAAATAATTGTTCAATTTCATTTTCATTCTTACTTAACCTCTAACAAGCAGCACACATTTTGTATACTAAAATGGAATACGAGACAGTTGAAAAAAGTGTTAGATCTCCATTCTTCCATATAATATTCCTCTTTTAATGGTATTAAGTGGTATGGCACATTAAAATGTACATATATGAAAAGTGCATTTCATGAAATAGTTATTTGTATACTATTCGTATTTCAATATCTGTTAAGAATGAAACTAATAAGGATTTGCGTTTTGAAAGTCCATAAGTAGTAAGTGTTACACAATTATTGTACAATGCATTTGTCTGCGAGATTACGATACTTTATCTTATTGTGCTTTTACATTTAGGTCCATGAAAAATGCTCATTATCTAGAGCATTCTTTATTTTATATTTATACACTTTCTTTCCTCAGGACAGGATAATTGATAAACACGTATTTGATCAGTTTGAATTGTAATGTCAGGTAATGCCTTTAGATTATAATTCTATCTTACACTGATGTAACACCAACGTTGAACGAAGGATGTAGTTGCAACGGGTTTCTACAAAATAAAATTGTTTTCAGAAGCATTGTATTATCCATCAATGTTCACAATTATTATATTTTGCATATTACAAATACCTGTGCTTTCCTTCTTTTTTTTCATGTGTTAAACTAAATTATAATACTGCAAAGTATTATGTGAAATAAATAAATGGGCTACGCACAAAGTAAACACCTGTAGAATTAATATAAATAAATATAACTTATCGTTGCATTTACGATGTTCGAATTTGGAAAAATTTATGAACTTTTTAATTGCTTACAACAATTGTTACTGCAAAATTCCTATTCATTGATGTAACTCGGGAAGTAGTTAGCCAATCGAGATGTCAAGCATATAATGTCAAATGATTATGTTCCCATTTGGAAACATTTTTGAATTTCTTAATGTTTATAACAATTGTTACTGCAAAATCCCTATTTTTTTTATGTAACTCGAAAAGGAATTTACCAAATGCGATCAACCTTTTCACATTTAGTTACACATGTATTCCTGATGATCCCATTTGTAATTATACAGGAGGGTCCCAAAAATGTTGGAGGTCCTTGAAAGGGGTGGTTCGGAAGGTGATTTGAAACAACTTTTTCCTTAGCGAAAATGTTGTCCGAGGCTTCGTTAAGGAGATATTAACAGAAAACTCCGGACCAATCAGAGCGCGAGTAACCGGCGGAGGGCGGTCGCCTAGCGTGAAGCCCACGCCTACCGCGGGTGTACTCGCGTTCCGATTGGTCCGGGGTTTTCTGTCAATATCTCTTGAACCAAACCTCGGACAACATTTTCGCTGAGGAAAAAGTTGTTTCAAATCACCTCCCAGACCACCCCTTTGGAGGTGTTACAATATTTTTGGGACACCCTGTATATACAGGGTAGAGGTTATTGAAACAACTTTTTCCTTAGCGAAAATGTCGTCCGAGGCTTCGTTAAGGAGATATTAACGGAAAACGTCGACCAATCAGAGCGCGCGTATGCCGGCGGAGGGCGGTCGCCTAGCGCATAGCCCACGCCTACCGCGGGTGTACTCGCGTTCCGATTGGCTCGGGGTTTTTCGTTAATATCTGTTCAACGAAGCCTCGGACAACATTTTCGCTAAGGAAAAAGTTGTTTCAAATCACATGAACAACCTTTTCCAAGAACCTCCAACATTTTCTGGACACCCTGTATATGATACTCAAGAGATTTCAATCGATCTATTACTATGTTTAACGATAAACACGTAATTATAGTTTGTTTAGTTTCCCAATCTTAAACCATCACTGCAAAGAAATATGATTATAAGACACGTGATAGATCTTTGTAGATTTTATTCATTTTGCGAAAAGTAAAACCATAAATACAATATCAGGATTATATTAACGTTAGTTCGTACAAGTAACAACACATGTACTTAACAGTCATATTTAATGAAACATGTATATTTAGTAAATTCATTTTCCTTTTCAACATTCGTATAATAATTGCCATAATTATTTGCACTTATTCATTTTGTTGGATATTCTAAGGGTATTTCAACAATGATCATTCGACAAAACACAGACGTTGCTTACATTCTGGTAATTCTACACAATATTTTACTATAATTTACTATACAAATTAAATCAGCGCGTCATTATTAAAAGTATACGTCAATTTTTATACACACACAATATATTACAATTATTTGATAACCCTTCGACCAGCAAAGGCAAATAAATACACACATTATATTTTTTCTTGATAATGTTGTTTGAGTATTGTTTTGGTACAATAGGAATATTATCAATGTAAAGTAATCTAATTTGTATGCATGTGAAATTACGAGAAAGCCCATTATATTGACGGATTTAATCACGATGGATTGTCACTCTCTAATCACGAGAATTGTATTAATTGATTCATAGTCATGGTTATGATATATTAATTAAGTAAAATTTAATGCAAGAAATGTTATCATCATTCCAAATTAACTAATATTATTTGATTAAGTAAATTTAGTAATTAGTAAAATTAAGTAAAATTTAATGTAAGAAATGTTATCATTACGAATTAACTAATATTAATTAGAGCAAATTTTCAAGTTATGTCATTGCTTATATCTTTGTATATTGAGCCAGACTATTCAGTCATTTTATTTTATTCCTTATAAACGAAATCTTTCCTATAAAGAACACATTACTAATTAAATAATGCTTCTCGTTATACTATTGTACCTCGAGTGGTTTAAAAAATACAAAAATACAATACAATTGTACAAATACAATTATGTGTAAAATGGAGTCCAGCCTTGAGCATCCATATTTTTTATGAATAATTTGTTATCTACAGTTTAAAAGACATACACTCGTGATTAGAGGTTATGGTTTATTTGTTTCACATTACAATTAGCCCTTTTTTAAATTATACCTTTCATATGGGGCATAATATTATGATTGACATATTTTGTTTCTGAAATGTTCAGTTCGTTCAACAATATTCCCATTTAGATCTGACTTGTTTTCCCATAAGGAAGCGAATCTTTTTAACAGAACACCATATAACATTTATTGTACGACATTATTTAGTTATACTTCGAAATCGGGGAGTCCAGTTTCAATGTTTTATTTTGGAAATTGGATACTCTGTGGTAAGCATAGAGATTGTACGGGTGTTTTTTTCACATTTATGTAGTAAAAGCTACATTCACCAAACTGTCCAAATCTAAGAAGGGTCTGTTTGAGGGTTGATATCTAATTTTTCAGTTGCACAACATTTTATCTAATTCTGATTTTACTGAAACTACATATTAGTTGAAATCCAGTTTGATTGTGACATTTGTTCCCCCTTTTTAAATTGATTGTTCAATAACGATACCTCATATACGCAGTATAGTGTTCCAGGAAAGTTTTCCTGTATGCCAATACAAATGAATGATCATTTTATTATTAAAAATGTACATGTTGAATTAAATAACCTGCTCCTTTTCGAAGTCGGTTAACAAATTTCAAATATTTTTGGCCAGTATGTATCGCAGTACCCAAGAGAAAGTAAGAAAACCATAATCAATGACTTGTTTAAAGTGTAACAGAACATGTCTTGAAAAATTATAATCAGTACAGCTATACAACAAAACTTTCCTACTGCCCTATGTAAAAATACTAATAATGATTAACAATTATAAATTCTTTTCTTTATACATGTTTGTAAGTGAAAACCTTTCGATTTTGTTTGTATGGATACAAAATTTAAAAAATGTTCGATTAGATATAAAGTGTGTCACAAAAATATTTGAATGTTTGCAGTCAAAAACTGTAATGTAAGAATATAGTTTCTCGATATAAAAAAGGCTACAACAGAAAACTATTATCATTACGCTATTACATAAAAATATATAGTTAGACCACTTTTAACACTATTCCATACTATATATATCAATGTAAAATACATTATACTCTAAAAATAAAAATAATTGGTACCTACGTATCTTATCAGATCTTCTCTGGATTTTGCAAAAATAATCTTTGTAGCTGTGCTTTGCAGTGGTCATAAAAATATTTTTAAATATTTAGCTTAAGTTATCTGTCTTGTCCCTTAAAATATTTGATTGCAAAGGCTCGAATATTTTAGTGACCTGCTGGAGGTATGCGACTCGTCAAAACAAAAATGTAGAGATAATACAATCTTTTAACTTCTTCGATTTACATTCCTTTTATTCTTAGAGTTGTATTTATGCAAAAATGTGACGTAATAAAATAATGAAATAAAAAATACAATGTAATTATTGTATATAGTATAAGACAGTGTTTCTCAAACTTAATTTTTAGTGGAAATCATAAAATAGAATTATCCTTGTAATATATTTTAAAACTCTTTGTAAAACAAATGTATTTATAGTTTAACATTTTTTTTACGTTGTTTACTAATTCTTGCAATTTATTTGATTATTATTTATGCTACTTTAACAGTATGTATTAATAATTTAATTGCTTTTGATCGATTTTAGGTAAAACTATTTAATTGCAAATGAGAAATATAATAAAATTTTAGTTTGAACAGAAGGAAAATGCAAAGTGGCAAATAGTTGTAAGAATTAAGTAATGTTAATAAATTTGCATAAACCAAATTCGACAAATTTAAATTTAATGCAATGAAGGATGCTGTTTCTCTAAAATCAAGATTGATATTTAGGTATAACTCGGAACCTAATTTACATTCCCAGGAAACTGTGAATCACAGCTTGAGAAACACTGACATAATCTATTGAATGACTTGTTCCATTTATTACTATTATTTTGAAAAATCTTCATTACTAAGTTTCCGTAAAATCAGAAAGGATCCCAGGAACTATTTTTGAAATATCTTTCAAAAATTCTTTACAAACACATTATAATAAGTAAGAATAACATCTTAGTCTCGCGACATAAGTCGATTGCAAATATTAATATGAAAAGTTAAACAAAAGTTAATACAAATGAAATGATATACATATCATGATTGAAGTTAAAATCTTCTATAATTTTTCTGCATTAGGTTATAACTTAAGTTATAACACAGTATACTGTGAATAATCAAAAATGTAGATGAAATAACAAACAATTAGAAAAATATCGAAAGGATATCTAATTATAAAAGTATTATAAAAAGGTGTTGCAAATTACAAGGTCTGTTGTTCCGTTGATGGAGCTCATAACTATAGTCGAGAACAGTATTGTAGGCATCTGTATTCGATATTTTTTGAATCGCTGATAAAAAGACAATATCAAGCATGTATAATATGTTAACCTTCGGATAACCTTGAGAGGATTTATTGTTGAGGATGTTATAATATCAATTAGACTTTTACCTGAAATGTTTCGCGTGCTTTTTGTGATACAAAAAAATCTTAAAGGAAAACATTGTTTAATTTGAAGGGGAGCATACTAAGATAAACAAAAAGATTGTTTTTAGGTTATATTTTCTGAGATTTCAAGGTCACTGGGGTTATTTTAAATGGTATTAGGTAGTTTTATTATTGTGATATTGTAGCTGATGCAAAAACAAATTCAAACCCGTGTAATATGTTGACTGTGTACATTGGAGTATGATTTTATAAGAATAACTCCTCACAAGGTCGTCTGAAGATCAACACATTATACATATTTGAATTTGTTTTTTCGTCAGCTACAATATTACAATAATAAAAATACTTCATCCCGTTGAAAAAAGGTTTCCTTCTACGTTCTGTTCTATCATAAAAAAACACGGGAAAATATTTAAGATACAAGAGTTAGGCGGAACACCCTGTATGTAGCGATCGTATGAAATGCAGTCAGTGGAATGCAGCCACTTGGAATTAGCGTAAAAGATGCCTACAACGCTGTCTTTGACTATTAATTGGAGTTTTCAGTCCTTTGTAGATCAGCTATTAGGTCGCATTAATTTCTGAATAAAACCTCAAACGAAGAAGCGTTGACCAATCGAACGAGCCCACGTTCGTGCTTGCACACTACTTAACGAAGAGGTCTTTCAAGGAGGAACAAATTGATTGCTCGCAAGATTCGGTTTGCTCTTGTTCTTTGTTGTTGCCCGCGAACCAATTCGCTACTTTGTTGGATCTCTGTTTGTTCGGCGATACCGAAGGTTTCCCAGTCGATCCGGATGCCTCCGCGTCGCTCCCTCTCTGTGCGGTCAAAATTTTTTCTATTGCCGTGCCTAACACCTGAAAAACAAAGTTTCCGATTAAATTGAATAAATCTTCGACTATTTCTATAGAAATAAATATTCTTATAATGTCGTACGCGAAGTAAATGCACCTAATTTTCACACTAAAAAGCGATGTTTCTTTCTAATGATACAAGAGTAATGTTAGTAATTTTGAATGATTGAATTTTTAAATAATTTCCTGTTTGAATGTAGCAAATTATTGAAGAAAATTGGCGAAATTGAATATTTAATATTTAATTTTATATTTTCATTAAATTTTTAAATTTTATATACAAAATATACAGTGTGTCCAAAAAATGTTGGAGGTTCTTGGAAAAGGTGGTTCGGGAGGTGATTTGAAACAACTTTTTCCTTAGCGAAAATGTTGTCCGAGGCTTCGTTAAGGAGATATTAACGGAAAACGTCGACCAATCAGAGCGCGCGTATGCCGGCGGAGGGCGGTCGCCTAGCGC
>NW_026534326.1:4114316-4136221 GCF_026225885.1 Hylaeus anthracinus | reverse complement strand
CACAAAAGGTATACTTCCCAGTGGTGATGATGGTTTCAGTGCATTTATGGAGACTTCACAGCATTTCTCATGTCACTGTGACTCTCTCCTTTTTTTTCGAATTACAACAGTCTCCGTAAATGCAGAAATATCTCTACCATAAATGCACTGAAACCATCCCCACTACTGGGGAGTATACCTCTTGCACAAGTTCAGTCCCGAGTTTGTGCATTTATGGAGACTCCGCAGTATTTCTCATGTCACTTTAACTCTCTCCTTCCTTTTCGAATTACAGTAAAGTCTCCATAAATGCACAAGTTTAGTCCCGAGTTTGAATCTGGCGATACTGCCAGATTTTTGGAAAAAGGCCCACAACAAATTACTTGTCTTTAAACGTATTTTCAGCACGTTTCAAAAGGGAATTGCAAATTCTGGCAGTATCGGCCACAGCGGAATTCTACAAGGAACAGTTTAAAAAAAAGATTAGCCGGGAAGGTCGCTTCCTCGTTTCATAAAATGTAAATAACTGTTTGGAAAATTACAAATGTTTGACATAATTCTGTCTTTGTCTCTCCTCCGTTTGTTGTATCTCCCTCTCTGTTACAGCATCATTGGAGAGACAAGTTAATCTATCTATCCTTTGTCCCGGAGCTTCATACTTTTTCCGCAACTGTCGCTGAAGTCAATTCGAAGCTTTGCTGGATCTTCTGCGCACCCTTAAAGATTTATGGAGGCTTTACTGTATATGTTTAACACGATACAGTGCTCACCTTTCTCGCTTTGATTTCAGCGATGTTGTCCATAATGTCCAGCTGGAGATTATGCGTGCTTCCACTGTTACTCGGTGGCCCCGAAATTCCAGACTTGGAGTCACGACGGCCGGGTAATATCCTGGTGGCGCCTCCCAGCGGAAAGGCTGCGATGGACTCGCGACGATTACGGCCAAATAGTGTCGGTGGGACTTTGGAAATTGTTACAACGGAATGCCTTCGGCCGCCAGGCTGAGGGGCTGGTGCCTGAGAGAGCGTTGCCAGAAAAGCAGCCTCCTTTGGCGACGGTCCAGATCCTTCTCCGCCACGTTCGCTCAGTCGCCTGACCTGTTGATAGAAATAGTCTCGGATAAGAGAAACAAACGATGATGCGTTGTTTGCATACGTCACAATCGCACTCGTTAGTCGTTTCTCGCTCTGAAACCTGGCGTGATTAAGGGATTTAACTCCTTGGCATAAAATGACGAGGTAGGGACGACTATTCATTTCACGTACCAGTGTAGACAACTTACGACTTATGTTTATTTCATTTCGAATTTGATATCAGAATTGTAAAATTGAAAATGGCGGATTTAATATAGCCGACACATATATTAACTAATTATTAGATTCGCATAAAACTTGGTATTTATGATTTAGTTGAGCTGTAAATTTTGAATCTGATTTTAGAATTGTAAAATCCAAAATGGCGGATCCAAAATGGTCGATATGTATATTGAAAAGTTATTAGATTTTGAATAATCGAAATTGATTTTTTTTTTCAAAATTATTGTTTTCAGATGGCTTTTACGAAAGAAGATACAAAGAAAATATTTAAAGCGTGTTTAACTGAAATTTTTTCGAGTTTTAAAGCTTAAAAAAATTTCTGTTTTGCTATAAATTATTATCAGTACCGATTTTTGACACTGTATACTTTTTTTACTTATTATAAATTGATTTCGATATGTTTTTGTTCTAAATAGCCTGAGGAAGCCTTTTTTAAGGGGTACTAAAACATACCAAAAAATTAAGAAACTAAACAAAAATGTTCAAACCGTCCGATTTGGCGTTGAATGCCCCATATAGAATAGAGAGCGTGCAACTAACATAAAAATGATATTAATTTTCTGCGTCTTTTCCCATCTGAACGTTATCATCCATAATCATGTAACAGTATTAGAAGTAAAGTATTAAGTAAAAAGCAATGATATCTTTAACCATCAGATCAGTTAATTGAAACATTACTTGAAATTAACTTCAATTTTAATTGTTAAAGACAGATATAATGGAGTGGATGATTGATGATTAAACCGAAATAGGTCTTTAATTCTTTAATTTTATTGTGGAGAACTTCTTTAATTCTTAAAATTAAAACAATTCTTTAATTTTTCTGTGGTAACAAGTTTGTTTTTTCTGAAACGCGATAAAAATAATGCGTTTTGTCTCCGTACAACGATCATGAAGTACCTGAGACGCGGTGATCCCGGAAGTACATTGCGGAGTCGGCAAAGAGTGCTTCCTGGTTTCCCTCCATGGGGACAGTAGATAAGGATTCAAGGATGGGGAATCTGGATCGAGACATCGTGGAGGTGAGTCGTTTCTACGCCGGTCCGCTTCCTCTTCTCCCAGTGTGCTTTCCTCGACGATGATCTGTGGCTCGCCACCTGCACTTCCTGCGTTCAGACCCGAGCTGTTCGATTGTCTTCTCATTTTCTTTCAGGTGCGCTATCCTGCAATGGAATGAAACCGTGTAGTGATTAGTCAAGCGATATGAACGCTAATTACTATAGTTATTAGACGTATAATTTAATTTAATGATATTGTTTATTTTAGTAATATTTGTATTGTATAGTATATACAGGGTGTCCCAAAATATATTGGAGGTCCTTGAAAGGTGTAAAGAAAGTGGTTCGGGGGGTGATTTGAAACAACTTTTTCCTTAGCGAAAATCTTGTCCGAGGCTTCGTTAAGGAGATATTAAGGGAAAACCCCGGACCAATCGGAGCGCGAGGAGCGTATGAGCGCGGTCGCCTAGCGCGTAGACCACGCCTACCGCGGCCGCTCCACCGGCATACTCGCGCTCTGATTGGTCAGTGTTTTCCGTTAATATCTCCTAAACGAAGCCTTGGACAACATTTTCGCTAAGGAAAAAGTTGTTTCAAATCACCTCATAAACCACCCCTTTCATGGTGTTACAACACTTTTGGGACACCCTGTATATACAGGGTGGAGGTGATTAGAAACAACTTTTTCCTTAGCGAAAATGTCGTCCGAGGCTTTGTTAAGGAGATATTAACGGAAAACCCCGGACCAATCAGAGCGCGCGTATAACGTTGGACCGCCCGCGGTAGGCGTGGACCCCCCTCCGCCTACATACGTGCGCTCTGATTGGTCGGGAGTTTTCTGTTAATATCTCCGTAACGAAGCTTCGGACAACATTTTCGCTAAGGAAAAAGTTGTTTCAAATCACCTCCCGAACCCCTTTTAAGGACTTCCAACACATGTGGGACTCCCTTTATAAACACCCGCGCCAAAACAACAACGAGTTCGATCGTTGAGGTGTCGGTTAGTTGAGAGACAACATTAATAGTAAATTCGACTTGCCTCTCATAGCCTTCTTAGAGTCAGAATAAAATTCATTTTCTATAAAACTATAGTATTTTATTTTATTATTTCCACCCATAATCCAATAGAAACGTTCCTCATGTGGTACGAGTTCGAAAGAAGGTAAAATAAATTTCTTTGCAGGTTCGAAGGAAAAGAATGCGTGTTTTTGAACGCCTCGTGTATCGAACGCTGGGAGCGGCGAAGTATTGAAAAAGTTTCCAAAAGTGGATTCGGTTTCAAAGTTGGATCGATACGTGTTTGCGGTGTGATTTCGCCGAGGGAATGCTTCAAATTCCAATTTTGTTCTCGCAGTGTATGGAACAACTCGGTGGAACGGCACATCAATCATCAATTTCAGTTTTGATTCCCCACTGAGACAAAGTTATTGTTTGGAACAGCCATTGCAATTTGTTCGGAAGAATCCGACGCAAAAGATCGCTTTGCTCGGAGCATTTTCATTACTTTTGTAATACACATGGTTAATCGTGCAATTATTGACACTTTGAGAGATGATTGTCAAAAAGTTGTATGAAAAATGTTATGAAAAAAATGTACGGAAATTGATATTTTTAAGTTTCTGTTTTTTATATTGTCGTACGTGTTCATTAATAAATAAAGAAATGTCGATCTGGAAATCCAAATCAAATGATTTTGATAAATGCAATTAATTAATAAATGCAATCCCATTATTGACATGGGTTTATCTAATTCTCTATCACTCTTGCCAATTGTTGAAACCTGGATAAAAAAGGCCGACTACTTAATACAAACTTATTAGTTTGTACCGAATTAAGAAAATTTCAATATCATAGGATCGATTGATTAATAACAAAGGTAGTTCGTTAAGTAAATGAATATTTTATATAAAAAAATAGAAAGTGATTTAAAAAAATTTGTAATTAACAGGTCGATTTTATCATGTAATAAAGAAAATAACAAGTTTACACGGACTTTTTGGGAATATATTAACAATTGCAGTCCTGTTAACAAGCAAAAACATTTAATACACATTTAATAAACATTTAATAAACATAATAATAATTTGAGACTGCGAGATCACGTATTTTTATTTAAACAGAAGTAAATTTAACAACATTAAAATTATAATTTCGTCCTCTGATTAAACTTGTTCTGCTTGTATTCAAATAAATAAGTTGTTATTAAATCGTAACTATTAGCCACTGTTTGTATCGCATTATTTGTTACTATTGCTTGAATCATCGCAATGTGATTTCAATGGATTCGTAATCATTATCATCGCAAGCACGTTTTTCTTTCTTGAAAGTTTCCTCGATGCCAGGCGTACTTCCCTCATTTCCTCATTGATTAGCAATTCATCGTTTATCCATTACTGTTGTATTTATAACTCACGATATATTCGGTATAAACAAAATTCTCGTTTTTCGATTTGAAAATAAACTGATTCGAAAATAAATTCTTATATCTTATTACGGAGACAAATATTTAGCACAAGGTTATTGTTTATGTTTTTCATCGTACTGTATTTAATAAATGCATGTAATCCGCAGTCTAGTTATAAATGATTCAATACAAAGGCACGGAATTAATTTCCACACCTAAATGCAATGAAATTGAGTGTACATACGAATTCATTCATAAAGTAGGTACACTTCTTTCGATGTTCTTCACATAAGTTAATTGTATATCTATAAACCAAAA
This sequence comes from Hylaeus anthracinus, assembly GCF_026225885.1. Lineage (NCBI taxonomy): Eukaryota > Metazoa > Arthropoda > Insecta > Hymenoptera > Colletidae > Hylaeus > Hylaeus anthracinus. The sequence continues at coordinate 4,131,206 of NW_026534326.1, read as the reverse complement.
TCAGGTGTACATTTGGCTGTTTTCCAAAATGAGGTGTATTAAGTGTCCACTTTATTAATTCCGTGCCTCTATATTTAATTATGTATAATCTACACATAAGTCTCAATCTGATGGCCATTGCAATGCATCTATATGAACTTTAGTAGTCATTAAATTTTGTATATTGTTATTATTTTATAATTGTTGTAATTATAGAGCACACCTGTAATCTGGTAGGGCAACAATGATAAACACGAATTACTAGCAGGACGGCAACGCTATTATTTCATACTTTTGAGCAATTATTCATATCAATGAACTAGAACTTCACACTTTTTAGTGCAGTTTTAATATTCCTCCGAAGTCGGTTATATTTTTTTTCCAATAATTATTTTTATTACCAAGTAAGGTATACGCAATATGTTAAGTAATATGTTACATTACTGAACTGTATACGATCGATTTTGTTCTATTACTGTTATAACTTCAATGTCTAAGATTAGATTGTGTATTTATATAATTAAACACTACCATGCCAAACAACTGACGATCAATGCAAGTCTCGAAAGAAACATTCGACACAGCTTAATATTTACATTTCTGCATTAGTAAATAATAAATTTCGCATTATAATCTCTCGCGATTGCTTATTCGCATGTTTTCTTGGATAAACTATAGTTAGCGTGTTACACAATACCGATTTATCGGATCGAATAGTTTCTTCAGCTTAGAGTGTGAAGCTATGAATGGGATTTCCAGGAAAAGTTGCAGAATAAGATCTATTGCTCAGCAGTAAACAACTACACCAGGAAAACATCAACAAAAATCTGTGCTCGATCAAGATCATGTACATATAAGCAATAATCGTTTCGCGGTCATCATTCAACCAAGAGTCTCTTCAAGAGATAAGATATTAACCTCCTCCGCTCGTTTCATTTAGAATTCTGTTCTAAACAACATGAAGCTTTTCGTTGTTTCCTGCATGTTTGTTACCATCGCTTGTACATCTGTCTCGAGTGCTCCGCCACTAGTCTATAATGGAACAATTTACGAATTCAGTGAGTATCATACGTAGAGGAGTTGAAAGATAATAATTGACTAATTATTAGTATATAGATGAATATGTGCAGTAAAATTGACAGAATGAAATAACAACGACGAGTGTCTATACTTGTCAAATACGATATGAAATATTAATGTATGTACACTGTTATATAACTATCTGTTATCTATTATCTGTGATATTTACATATACATTTTTAATTCATTTATATCTTGCATTGGTTAGAGATTTGTTATTTGTTTAAACGAATTTAACAAATGATACTTTGTGGGAATATTTTGTACTTCAACCAATCAGTCTGTCAATAGTAAAATTATATTGTGTATAAAGGATTTTTTAAGACGGTCTTTAGCAATTTCTGATTTAATAACACGCATCTGTTTTCTTTTTGTAATTTTAAATAAAAGTGCATCAAAGTATAAATACATTATTGAAAGGTGATATTGTTTGAGTATCCATCACGATTGCTCTGAGATGTATATCTTATTAAAAAACAAAATAGTGAAGGCCCTTTTCGAAAATCCTTCTTAATGATTTATATTTGTTTATTGCAATTGATTTATTTTTGCCTAGACTATTCTATTTAAGAATATAGGTATTTATTTTGACATATACAGGGTGTCCCAAAAATGTTGGAGTTCCTTGAAACAAGTGGTTCGAGGGGTGATTTGAAACAACTTTTCCCTTAGCGAAAATGTTGTCCGAGGCTTCCTTACGGAGATATTAGCAGAACACCCCGGACCAATCAGCGGGCGCTCCATTGGCATACTCGCGCTCTGATTGGTCACTGTTTTTCGTTAATATCTCCTCAACGAAGCCTCGGACAACATTTTCGCTAAGGAAAAAGTTGTTTTAAATCACCTCTACCCTGTATATACAAGGTGTCCCAAAAATATTGTAACACCTTGAAAGGGGTTGTCCGGGAGGTTATTTGAAACAACTTTTTCCTTAGCGAAAATGTCGTCCGAGGCTTCGTTGAGGAGATATTAGCAGAAAAGCCCGGACCAATCAGAGCGCGAGTACGCCCGCTGTAGGCGTGGTCTACGCACTAGGCGACCGCGCTCATACGCTACTGCCGGCGCTTCACTAGCATCTTCGCGCTCTGATTGGTCCGGGGTTTTCTGTCAATATCTCCTTAACCAAGCCTCGTACAACATTTTCGCTAAGGAAAAAGTTGTTTCAAATCACCTCCCGAACCACTTTCAAGGACCTCCAAAATTTTTGGGACATCCTGTATTATTTTATCTATTTATTCTTATTTTATTTATTTTTGCCCATATCATTCTATCTAAGAGTAATATAATGTAAAAATTGTTCTAAAATATCTAGCTCAGGGACCCTGAGCTCTCCCTATTATTTTCCTTATTCTATCTAAGAATATAGCCATTCATTTTTGCCCACATTCTATCTCCACTTGTCTATTTACTTAACCTTTTGTCTAGAATTTATTTGCCTAAAAAAGATCCACAACAAGTACGAAAATAAATTGCTAACCCAGGAAATATATTTGTAATAAGAATGAATTTCTTTATTTAGAGCTTAAGGAGGGTTCCGTTGACGATCGCTACGATCGTTACGAGGTCTACGAAACGGAAGACGTGGAAGCTGAAACTGCGCCACCGATTCGACATCGGAGGGTAACGTGCGATGTATTGTCATTTGCAACGTTATGGATCACCGTGAATGACGCTGCCTGCGCAACTAGATGCTTGACTCAAGGACGCAAAGGTGGCAGATGCCAGGATGGCGTTTGCGTTTGCCGATAATTAACCCTTTGTATTCGAGAGGTGACTCTCAGTCATCACTAGGTTTTCTTTAGGTTTAATTTCTTTGGAACTCGAAGTGCCAATAAAATGATTGTCGTTGAGGCAAAGGTGACCTGATTCTTAAATCTCAAATTAGAGATCTCCTTTTCGAAGTCAACATAATCTTAAGATTCGTGGCAATAGAATGCTAAGAAAGCATCTCGAGTTGCTGGTAGATACCAGAAAGAAAGGCCTCGAGTGCAAAGGGTTAAATATCTTATCGATATCTGCAATGGCTCGCTTACGACTTAATCATGGTCATCTGTATTCAATATTCTGTATTTATTAATTCCGTGCTAACTTATTACGATCCTGTCACTTTTTATTTAGAAACAGTGCGCGTTTCACGGCTAAAGAATCCATTGTTGTTTTTGAGTTATAATATTGTAATTTAATAAATGAGATTTTATTTATACCTACACGTGGTGTTTTTAATATTATCATCGAAGTAAATTACATATGATAGTTTGTCTTTGTGTGACTTACTGTAATAGTATTGTTTATTTAATGTAATAATGTAATAAAAAACTGTGGGAAGGTGGAATAAATTTCAACACTTTTTCATGATTAATATATTTAATAAGTAATTAGTATATTAAAACGTCAATGATGCCACGTACATACTTTTTCACCTTAATTCACTCTAACTTCTTTCGCTTACACACTACCAACCTTACTCCCTCTCCACGCAACCAACATTCCTTGCTCTCCCTTATCGAGGTAAATACGTAAAATATACAGGGTGTCCCAAAAATGTTGGAGGCCCTTGAAAAGTGTGGTTCGGGAGGTGATTGGAAACAACTTTTTCCTTAGCGAAAATGTCGTCCGAGGCTTCGTTAAGGAGATATTAACGGAAAACCCCGGACCAATCAGAGCGCGAGGATGCTAGTGAAGCGCCCTCGGTAGCGTATGAAAGCGGTCGCCTAGCGCGTAGACCACGCCTACCGCGGCCGCTCCACCGGCATACTCGCGCTCTGATTGGTCAGTGTTTTCCGTTAATATCTCCTAAACGAAGCCTTGGACAACATTTTCGCTAAGGAAAAAGTTGTTTCCAATCACCTCATAAACCACCCCTTTCATGGTGTTACAACACTTTTGGGACACCCTGTATATACAGGGTGGAGGTGATTAGAAACAACTTTTTCCTTAGCGAAAATGTCGTCTGAGGCTTCGTTAAGGAGATATTAACGGAAAACCCCGGACCAATCAGAGCGCGCGTATAACGTTGGAGCGCCCGCGGTAGGCGTGGGCTACGCGCTAGGCGACCGCTCTCCGTTGGCATACGCACGCTCTGATTGGTCGACGTTTTCTGTTAATATCTCCTTAACGAAGCTTCGGACAACGTTTTCGCTAAGGAAAAAGTTGTTTCAGATCACCTCCCGAACCACCTCATTCAAGGATCTCCAACATTTTTGAGGTACCTTGTATATAACGTATGTTGAATATATTCTACAATATTCAACAATATAATAATATTGTTATTTCATTCTGCATGAGTGTACATACCTTTCGGTTATGTTTAGCATGTGTTTATTGCATTGGTTTATATCTAGAATGCATATAATCCGCAGTCTAGTAATAATTGTAACGGTGGATTACACGTAGACTAGTGAAAACTAGGATAAAATCACGGGTATTCATGTTAAACAACGTACACATAAAATCCTTAAAAACTTGAAAAATATTAATTTGCCACCCCTAAATGTATAAATAAAAATTCATTGCTTTTTGAAGATCTATCGATTCCCCCAGGTTCAAAACGGACCCAACGCTGTGACCTTTGTCCTCGATTTTTTCGAAAACGGGGGCCTATCTAAAAAAACGCCGAAACACGGAAGAAATATTTTTCGATAAAAAAGGTCTGTACCAAAGCGCATTAAAACCGGTGACCCACAATCCGTGCCCTCCTCTTGTTTGTTCTTGTTCTTTAGGTCTAGAAGATGATACAGAACTGAAAAAAAATAATGCGGTACAAATAAAACCTATCCTCGTGGTCCTGCGTTAGGTCTATTTCGCTAAATCAATTAATACTTTCTTTCATTGATTGAAAAATCGGTCTGTATACATTCCTATTCAGCTCGTACAGTAATCGAGTCAGTATCACTGTATCAGTCTATATGTAATCCATCGCTACATTTATTATATTAAATTAACAATACCGTTACAGTTAATCATGCAATCATCAGCAATCACGGGTAATTTACTTCGAAGATAATGTTAAAAACACCACATGTAGGTATAAATAAAATTTTGTTTATTAAATTACAATATCATAACTCAAACAACAGTATGTTCTTTCGACATGAGTTGAACACTCATTGTCTTTAGTTAAAAAGTTCATAATAAGTTATCGCGCAGTAATAAATATCGAAATCCGAATACGATGTTCAAGTCGTTTCAAGAGAACAAGTTGCAGAAAACCGACGAAGGATTTTCTTATCGGCAAATGCAAACGCCATCCTGGCATCTGCCACCTTTACGTCCTTGAGTCAGGCATCTAGTTGCGCAGGCAGCATCGTTCACGGTGACCCACAACGTTGCGAAAGATAGAACATCGCACGTTACCCTTCGGTGTCGAATCGGTGGTAATTCTGTTCCCTCGTTGGCAGCAATGGAACTCTCGATAGGAGCTAAAAAAATATTCATTTTTATTCTAAACGTACTTACAAACATCATACATTTATGAATGGACCACTATGACGCCTTTGGATCTATATGTGATCGATAAAATGTTTAAATACGAAAATTAAAGTAGGAACACAATAGATTGAAATATCAGAAATATTCCATGCAAATTTAGGGAGTTGGTAAACATTAGGATTCATATTAATTCAGTGCCATATTAGATTGGAGGTAATACTTTGTCTCCAATAATTTGTAATTTGTAATTTGTAATTGCTAATAATTTGTAATTTTGATCTTTCTACTGATGTACATATGATACCGTCTGTTTGAAGCTGGAAGCTCACTGTGTGGAAGCTCTTAAATAATTAAGAGTTCAGCCTTCATTTTCAATAGTTGTTTTCACATTTGGTCTTTTAACGAAATCTTGTGGTCGTGAGTTTTTTGATATAAAATATTTAATAGTCTCTTTTATTATACTATGGTAAAAAATGGAGTTTTGATGAAAAATAGGGTAAATAATTTTTGTAACTATAACAAAAACAATTTTTCAACTTTCTGTGCAATTTTTAATTTTATATTTTTGTATATTTTTAAACAAATTCTAAAACTATATTTTTCACATGTATATATATATTGTCACCTACTCAATAAATCATCATAAAATATTTACATATCTCTACTTTATAGTTTTTGGGTCTCGAAAAAAAAATTCACAATCATAAATGGGGTCGTGAATGAAAAAATTCAAGAAGCCCCGAATTAAACTAAATAGTTCAAATCATTAAACCGAAAAAATGTTTAGTGCAAACTGAGCTGCCAATTTTACAGTAAAGAACTATAACACTTACTCAGTTCGTAAATTGGTCCATCGTAGACTGCTTGTGGCGCACTCGAGACCGATGCGCAAGCAATGGCGACGAAAACGCAGAGAACAACGAAAAGCTTCATGGTGCTTCGAGCTAAGTTTTAAGTAGAACTAGGAATAAATCGAAAGAAGCAGTGAATCGATTTGCGATCGAATGATGCTAGCAAAATGAAAACTGCTGCTTATATACTCAATCAAGCTGTCAACTTGGACTTTCTCGATGTTGTATTCTATTTTCCTTGTTTACTGTATCACAGTGAATTTTCCTCCTTGGAATCGACGGCGGAATTCCCTTTATTGTTGCGTACTATAGACTGGAGTTCAACGCCGCCCGATTGAGTAATAAGCGAGATATCGGCTACCCGAAATAAACATTTAGATTAGGAGAGACGTGACATATTACTGGTAGTTGATTAAGATGGTATCGTTTAGACATATTAATTTAGATTACTACCGATAAAGGAACCGATGAGCATTATACAATGAATTACTCTAATATAAAGCAGAGATGGGAGTATTCGTATTCATATTTATAAATATTAACAAATCGACATCACGCTGATTTGTGAATATGAATACGAATAAATTTATGAATAAAAATGTGAATAACGCGTTATTCACATTTTTATTTATAGTAAACTCTTCATTAAATAACGTTAATCACTAACTTACATTGTTTACCATCCCACTCACAGAATCACGTAATTACAAAAATTATATAATTTATGCAAATAAAATAATCGTTGTTGTTACTATTATAGAAATCCAAATTCTTTGAGGCAAGGTCGCGTCGATGAATAAGAATCATTTTCAAACGCAAAATAATGAAAGTGTACTCATATTGTCAGACTTTCAAACTGAAAAAATTACACTAGATTACAGCCAAAATGTACATTGAATGCCACAATTTTTTTCTTATGTATTTTAGCTTACTAAACTCGAAAATCGCAAGATAAACTTTTTCTATGGATAAGTTTTTTTAGTATGAATTTTTGAATTTTTTTTCAATTCTTTTCTGAGAGAGCTTCACGTTTTAGGCCATATCTCGAGTTAGGAACGTGCGATTGGGGCGCGAAAGCCGCCATTTTAAAGGTAATGGAATTTTCAACAACTGCTTTTCACATTATTTTCTAATCGGTTCGATAGTTTAAGTGTTACGAGCCAATATATATGAGAAACTTTGATCTTTTCGGCTAAAATAGAACACGAATATTTCTTCCATCGTCATGGAAAAATATAAATTGTCAAATTATGTTCAGTTTCTTATGTTTATCTATAGATCGCACTTTTACGAAGAAAACAAGCGTTTTTGTTAAAGAAAATCTATGGATAAATACCGGAGATAGGAACAATTGAGTAAAGGTACAAAAGACCCAATTTTACTCTGTTTTTGTATTTTTTTTCCTATTTATATAGTATAATTTCAAAATTGAAAATGGCGGATCCAACATGGCGGACACGTATATTAAATAATTATTAGATTTACATGAAACTTGGTATGGACGAGTTACGAGAAACGTTTATTTAATTAATTTTGATTAGATATCATTTCGGCCTTTGCTTTGTCTTCTGTTATTCGTTGAGTTTATTTCTCTGATAAGGAACCAAATTAAATATAGTCTCCTAACATTCTTTCATTTCAATATTCTTGATAGCGCTGCACAATAGTTTTTATATCTTGGTGAGACCTTTCGCCGTGTTCCTCACTTACATCGACAAGATTCTCCGGGAAAAAATCCAAGTGAGAATGTAAAAAAATGTATTTTGAGCGACATATTTACGCATGTTAAAATTAAAATTGAAATCAAATGTACAAATTTTTCCATTTTGTCAAATCAAATAGAATAACAATATATATTCCATACCCATTTTTGCATAATTTATTAGCAAATCTTCAACAAGTTCCTTATAATTCATACTCTGCCGAGCCAGAAGCCCTAAACTGTTGAGCAGCGCTATCAAGAATATTGGGATGAAAAAATGTTGGTATACTACATTTGCTTCCTCATCAAAGAAACGAACCCAACGAATAACAGAAGACAAAGTAAAGGCCGTAATTATTTCTAATCGAAATTAATTAAATAAATGTTTCCTATATAAATAGGAAAAAAAATACAAAAACAGAGTAAAATTGGGTTTTTTACTCAATTGTATTTATCCTATCACCGGTATTTATCCATAGATTTTCTTCAACAAAAGCGCTTGTTTTCTTCGTAAAAGTGCGATCTATAGATAAACATAAGAAACTGGACATAATTTGACAATTTATATTTTTCCATGACGATGGAAGAAATATTCGTGTTCTATTTTAGCCGAAAAGATCAAAGTTTCTCATATATATTGGCTCGTAACACTTAAACTATCGAACCGATTAGAAAATAATGTGAAAAGTAGTAGTTGGAAATTCCATTACCTTTAAAATGGCGGCTTTCGCGCCCCAATCGCACGTTCCTAACTCGAGATATGGCCTAAAACGTGAAGCTCTCTCAGAAAAGAATTGAAAAAAAATTCAAAAATTCATACTAAAAAAACTTATCCATAGAAAAAGTTTATCTTGCGATTTTCGAGTTTAGTAAGCTAAAATACATAAGAAAAAAATTGTGGCATTCAATGTACATTTTGGCTGTAATCTAGTGTAATTTTTTCAGTTTGAAAGTCTGACAATATGAGTACACTTTCATTATTTTGCGTTTGAAAATGATTCTTATTCATCGACGCGACCTTGCCTCAAAGAATTTGGATTTCTATAATAGTAACAACAACGATTATTTTATTTGCATAAATTATATAATTTTTGTAATTACGTGATTCTGTGAGTGGGATGGTAAACAATGTAAGTTAGTGATTAACGTTATTTAATGAAGAGTTTACTATAAATAAAAATGTGAATAACGCGTTATTCACATTTTTATTCATAAATTTATTCGTATTCATATTCACAAATCAGCGTGATGTCGATTTGTTAATATTTATAAATATGAATACGAATACTCCCATCTCTGCTTTATATTAGAGTAATTCATTGTATAATGCTCATCGGTTCCTTTATCGGTAGTAATCTAAATTAATATGTCTAAACGATACCATCTTAATCAACTACCAGTAATATGTCACGTCTCTCCTAATCTAAATGTTTATTTCGGGTAGCCGATATCTCGCTTATTACTCAATCGGGCGGCGTTGAACTCCAGTCTATAGTACGCAACAATAAAGGGAATTCCGCCGTCGATTCCAAGGAGGAAAATTCACTGTGATACAGTAAACAAGGAAAATAGAATACAACATCGAGAAAGTCCAAGTTGACAGCTTGATTGAGTATATAAGCAGCAGTTTTCATTTTGCTAGCATCATTCGATCGCAAATCGATTCACTGCTTCTTTCGATTTATTCCTAGTTCTACTTAAAACTTAGCTCGAAGCACCATGAAGCTTTTCGTTGTTCTCTGCGTTTTCGTCGCCATTGCTTGCGCATCGGTCTCGAGTGCGCCACAAGCAGTCTACGATGGACCAATTTACGAACTGAGTAAGTGTTATAGTTCTTTACTGTAAAATTGGCAGCTCAGTTTGCACTAAACATTTTTTCGGTTTAATGATTTGAACTATTTAGTTTAATTCGGGGCTTCTTGAATTTTTTCATTCACGACCCCATTTATGATTGTGAATTTTTTTTTCGAGACCCAAAAACTATAAAGTAGAGATATGTAAATATTTTATGATGATTTATTGAGTAGGTGACAATATATATATACATGTGAAAAATATAGTTTTAGAATTTGTTTAAAAATATACAAAAATATAAAATTAAAAATTGCACAGAAATTTGAAAAATTGTTTTTGTTATAGTTACAAAAATTATTTACCCTATTTTTCATCAAAACTCCATTTTTTACCATAGTATAATAAAAGAGACTATTAAATATTTTATATTAAAATCTTACGACCACAAGATTTCGCTAAAAGACCAAATGTGAAAACAACTATTGAAAATGAAGGCAGAACTCTTAATTATTTAAGAGCTTCCACACAGTGAGCTTCCAGCTTCAAACAGACGGTATCATATGTACATCAGTAGAAAGATCAAAATTACAAATTATTAGCAATTACAAATTACAAATTACAAGTTTATGGCAATTACGAATTATTAGCAATTACAAATTTAGAATTACAAATTAATAGCAATTACAAATTAAAAATTACAAAGTATTAGTATTTACAAATTACAAATTACAAATTAAAAATTACAAAGTATTAGCATTTACAAATTACAAATTACAAATTATTGGAAACAAAGTATTACCTCCAATCTAATATGGCACTGAATTAATATGAATCCTAATGTTTACCAACTCCCCAAATTTGCATGGAATATTTCTGATATTTCAATCTATTGTGTTCGTACTTTAATTTTCGTATTTAAACATTTTATCGATCACATATAGATCCAAAGGCGTCATAGTGGTCCATTCATAAATGTATGATGTTTGTAAGTACGTTTAGAATAAAAATGAATATTTTTTTAGCTCCTATCGAGAGTTCCGTTGCTGCCAACGAGGGAACAGAATTACCACCGATTCGACACCGAAGGGTAACGTGCGATGTTCTATCTTTCGCAACGTTGTGGGTCACCGTGAACGACGCTGCCTGCGCAACTAGATGCCTGACTCAAGGACGCAAAGGTGGCAGATGCCAGGATGGCGTTTGCATTTGCCGATAAGAAAATCCTTCGTCGGTTTTCTGCAACTTGTTCTCTTGAAACGACTTGAACATCGTATTCGGATTTCGATATTTATTACTGCGCGATAACTTATTATGAACTTTTTAACTAAAGACAATGAGTGTTCAACTCATGTCGAAAGAACATACTGTTGTTTGAGTTATGATATTGTAATTTAATAAACAAAATTTTATTTATACCTACATGTGGTGTTTTTAACATTATCTTCGAAGTAAATTACCCGTGATTGCTGATGATTGCATGATTAACTGTAACGGTATTGTTAATTTAATATAATAAATGTAGCGATGGATTACATATAGACTGATACAGTGATACTGACTCGATTACTATACTGTACGAGCTGAATAGGAATGTATACAGAACATTTTTCAATCAATGAAAGAAAGTATTAATTGATTTAGCGAAATATACCTAACGCAGGACCACGAGGATAGGTTTTATTTGTACCGCATTATTTTTTTTCAGTTCTGTATCATCTTCTAGACCTAAAGAACAAGAACAAACAAGGGGAGGGCACGGATTGTGGGTCACCGGTTTTAATGCGCTTTGGTACAGACCTTCTTTATCGAAAAATATTTCTTCCGTGTTTCTGCGTTTTTTTAGACAGGCCCCCGTTTTCGAAAAAATCGAGGACAAAGGTCACAGCGTTGGGTCCGTTTTGAACCTGGGGGAATCGATAGATCTTCAAAAAGCAATGAATTTTTATTTATACATTTAGGGGTGGCAAATTAATATTTTTCAAGTTTTTAAAGATTTTATGTGTATGTTGTGCCATTACCGTTATGTACGATAACAAACAAAATTTTTAAATTAAATAAATACAAATTTAGTTGTTCCAATGTATAAATACTGCAAATGTATACGAAATTGTCATTAATCGAATATCTTTGTAATTACGACATTTATCGTAACATTGTCACGTTTCTTTTTTGTTTTCATTTAATTTTAGAATGAAATTCTTACAAGTTTTAATCGTTAATAAAAAAAACGTTTGACATTGAAAATGCCTTGAATTCAACTTCAAATAATAAAAATACATCATTTTTTTTTGAAATTTAAAATGAACGATATAAATTATTTAAAGACACTTCACGAAAATTAGAATATAAGTATATTTTGATAAATTTATGGTTGTACAACCGTAGATACTTGACCTTTGCGGGATTAAAAAGAATTTGTATACAAATTGCATGAAAAAACAGTAATAAAAAAATTCTTGCATTCCAATAATACATTCGCTATTCCGTAAAATTTAAAATACTTTATTTTCACTTTAATTATTTATCACTGTATCATTAGTACTTTCGTTCATCCCTATCGTTTTTTTTTCTCAAACTAAAGCTTTCTCTAAACCACCTCCGGTCAATAGTTTTCGAACAAATAGTAAAGTATGAACAAAAAAAAATATATATATATATATGTCGAATTGAGTAACCTCCTCCTTTTCGAAGTCGGTTAAAAAATGCACAAGTTTTTACAAAACTCTGGGTCATAAGAAAAAGAAGAATCGAGACTGGAAACCAAACATTAGTTCAAAAACAATTCATTTTTATTCTTTCATATTTCATTTTTTTCCGGTGCGCTTACCTCGACTGTGCAACAAAGCTTCCCAACTCCCACCCCTCTCAGAAATAGATTGCACAATCAAATTCATGGCCAAGCGTGTGTGGAACGACCGCCGACAATTCGATATCCTCTCTTCTGAATCGAAAGCCAACGCTCGTTACCGGTAGCCGGATACATATATACTCGGTCGGTATTACATACGCGGTCGGTATTACATGCGCGTCGATAGACGTTGAATGTCAAAGTTTGGTAGTAGCTTTACGTAACCGTGATGCCGCTGCTTTCAAAAGAAAGCTTGTTCTTATATCGACGTTATCGACTTTCTTTTTTTTGCGCGTGGTTTATTTTTATATCAGCAGAATCGGCTGTCTCTTTGTACCTTCGTGGATCATCCGACCGAATAATTTTTCTGCATGTAAAACGGCTGAAAATTTGAAGCGTACATAACTGTCGATTTGCTCAGCAAATTTTTGTGTCAATAAATTTATAGAATTTATGAATGAATTTAGGATGGTGTTTTTTAAACTTTTACGTTTGCAGTACTGTTTAGAATAAAATTGAGATAGTGTTTGGGTGATAATTGATTAAAATGGCTGCATTGAGAATGTTCAGGGAGAATTGTTTTATCTGGAGACGAATTCTTTATATGTATGCACTTATGGGGAGACAATATGCAAATCATAATTAACATTACGTGTCTAACATTTAATACACAGACCTATAAAGGATGTCCCAAAAATGTTGGAGATCCGTGAATGAGGTGATTTAGGAGGTGATTTGAAACAACATTTTCCTTAGCGAAAATGTTGTCCGAGGCTTCGTTGAAGAGATATTGACAGAAAACCCCGGACCAATCGGAACGCGAGTACGCCGGCGGAGGGCGGTTGGCTAGCGAGTAGCACACGCCTACCACGGGAGCTTCACTGGCATCCTCGCGCTCTGATTGGTCGGGGTTTTTGCTTAATATCTCCTTAACGAAGCCCCGGACAACATTTTCGCTAAGGAAAAAGTTGTTTCAAATCACTTCCCGAACCGCCCCCTTTAAGGTGTTACAACATTTTTGGGACACCCTGTATATACACGTAAACGTACTGTTTTATATATTGTAGTAGTAGTTCTGTAGCAGGCCCGTGCCTTAAACGCTTCATAGACGATGCGATCTGTTGTACAACTCATCCTACGACGCACAGTGTTCCGGATGGCCGACAACCTGGCCAAAATGCAATTCTTGAAGTTTCGAACACACATTTTTCAATATTGTGCGCGTGTTGTATACATATGAGTGCTTTAAATGCCGTTTGGAATTTAAAAAAATAGTTATCGGTTACTGATATACAGAGGTTCAAAGTTTGACGAAATTTTATGCTCCTTGATATCGTGAAAAGTGGCGTATGTTTATTGTGACACAGAAAATTTATTCTCAATAGATTCATATGTAAATCATTTTACCATAAAAGTAGATGTTATAAACATAAACTTTCCACAAGAACAAAGTAAAATATCTTTGGATTCGCTATTGTAATTCCCTTCTCAATATGGTATAAATTTTAGTTATCTTTTGATGAATCGGAAGGACAACAAAGATGATAGTCACCGAGTGACACGATCTGCCAAGTTTCTTGATATAAAGTAACATGTCAGGTATGATATCCAATTGAGAAAACTTGCGCAAATTTGCGCCATTTTAAGTTATTTAAATTTAAAGTCCATGCTAATAAGGAAAAGAAGACTATTTACGCGGCATTAAAACAAACCTTATTATCCTTAATTTTAATTTAACATTAATTTATTATTGTTATTTCTGCCAATGTATTCTAACTATGTTGCTCTATAAACCTAGAAATCCTATTTCATAAACAATTCATTATAATTTAATATTTTTAATATGCATGTCGACCAAATTGGATCTGCCATTTTGAATTTTGCAATTCTGATACTAGATTTGTAATCTGCTGCCCAAATAACTCTTAAATACCAAGTTACATGAAAATCTAATAACTTTTCAATTATATATATCGGCCACATTGGATCCGTCATTTTGAATTTTGGAATTCCGATATCAGGTTCAAAGTTTGCGGCCCAAATAAGTCATAAATACCAAGTTTCATCAAATTCTAATAACTTTTCAATTATATGTCGGCCATATTGGATCCGTCATTTGGAATTTTGGAATTCCGATATAAGATTGAAAGTTTGCGGCTCAAATAAGTCATAAATACCAAGTTTCATGAAAATCTAATAACTTTGTAATATACACGTCAGTCATATTGGATCCGCCATATTGAATTTTGAAATTCTGATAACAGATTCAAAGTTTGCGATTCAAATAAGTTATAAATACCAAGTTTCATGAAAATCTAATAACTTTTCAATGTACATGTAGGCCATATTGGATCCGCCATTTGGAATTTTGAAATTTTGATACTAGATTCGTAATTTGCTTTCCAAATAACCATAAAGTACCAAGTTTCACGAAGATCCGAAAACTCCTTCTAATTTTGGCCAGGTTTTTGTCCATCCGGACTACTGTGCGACGTGTTGTACAACGGGTTGGTCGACCGACCGTGCGGGAACGACTAGTCGTTAAGAAACATAAATACCAACCTCCGCAATTTTTATCAGAATTTTGCGAAAACAATTTCAATCGATTCCTGATGTTTTTGCGATGAAAATGAAACCACACATGATATAATTTTAATTAATTTAATCTGATTGCATAATTGAAAAGTAATTTCGTTAAAATTAGTCCGATTTACGCGATGTGAGATATCATTTTAATCGGAAGAACACCAAGAATCCAATGGAATCGCGTTCACGTTGATACGGTGGAAAATAAAGAATTCGATTTTATAAAAGATTGATGATTCGGTCGCCCGTTCGACCCTAGATCCTTGAACGAACTCAGGTAGGCGGTCAGTGGAGAACAGAAGATACGGGCAGTCAATCGTAAAATGTACTACAGTACATACAATATTTATTAAACAATACATGTTTCCTGAATTACTAATCTCAAATCCTTTCGATTAACATGAAATAATTTCATTAGATTTATAAATATATATAAATATCTATATAAATATATACATTGCTTAATGTAACACATAAGACACATTTTAAAGACCACTTATTTAAATATTTTTTCGATCTCTTTTCGATGAATATCTACAAATAATTGTTCCACATCCTGAATCTCGAACCTTTCGAATCTATCAGCTTTCAAATATGCAATATATTTTGCAATCGGTTCTAGGGTTTGCTTCCCGAGACCTCATTTTCCGGAAAATGTCAACCATAAAGTCGACGATTTCCATGTCGTTTAACGTTTTGCTTCGCTTCACAACAAGCCATTGTGGATGTCCCAAGTTTCTTGAAAATCTCTCGACATGATTTTCTCATGTCAAACAATTCCTTCTGGCGACGTTGTCGTGGTGGAATTTTCTTCCCTCCGTGCATCGGGATAGATTTCATTTTATTTTGTCTGCTTCACAGAAACTAACGTAAATTATTTACAGAAGTAGACGTATGTATCACTATTCATAATAAATTCGATCAAATATGTGGAGTACATTGTATATGTGATAGATACACTAATTGATTGCATTGTAATAAATTATATCTTCTTTTTGTAAATTGTCTTATTTACTTTAAATTATCGAATATATGGAATACATTACAAATGTAGTAGCTGTCTTAATTAAGTGCATTATAATTAATTATATTTTCTGTAAATTGTTAAGGTTTGCCACTTATATGGACTATGTCAGTATAACACATTGATAAATTTATTGTTATTTATTTAATAACATTTATTATTACTTAAGAATACAGAATATTAGTGTGATTACAACATATATATATATAAAGGTTATACAGGGTGTCCCAAAAATGTTGTAACACCTTGAAAGAGGTTCGAAGGGTGATTTGAAACAACTTTTTCCTTAGCGAAAATGTTGTCCGAGGCTTCGTTAAGGAGATACTAAGGAAAAACCCCGGACCAATCAGAGCGCGAGGATGCCAGTGAAGCTCCCGCGATAGGTGTGGGCTACGCGCTAGGCGACCGCCCTCCGCTGGTATACTCGCGCTCTGATTGGTCAGTGTTTTCCCTTAATATCTCCTCAACGAAGCCTCGGACAATATTTTCGCTAAGGAAAAAGTTGTTTCAAATCACCTTCCGAACCAACCCTTTTAAGGCGTTACAACATGTTTGGGACACCCTGTATATACAGAGTAGAGGTGATTTGAAACAACTT
>NW_026534326.1:4100307-4114306 GCF_026225885.1 Hylaeus anthracinus | reverse complement strand
TTAATATCTCTTCAACGAAACCTCGGACAACATTTTCGCTAAGGAAAGAGTTATTTCAAATCACCTCCCGATCAGCCCTTTCAAGGTGTCACAACATTTTTGGGACACCCTGTATAAAAGTATAAAAAAGGGGCGCTGCAGTTCTGGTGCTGCAAGTGTAACGCCACCTATATAGTGGGACGATTTGATTTTAACATAAATCGAGTTCTTTAATCTGTTAGCGTCAACGTCTTTCAACAGCATTTTATAGTAAATAGTAGAACCTCCATTTATACGTGTACGCGTGTACACGGTTTTCACGTGTAACATGTAAAGGGCGGCCGGTCGACAAGTGACGATGCCCGATCACGCAGGTATTGAGTGACTAGGGCGTGTTTGTTTATAGTTGACACATGTGTCGATTGGCAACCAACCCGACGTTGCATTGCCTAAAAGTTTAAAGAGGTTGTCCTAGAGGATCTGGCCACGGTGTGGGGAAGGCTTTCCCTTTTGATGAGAGGACTGTGAGAAACAGCACACCACTTACCCCAGAACCGTTCAAGAGTACATTGTGGAAGCAGTATATAGTTAGACTTTAAAATAACGCCGTCGATAATACTCGGTAGACTCGGTAGACCAAGGTAGATCGAGTAGAGACGTACATGAAATGGTGGCTTTGTTATTGTTCACGAAACAAAGGGTTCATATTTAAAATTGTGTAGACATAACATATTGTTGTGAATTATAATAGTAGTTTCTGTGGTAGTATGAACAATTGATGTGTTTAATATTTAAAATTTTGTAAATACAATATATTATTGTGAATTGTACTAATAGTTTCTGTGGTACTTTGAACAATTGTTGTGTTTACAATCGTGTACACACAATATATTTGAATATAATAGTAAATATAATAATAGTACAATTTATAATAGTACAATTTATGTCTTTAATATTTAAAATTATTATAATATTAGCCATAATATTAATTATAGACATAACATATTATTGTAAATTGTAAACAAAATTTAAAATAAAAATTACTTCTACCTACAAAAGATGCACATCTAATTATTATTTGTGTACTTTGTCCAATTTTGCTTTTACCACTTTACCACATTTCTTTCCCTACAATTGAAATGAGCAGATTGCAATGACGTTTCTGAAGTGAACGAATAAACTTGTTCGACAAAATTCAAAGATAATGGGTTTGACACAACTGTGTCGACATTGAGTTATTTCTACCTTTGCCGGTGTTAGTATGCATCGGCGGTGGCACTGCATTGTCTGTTTTAACTAGTTCTACAATAACTAGTTAGAAGATTGTAAGTTCGGCGGAAAACAGATAATGCTATACCTCCATCAACGCTTGTGAGTGCTAACGTAAGTAGAAATGTCGAGTAATGGGCTGACACGACAGTGAAATCATGCACAATAGCGAACCAGAGATGGTAACAGTTTTATTAGATCATTACATAATGAAAAAAGTCAGCTTTCGGAGTTTTATTACGAGACAAATCAATTAATTATTCTGTATAATACACAGTTAATGTGTAGTAGAAGATTAATAATAATGCTCAGAATAATCGAAGCACTTGACTTTAATGTGTCACATTTAGTCTTCTATATAAATAAAATTGAAGTGTTTGTCTGTGATTTCGAAATAATTCTTTTTTTAAAATTCTTATAATATTTTTCGCACCTTGCTAAAACCCAAACACGCTTTTGGAAAATTTTTAATATTTCTATATATTATATTTATATATTTTATATAATTCTAATACACATTAAATTGTATTTTAAGAATACAATTCTAATTGTATATTAGAAGATTAGCTCAGATTAATCATAGCACTTGACTTTAATGTGTCACATCTAGTCTTCTATTCATTCATTCATTCAATTCATGAATTAATATAAATACCAAATATCTGTAACACATACAAACCATATTTTAGTTGCAAATTAACATAGAACTTAAAATAATAATAGAAATCATAATTTTCATACAAACATTATATACTTAATTCCTTTCATTGTACACTCTGTTAGGTTGTAGTATATTTTAACTGGCCAATTAAAATACTGTCAAACTTTATAGTATTTCCTGCATGTTTCTTCTTGTGGTATTTTAATAATTACTACCAGATATCCTTCACTCAGATAAAATACTAGAATTTCACAGCAGCAGCTTCCATTTTTGGAACGCAGCAAAATACTGCTGCTTCGTCAGCAAATTATTTGCTACATGAAACAAGCAATTCATTCCTTCGATTCCTCTTATTGGAATGACTGTAGCTGCTTAGATCAATCAAAGCCTGTAGAAACAGAAAACACACAAAAATTTACAACGATAGTACATATACTTTAAACGCACACAACCACTTATCAAATAATGGTAAACACTATCTACTTTTAATTGTGAATTTTATTTACTCTTTTATTGATGATGTTATATGCTCTTCTTCTTGTTGTAATAGGTAAAAAATATGCCGCACTGCTAAAACTATTATTATAGTTTTAATGTGTGTACACACATATTACAAGGCAACATTACTGTCTCATGTGCATTATTTCTTGAAGTATCTGGTGAAATTTTTTTCTTCTGTCTTAATAATCTGCATCCAGCTATTCCTCATTGTAACCTATATCTGTCAAACGAATCTGCTAAACGATACTAACCTATATCTATCAAACAATACACAAATATTTCTCATGGCGGCCGACGAGCCTTGCCGACTGATTCCGAGAGTCGACGAATTAACGAACGGCCTTGTCTCCTATTGGCTAAGTGTCGACGAAAAATTGACTGGAAAAGTATAAGACGGTAATATTTTTGGATGTATCGTGACATGATATGACGATATTGCTGTTGTACGTGGACCGATTTATTGATTTTGGTTTTATTCGAAAGCTTATATGCGATTTACATAAGAAAAATGCGTTTAAACTTAGAAAATATTGCAGGTGTGATGAGATATTAATGAAAAGAGTTTCAGGTTAGGTTGGAATTGCAGTTTTACGAGTACAAGACGCAGTAGGGCCACGCTAATATACGGGGTGGCTTTATAATTTTTCATGCACTTGGCGTCGAGACGCTACCGCGTCTCTAGATGAAACAAGTTTAAGGTTAGGTTGGAATCACAGTTTTACGAACAAATGAGCAAAAGATACGCGGTAGCGCCACGTTATACACAACGTGGTTTTATAATTTTTCATGTACTTGGCGTTGAGACGCTACCGCGTCTCTACATGAAAGAAGTTTCAGGTTAGGTTGGAATCGCAGTTTTACGAGTAAACGACGCGGTAGCGCCACGTTATACAGGGTGTTCCAAAAATGTTGTAACGCATTGAAAGAGGTGGTTCGGGAGGTGATTTGAAACAACTTTTTCCTTAGCGAAAATGTTGTCCGAGGCTTCGTTAAACAGATATTAACAGAAAACCCTGGGCCAATCAGAGCGCGCGTATATCGGCGGAGCGCTCTGATTGGTCAGTGTTTTCCGTTAATATCTCCTCAACGAAGAATCGGACAATATTTTCGCTAAGCAAAAATTTGTTTCAACCCCCCCCCCCAACCACCTCTTTCAAGGGGTTATAACATTTTTGGGACACCCTGTATATACAAAGTAAAGGTGATTTTAAACAACTTTTTCCTTAGCGAAAATGTTGTCCGAGGCTTCGTTAAGGAGATATTAACAGAAAACCCCGACCAATCAGAGCTCGCGTATACCGGCGGAGACGGTCGCCTACAGCGTAGCACACGCCTACCGCAGGCGTACTTGGGTTCCGATTGGTCCGGGGTTTTCCGTTAATATCTGTTTAACGAAGCCTCGGACAACATTTTCGCTAAGGAAAAAGTTGTTTCAAATCACCTCCCGAACCACCTCTTTCAATGCGTTACAACATTTTTGGGACACCCTGTATACGGGGTGGCTTTTTCATGTACTTGGCGTTGAGACGCTACCGCGTCTCTAGATAAAATAAGAATACTATTCCACGCGGGTGAAACCGCGAGGCACAGCTACTTAATAATATAATATATTCGCGTTTACATATCAAAGTCGAGTGCTTCAATTATTCCGAGTGGCATTCGTTGTCATTTTCAAATTTGCTGCTGAAAAATTCACTCTTACCTGCGTGGGAGGGGTTTAAGCATGACTGTGGTTCGGTCAATCGACTGAGCCCGAATGCGATTCCTTTGGAGATATCGAGCGATATCCAATAAACCAAAGACCTGGCGAGTGCAGCTTTAGATAGCCTATCGATCGCGCTCCGCGACCACGGTTCACCCTCAGAGGTACAAAGTTATAGCGCACAGAGAGTTTCCAGGTGGATATAGTATATCCACTTTATACATATATATGTATAGATATAGAAGGCTAGCTAACATTAAGGTGGGCGATTCGGCGAGCCGTACAACCCTTTGTATCTATCTTCCACGTCATCCTCCGTTGCACTTTGACGTCACGCGTTGTTTGTGACATTGCCAGCCGTACGTCTAAGTAAACGTAGGGAAAGAATCACGAGAAGCAACAATTCTGTACCCTTTTGTTTATGGAAAATAATCGTTATCTTCCTCGTCTTTTTAAAAAAAATCTTATGGTTCAAGAACCTCATAAATTATTTAGATTATTAGATTATTAAAATTTATTATTAGAATTAGTACTTTATTTTAAAAATTTTATTTATGTGAAGACTAAGCATTTGACAGTAAAATTATCATGAAATTGTCATAAAAGAACATTGCATCGACAATGTAATTATATTTATAATAAACAAGAAAATCTTTAGTTCTTTTGTTTAAGGGAAAAATTGAAGGCTCCACAATCCCCGCAAATTTCTATTTTTGTCAGCGAGGTGTCCACGAGCATTATACCATTTTAGGTATTATTATATAATTAGTGATAATTTGATAATATATTCTTTCTAATTTTTTACATAAGGTATAACTTCCCCTTACATCCTATCATCTACAAATCATAAAAAGAAAAAGAAAAACAGAAACATTTAATATAAGTTTAATAACGATTCGCTTAATACATTATTATTAAAAAATTCGTAAAAAATGTTTCATATTCAACGTCTTCAACCAGGTTCGCCCGTTAAAGGGTTACAAGTATAGTGACACAGTTAACATAGTCTCCATAGTCTTCATAGTATTCGCACAACCCCTGATTCCTCTTCATTCCAAACTTTGAAACCATTTTAGGCATCCCTCTAGCATTTCCACTGTTTTAACATACAGAGTACGGTCGTACCCTTATACATATTGATATATTACGATTATGTGGGTATGGAGTTGACAAAATAATCTCACGAGAACAAGTTAGACGGTCCTATTCCACTTTAACTTTGTCAAGCGAGTGGGTGACCCTGCGGTAACAGAGAATTTATAAGCCCGCAGATCATCTCTATAAACGTCTTTCTGAAATATTTTCAGACCTTTAACCTTTATAACATGCTTACGAGAAAGAAATCGCGTGCCCATGGGCTGTGAAATGTCATTTTAAATGGAGCGTAATATGTAGATGATTGATAATTGTGAATACATTCAACTGAGATCTTATGAAAGTAAATATGAATTCAATATACAAGTCTTAAAGTATGATTTTTAATGTAAGAGCTGTATAGATATATATGAGGTGGATGAACGTTAAATTAGATGATTAGACGATAATTGTGAATAAATTCAACTGAGATCTTATGAAAGTAAATATGAGTTGAATATACAAGTCTTAAAGTATGATTTTTAATGTAAGAACTGTATAGATGTATATATGACATGAATGAATGTTAAATTAGGTGATTTTTGTAAGTTTTCCGTATCCTTGAAGGTAGACAATGATGACAATGATGGACAATAATTTCCATGTTTCTTCCATGCATCCTACGACGCACAGTGGTCTGGATGGCCGAAAACTTGGCCAAAATGCAATTTTTGAAGTTTCGAATACACTTTTTTCAATATTGTGCGTGTGTTGTATACATATGAGTGCATTAAATGCCGTTTGAAATTTAAAAAAATAGTTATCGGTTACTGATATACAGAGGTTCAAAATTGACGAAATTTTATACTCCTTGATATCGTGAAAAGTGGCGCATGTTTATTGTGTCACAGAAAGTTTATCCTCAATAGATTCATATGTAAATCATTTTACCATAAAAGTAGATGTTATAAACATAAACATTCCACAAGAACAAAGTAAAATATCTTTGGATTCGCTATTGTAATTCCCTTCTCAATATGGTATAAATTTTAGTTATCTTTTGATGAATCGGAAGGAAAACAAAGATGATAGTTACCGAGTGACACGATCTGCCAAGTTTCTTGATATAAAGTAACATGTCAGGTATGATATCCAATTGAGAAAACTTACGCAAATTTGCGCCATTTTCAGTTATTAAAATTTAAAGTCCATACTGATAAGGAAAAGAAGACTATTTACGTGGCATTAAAACAAACCTTATTATCCTTAATTTTAATTTAACATTGATTTATTATTGTTATTTCTGCCAATGTATTCTAACTATGTTGCTCTATAAACCTAGAAATCCTATTTCATAAAAGATTCATAATAATTTAATATTTTTAATATGCATGTCAACCATATTGGATCTGCCATTTTGAATTTTGCAATTCTAATACTAGATTCGTAATTTGCAACCCAAATAACTCTTAAATACTAAGTTTCATGAAAATCTAATAACTTTGTAACATACATGTCGGTCATGTTTGAGCCGCCATCTTGAATTTTGCAATTCTGATAACAGATTCAAAGTTTGCGCCCCAAATAACTCTTAAATACCAAGTTTCATGAAAATCTAATAACTTTGTAACATACATGTCGGCCATGCTTGAGCCGCCATTTTGAATTTTGCAATTCTGATACCAGATTCGTAATTTGCAACCCAAATAACTCTTAAATACCAAGTTTCATGAAAATCTAATGCACATGTCGGCCATATTTGAGCCGCCATTTTGAATCTTGCAATTCTGATATCAGGTTGAAAGTTTGTGATTCAAATAAGTTATAAATACCAAGTTTCACGATAATCTAATAACTTTTCAATGTACATGTTGCCCATATTGGATCTGCCATTTTGAATTTTGCAATTCTAATACTAGATTCGTAATTTGCAACCCAAATAACTCTTAAATACCAAGTTTCATAAAAATCTAATAACTTTGTAACATACATGTCGGTCATATTGGATCCGCCATCTTGAATTTTGCAATTCTGATAACAGATTCAAAGTTTGCGCCCCAAATAACTCTTAAATACCAAGTTTCATGAAAATCTAATGCACATGTCGGCCATATTTGAGCCGCCATTTTGAATCTTGCAATTCTGATATCAGATTGAAAGTTTGTGATTCAAATAAGTTATAAATACCAAGTTTCATGAAAATCTAATAACTTTTCAATGTACACGTTGCCCATATTGGATCTGCCATTTTGAATTTTGCAATTCTAATACTAGATTCGTAATTTGCAAACCAAATAACTCTCAAATACCAAGTTTCATGAAAATCTAATAACTTTGTAACATACATGTTGGTCATATTGGATCCGCCATTTGGAATTTTGCAATTCTGATACCAGATTCGCAATTTGCGAGCCAAATAACTCTAAAATATCATGTTTCACGTAAATCCGGAAACTCCTTCTAATTTTGGCTAGGTTTTTGTCCATCCGGACCACTGTGCGATGTGTTGTACAACGTGTTGTACGATGAGTTTGACGACCGACCGCACGACCGAACGTACGGGCACAACAAACTGTTAAAACATGAAAATACTGTGATGAACAATACTTTCCATGCTTTTGAAACGCCCCATACACGATACGATCTGTTGTACAACTCGTCGTACGATGCGTTGTACAACATATCATACTGTCATACGGGAACCCGGCACAGACAATGGAATTCGTCCAACCGGTCCGTGGAAGCGGTTGGTTGTACAGGGTGTTCCAAAAATGTTGTAACACTTTGAAAAAGTTGGTTCGGGAGGTGATTCGAAACAACTTTTTCCTTAGCGAAAATGTTGTACGAGGCTTCGTTGAAGAGATATTAACAGAAAACCGCGGACCAATCAGAGCGCGAGTATATCGCTGAAACGCCCGCAGTAGGCGTGGCTACACGCTAGGCGGCCGCGCTCATACGCTACCGCGAGCGCTCCAACGGTATACTCGCGCTCTGATTGGTCAGTGTTTTTCGTTAATATCTCCTTAACGAAGCCTCGGACAATATTTTCGCTAAGGGAAAAGTTGTTTCAAATCACGTCCTGAATCACCTCTTTCAAGGTGTTATCACAATTTTGGGACAACCTGTATAACAGTTATACTATATGAGTTATACTATATGAGTTATACTATAACTCATCGTACGGAAACCCGGCACAGACAAAGGAATTCTATTCATACGTGTATATGTTGTATTCATATCTATTACATATTCTTGCTTTGTGTTTTTTCGTAAAAATATATCTCTACGTGATTTAACATGAACCACACAGTTCTTCACTCATTGCCAAAGTATATATAAATATAAACAATTAAGAAACTGGTTTGCTTGGACTTTATGTATTAGTTTTCTATTAGACGATGCAGAAAGGAAAAATATGCGACAAGGACCTATAATAAAGGGAATGACAAGCAAAAATTATGATACGCCTCACTATTTCCGACAGAATTATTTCTAAGAAACGGAGTCTTCTAGGGATCAAATCGTAAATTACATTCTTTGCAGCAGTCTTGAGAAGGCCGGTCTGCTTCCAAGGCAGCGTATTGTCCTCGCGATACAGTCGAGGGGAATTACTGAAAAATAAGAAAGCTAAAAAGAAAACTCTATTCACCGAGTGCATTGCACGACGAAGCTGAAAGCGAAATCGAGAATTGCTATAAGAGAAATGGCAGCAAATAAATTGAAGATCAACGATTGGTACTCGTGCTTTTATTTCTTGTTCACGTCTGCGAATCGTAGCAGAAAAGTAATCGGTTGTTGCTAGTTTTATATAAAGAGTGGACGGAATACCGTGATCAACGCACGCGCAGAGTCTTCGAATTGAAAGAAGTCGACCTTTGGTGATCGAATTGGAATGCAGTAGAATTTTGATTATTCTAAGAAAGGAGAACATTAAAAAGTGCTTAATTTGGGGGTAGCTTAGGCACTTAATTATTAATAAAGCGTCATTCTTTAGGTTTAGGTAGAAATAACTTATGTTGAAGGCTGAAATCTTTTGTATTTTATCTTGAGAACTTTAAATTATTCTTTAAGCTAAAATGAAAATTTCGATTTTTGATAAATTTCAGTATCCTGTGCCTTAATGTAATAAAATAATTTTTGAAAAACACGTACTAACTAAACGTACATTTTACTTGGAAACTCTCGTTCGCCATAAACGCTTCTCCCTTTTTCGATACGCGACGGTTCTGAAGGCTCGCTTTATCACTGAAAGTTCAGTTCATGGTCACGTTTTAACCTGAAACGAAATCGAAGGTCGAGTCGTCGTTTCACAGAACCCTTCTCCTTTTATCTACTTCTCCATAGCCCGACGTTGAGCGATGGTCCATTACGGTGGGAATTTTATACGAATATCGGCGAAACGAATATTGAAGACGCTCGATGGAAGTCTTCGTTACTACGAATAATCCCAATTAACTTTACGAATAAATGGAACAGCAATTCTTGAACTTCTCCAGTAGTAATTGGACGATAATTCCGATCGACACAAAAGATTGTTCTCTGAGCTCGAACGATACTCGATACTTCTAGTTTTATGAGGTGAACAACGTATAAACGTTTCTCGGTGGTCGTCATCCTGGTATCGATGGTACTTAGGAGTCGTATTAAGGACGGCAACGTGAATTGGTTTTATGGAACTGATCTCGTTATCTAGTTTATTTTGGCTGATGTATTTGGACGTACTTTACCTTGACATTTCGATGTTACTGTTGAAATATGATTTTGTATACAGGGTGTCCCAAAAATGTTGGAACTCGTTGCAAGAGAGAATTCAGGAGGTGATTTGAAACAACTTTTTCCTTAGCGAAAATGTCGTCCGAGGCTTCGTTGAGGAGATATTAGCGGTAAACTCTTGACCAATCAGAGCACGAGTATGTCAATGGAGCGCCCGCTGATTAGTCGGGGTTTTCTGTTAATATCTCCTAAACGAAGCCTCGGACATTTTCGCTAAGGAAAAAGTTGTTTCAAATCACCTCCCGGACCACCCCTTTCAAGGTGTTACGACATTTTTGGGACACCCTGTATACAGGGTGGACCATTTTTAATTCTCCAGTAGAATTTCTCGGAAACTATAGGAGTTAGCGCAAAATGTTTCGAATAAAAGTTGCTCAATTTCGAGGGAGAAATATTCAAGGTGTTACAACATTTTTGGGACACCCTGTATAGAGGGTTGTAACACCTTGAAAGAGGTGGTTCGGGAGGTGATTTGAAACAACTTTTTCCTTAGCGAAAATATCGTCTGAGGCGTCGTTGAGGAGATATTAGCGGTAAACCCTCGACCAATCAGAGCACGAGTATGCCAATGGAGCGCCTGCTGATTGGTCGGGGTTTTCTGTTAATATCTCCTCAACGAAGCCTCGGACGACATTTTCGCTAAGGAAAAAGTTGTTTCAAATCACCTCCCGAACCACCTCTTTCAAGGTATTACAACATTTTTGGGACACCCTGTATATACAGAGTGGAGGTAATTTGAAACAACTTTTTCCTTAGCGAAAATGTCGTCCGAGGCTTCGTTGAGGAGATATTAGCGGTAAACCCTCGACCAATCGGAGCGCGCGTATACCGGCGGAAGGCGGTCGCCTAGTGCGTAGACTACGCCTACTGTGGCAGTTCCACCGGCATCCTCGGGCTCTGATTGGTCAGTGTTTTCTGTTAATATCTCCTGAACGAAGCCTCGTACAACATTTTCGCTAAGGAAAAAGTTGTTTCAAATCACCTGCAGAATCACCCCTTTCAATGACCTCCACCATTTTTGGGACACACTATATATGACTACACGGTGTTCGGTAACCGGTGGTACATACAAAAATGGGGTGACTCTATTTAATAAAAATAAGCCGAGAATATAGAATAAAAATTGTTCATTTGAGGCTTTGTTTTCAAGAAAATCGATTTTGAATTTTCGACGGGTACGAGTGCATTTGATCAAGCTTTGTTGAACAATTTTTGAAATACCAAGGATAACTATAAACATAAACGGTCAAAACGTGTATTTATTAAATTTCCTGGAATGATATCATGTCATCATGTCATCATAATTATTATTATTATTTTGCATCGAGTAACTATTGGCTTCGCAAGTAGATTAAAATCACTGTCATATTTTAATGTCACGCATTAAAATGCACTTCTCCTCAAATTCAATTTACTTGACAAGAATCGTTAATTAAGTATTCATTTCGCATACGTTTGGAATGTGTAACATATCTGAAACGTTTCAGTTCAAATGACAACCTTTCTTTCCACGTTTCGAGGGAAATTGTAGAGGAATATGTTACGCGACACAATGGCAAGCAAAATCGATGGGTATAGAAAATATAGACGCTAATGATAAGCGAAATTGTGTCCATTCACGTCTATGTCGCTGATATCAGATGTCTAAACAAAAGTAGTTTATGTAACCTTATTCGTGTGATGAATGGTGTATTTAATAATAACTATTTGGTAAAAATAGAGCAAAAGGATCATTAACGGATAAATTAATGTATAAAAATCAGGGTTTAAATAATCATGCTGTCAACTATATTTTATTGTTAAACAACCATCTAGTAAAGCAATAGTAACACTAATAACACTAGTAACATTAGTGACATTAGTAAAATAGCTTTACAAAAATTCTGCGCAAACTATAATTTGTTCACGTATTTATTAAATATATTTTTCGAAATTTCTTCAATACTTTTCCTGGTCTCTGTGCAAATAATAGTAAAGTGGTAATCGAGAATTCATTAGGCACACCGAAACTATCGAATGAAATAAAAATATTACAAATAATCATAGATTGTACTTCGATGTTATATTTTATTTAAAAATCATTAAAACTAGAGTTACGAACGGAACGGTATTATAGATTTTTCTTTTTTTATTTATTATGTTCGTATTTATTTCCAGAAATTCACTGAAAATGTATAAGATTTTCTAAAAAAAAAGTTGCGTTTCTCGAAATGGATTTTCACTCTGCGAAGAAAATAAATTTTTCCACGACCCGGGAATTTATACAAGAGTAACAGCATCATAATTATGCATATATTAATGAACGAAAAAGTAGGTCTATTCGAATCAAATGAACGTTTCCTTCCAAAATACAGGAGAACTACAAATATTTATTTGATCGCTATTGAACATTGGACGCTGTACCATTTAATCCTGCTTTCAGCAAATATTTTGCATCAGTGAATACATCTGCTGCAATTTCAATCGTATCGCTAAAATTACTGCGTACAAATTTAAATGTTACCGGCGTGATGTATTTAAAAAAAATGTATGTTACCGGTATTTAAATAAATGTGAAAAATATAGCTCAAACTTCGGGCCATACTCGAGTATTCATTAATAATAAATATGTAATTTTTTAAACATTTTGAAAATTTAAAAATGTTAATTTTTCAGTAAAGACATTTTTTGAAAATATCTCGAGAACTAATAATTTTTTTGCCATGATACCCTAATCATTTTTTACGTAGAATGAACGGAAGAATCGATCTGTGCAAACAAAAATATGCATTTCTATTTAAAGAAATGATGCAATTGTTAATTGCACATGCACTGCTGCATCTAAAAAAAATTTAAAAACCTACAGATGTAGTGCTCTTCGAACCATTTATCTTTCTTCTCTGGCATTTTTTCGTAAGTGCAATAATAACGGAGTTACGACTTGAAACAATTGGGTGAACCACCCTGTAAATAAAAATATTTACCGTAAATAAAAAAATATAAAGGAAAATTCTGCTTTATTTTTATTACTTTAAAAGTCTTTTTTCTTCTTTGTTAATTGCACGGAGTCACATACGTGGTCCAATCTTTGGCTCCATAGAGCGCACCAACCAGCGATCAATAATCAATAATATCGCGACGCAATTACGGAAAGCAGAAAAGGAAACTATTCGTCGGTTTTAGAAAATCGTTACAGCGAGCTTTTCGCGAAGGAACCATTTTCCATATCGATTTCCATTAACATACCGTTCCAGCGCGTTAAGCCCTCTACGTTCGCGATATCCTATTCTTTGACAGTGCTCTGCTCTTCGGTTCCATCGAAGCGTGTAAAGTCCCCCTTTTACCATTTCCTCCAGCCTTCGGCGAATCGATAATCATACGAATCACGTAAATTTTTCCTCCCTTGAAAATTTCCCGAGGAGGAAGCTCCTCGCTCCCTTTTCTACGGAATAACTAACTTTCGTTGATATCTGATCTTAAGGAGTCCCCTCTAAACGGTGGAAAACCTTTTATTAAACGTTGGAGTGTTCAGCCCTCTCTTAAAAATGTGAAATAAAGCTATATTTTTAATTAAATCACACATAAATGTGTATTATGATATTTATGAGGTAGCATTGAGTCGTTTATAGTGGTTTATATATTTTATGAATTTTATTTTTTAAAGGAAATATGTATTATGTCATTAGTAACATTTAATCACTTGTAATGTAAGCATTCATGATTTATAATTTTATTTTATGACAAATATCCAATATCGTATTTATGAAGAAACATTTACAGTATCTTATCAACGTTAAAAATGTTATTTAATGACAAACATGTATCATGACATTCGTGAACTAAGCTCAGTACTCTCTAGCCTTTCTACAGTCAAGTTTAGAAATCTCTAGCCCCCCCTACAGTCAAGTTTAGAAACCTCTAACCTCTCCATAGTCAGTTTAGAAACCTCTAGCCCCCGTATAGTCAAGCTTAGAAACCTCTAGCCCCCGTATAGTCAAGCTTAGAAACCTCTAGCCCCCGTATAGTCAAGCTTAGAAACCTCTAGTCCCTCTATAGTCAAG
>NW_026534326.1:4096436-4100297 GCF_026225885.1 Hylaeus anthracinus | reverse complement strand
TTAGAAGCCTCTAGTCCCCTTATAGTCAAGCTTAGAAGCCTCTAGCCGCTCTATAGTCAAGCTTAGAAACCTCTAGCTGAACCATTTAAAGTATTTTATAATTTTGTCAAAAATATAAAAGTTCAAAACTAATAACGTTTTTCTTATACAACATAAATTCAATCCTAAATAAAAAAGAAAAAATGTGTACCGATTTTGTTACTTTTGACGCTAATTTCCCCTACGTAACGGATTTCCCAGTCACTAAATAAGTAACTGTAAAAATAATGTGGAAGACTTTAAATACTTGTATTTTCTATACAATATAATATAACTTAGTTTATTTGATATAGTGAGCACATGTGGATATACATATTTAAATCTGTCTCACTTGAACAACCTCTCTAGACTGTTCTTGCACATAGCTAGTCAAGTTGCCTGCCCAACCTATCTACTACAATGGTCAATTTGACAACCATAATAACTACAGGCTGTCCCAAAAATGTTGTAACATCTTGAAAGGGATGGTTCGGGAGGTGATTTGAAACAACTTTTTCCTTTGCGAAAATATTGTCCGAGGCTTCGTTGAGGAGATATCAACGAAAAACCCTGGACCAATTACAGCGCGAGGATGCCAGTGGAGTTGAGTGGAGCGCCCGCGGTAGGCGTGGTCCACGCGCTAGGCGACCGCCCTTCGCCGGCATACTCGCGCTCTGATTGGTCAGTGTTTTCCGTTAATATCTCCCGAACGAAGCCTCGTACAACGTTTCCGCTAAGGAAAAAGTTGTTTCAAATCACCTGCAGAATCACTCCTTTCAAGGTGTTACAACATTTTTGGGACACCCTGTACACTTACACACAGTTGACAATATGTCGAAGTAAACGTTCAGTAGTTTGAATTTACCACGCTTATTGTCATCGTACTGTACTATACTACATGTTTCACTATGTGCTAGAATAAAAGAGAGTATACAGCGTGTTAAGTATCAAAACGGTTAATCTGTGTCAGTTATTAAAACCAAGCATCAGTCTTATCCCGAATTCCATTTTAACGCAATATAATCTGTCTTCGAGTAGATTTATCGTAGTACGTCGATATTCCACATTCTACTAATTTGTGTTATTCTTGAAGAAGCGTCTTGTAAAAACATTGCATCTTCCTTTAACTGTTCAAGAGCGATGCCTCGTTATTTCTCAACGTCCCTCCCCCTCGGTACTTTGTCATCCGAGTTCTTCCTTTGCAGTACGCTCGGTAATCGCTGCAAGTTGCTAATGGTATCTATCGACTCGTTCCATCGTTCGCTGTGAATTATTTCCAAGGCAAAACGTAATTATTGTTACCGAGGAATAGACGGCGCAGTGGGCGACAAGGCGAAGACGCATCCTTCGATTTAACGTTACTGACGCCATTACAGGTATCAAGAGGTGCGACTACTCTCATCCTTTGAAACATTACAGTTTTGGGGACTTTTATATATGTAAAAAAAACTACATGCTGTAGAAATATATATATATGTATAGTATGCATTATTTATACATATATTTTTTAAATGTATAACCATACATATAATTTCTAATATATTTATAATTATTAATTATACTTTTAATTAGAACATATCTAATGTATATATAATATCTAATGTATATATAATTAGATAATAATATATATAATAATCATATATACATACATGTATCTAATATGTAAATTAATTTATGCGTACTAGATATATGATAACTTAATTTATGTATATATATTTATGTAGGAGTCTAAACGAAAAATAATAATATATTATATTATATTTTATAGCGTTTAGAACATAAAACGTATTTTTATTTAAATGTTCACTATTAACAATTATGACTGAATATCATCTTAGTATTCAATCTAAAGAAGCTTCGTGGAATCCATCAATTTGATTCTTTCAATTTCGTTGAAACAAGACCAGTGGCCTTCAAAGGCAACAATTCACACCAAATTGCGTCCTCCATTCCAATTCGATAAGCAATAATTCGAGTTTCGGTCCAGTTACGCACCACCTTTTACACGTTTATCCGCATTCGTACAGATTACTCCACAATACAGAATACACGCTGGTACACGGGAATATCCCGCGACGGCTGAAATATCGCGGCAGAGAAGTGTAGTCAGCGAGTTAAATTGCTATGGAAGCATTTAACATTCAGGTGAATTTAACGTTTTCATTTGTCAACAGCTTTCTGCTCCCTGGCACCCGGAAGAGGTAACTTAAGAGAAACATTTTCCCTTGGACAAAATAAGCCATCGCGAATTCAAGATTCACTAGGATTTCTTGGATTTTCTTGGTAGAAGTCACAAATATTCCTCAACACTCTTGTTATTGGTTAATAAATTTCTGTCAAAGTTTATTCGTGGCTTGAGAAACATTTTTCTTTCTACAGTTCATGTTTCTGGAGATAATTTGAGAGCTTTGGGATTCTGTGAAAATTTACATGGTATACAAATTTTGTTATGGAAGTAGTGCAAGTTTTTGTTTTTTTTTTGTTTTGTTTTTTTAAGGGAATTTTTATAAGGAATTGTTATAAATATTTTTATTTCGTTTTTAAAGAAAGGATCAGCGTCAATGAGATAATATTTCTTTCTTGACGTGTGAATGTACGTTTAATTGCTAAACAGAGTGAAACAAATACTTTTTAGGCAAATGTGCATCTTCTTAAACTTATAACATTAATGAGAGATCTACATATAATAACCACTTATATGAATTGATTACACATGATTACACTATGATTATTTCAAAAACCTCGAAATAATATTACTATCGATTGAAACGTGAATTACACTAGTTTACATCCAAAATGTACATTCAGTGCCACACTTTTTTTCTTATGTATTTTGGCCTACTAAACTCGAAAATCGGAAGAACAAATTTTTCTATGAATAGGTTTTTGAGATATGAATTTTTGAATTTTTTTTTAGATTTTTTTTTTGAGAATGCTTCACATTTTAGGCCATATCTCGAGTTAGAAACGTCCGATTAAGTCGCGCAAGACGCCATTTTAAAGATAATCGAATTTCCAACCATTGCTATTCACATTGTTTTTTATCTGGTTCAGTAGTTTAAGTGTTATGGGCCGAATATACGAGAAACTTTGATTTTTTCGGTTAAAATAGAACTCGAATATTTCTTCCATCGTCATGGAAAAATAGAAATTGTCAAATTATGTCCAGTTTCTTATTGTCTACGTATAGATCGCACTTTTACGAAGAAAACAAACTTTTGTTGAAGAAAATCTACGGATAAATACCGGAGTTAGGAATAATTGAGTAAAGGTACAAAAATCCCAATTTTACTCTGTTTTTGTATTTTTTTCCTATTTATGTAGTATAGTTTCAAAATTGAAAATAGGCCGACATGTATATTAAAAAGTTATTAGATCTTCATGAAACTTGGCATTTATACATTTTTTGGGCTGCTAACTTCGAATCTTTATCTTAAATCTTTTGAGAATTGCCAAATTCAAAATGGCGGATCCAACATGGCAGACACGTATATTAAATAATTATTAGATTTGCATGAAACTTGGTATTTATAACTTATTTGAATCGCAAATAACGAATCTGGTATAGGAATTTCAAAATTCAAAATGGCGAATTCAATATGGCCGACACGTATATTTAAAAGTTATTAGATATTCATGAAACTTGGTATTTATAGATTATTTGGGCTGCTAACTTTGAATCTAGTATAAGAATTGCAAAATTCAAAATGGCGGATCCAACATGGCCGACACGTATATTAAATAATTATTAGATTTGCATGAAACTTGGTATGGACGAGTTACGAGAAACATTTATTTAATTAATTTCGATTAGAAATAATTTCGGACTTTGCTTTGTCTTCT
>NW_026534326.1:4083953-4086436 GCF_026225885.1 Hylaeus anthracinus | reverse complement strand
GTCTACGCGCGCTCTGATTGGTCGGGGTTTTCGCTTAATATCTCCTTAACGAAGCCCCATTTGACATTTTTGCAAAGGAAATTGTTGTTCAGAATCGTCTCAGCTACCCCCCATTTCCGGCTCCTCCCCGACTTTTGGGACACCCTGTATAGATCAGTTTTACTTCCGAGAACGTTCAGATTGTAACTTGAAGTCTTTTCGCGTGTGGTCTGATAATGCCGACTATCGAGCATTCTGGAATATTCCTAATTTCAGACACACGTGGGAGCATCGAAACTACTGTTGACTTTATTTGCTGATTTTTTGTATTTCAAAATTCTAATATTTCTTTATGTCAGTCAGTCCGAAGCGATATGCTACATTTAATACGCGACCTTTTGATTATTTCATTGCCATATTTTAGAGTTAATATCCAAATATGTTTCATCATTGTTAATGACTTAATAATTTCGCAATAGTTATTAATCCACCGTAAAATATCGTTATTATAAATGTAACTGAAGACCGAAGGAATGTACTTGGCTCAGAGAGTGAAAGATAGATTAAGACAAGGAGAGAAACACACGTACGCCTACTGCACAAAGGGTTAACGTATCACAGCTTAATTCGTTAGGCGTATAGCAATGCAACGTAAACAATTTCGGACTAGGCCCACTCTGGTCTTCTTCGAGGTGAAAAAGTTGCGACACTCTTCGACGTACAATCGCGAGGTGCGTGTCGGGAAGTCCGCGAGGTGGTTGAGCCTAGCCTTGTTTAAAATTTGTTTTTAGTAACAATTTAACAAAGAGACTCTATCTTCGCGAAAGACGTTAATACACGTATTTTCTTTTTTTTTTTTATTAATTCTATTATTTGGTAGCTATAGTTCTTTCATTTTATTTTTATGTATTAA
The DNA here is from genome assembly GCF_026225885.1 of Hylaeus anthracinus. Taxonomy (NCBI): domain Eukaryota; kingdom Metazoa; phylum Arthropoda; class Insecta; order Hymenoptera; family Colletidae; genus Hylaeus; species Hylaeus anthracinus. The sequence continues at coordinate 4,085,544 of NW_026534326.1, read as the reverse complement.
TTACCTTAGCACATTGAATTCAAAGTTCTATATTAATGGTGCAGTGGGTATTATTGTGTGTGTGTTTCTCTTTTCAGCAGAAAATCGACAGCAAAATCAGAGATCATCTAATCAGTTAAATCATTGGATAAATTTGTATGTAAGCCAATTCCTTTACCCTTCCAGTTATTTAATGCATACATTGGCAAATAATTTCCAGTAGTCAATAAAATTGACTCTGAGAGTTCTCTTACTGGAAATTTTAAATATAAAATTCGAGCGACATTCATATATTGTTCTGATGAGTTGTATGGATGTGTGTGTATGGTCAGGAGTGTTACTGAAAACTGTTCTAAATTGAATATCCTTTTATTGTCAATAATTTGTGCTTAAGAATATATATATTCAATTACTATCTATTATAATAATAATATACTCACATTTTGACATCTTAGTAACAGATTTTTGACTCATAGCATTTAAAATAAAGGGACTTTGATAGATGGGACCCGTATGGGACTAGAGTAGCCGTTATCCATAAATATTCTAAACCCTTTTACGTAAAATTAGCTAGGGGTAAATTTCCAGACGTGCGACGTGCAACGTAACACTATTTGTAAATGCATTCATATCCACGAATGTCTGATAAGGAATATCACATCCTCAATATTAATATAATTTCTAAATTCTTGTCAAATATTTGTTCATTTCTTAAACCGTTTAAATCAGTAGGTATGCATAATTATTTTCATTCAGTAGCATCTTTCCCCATAAAAAGTTCCTCTATTTATATATTCACACGTACGAATATCTGATAATAAATATAAATTTCCTAAAGTCGTATCTTCAGTATTAATATTGTTTATGAAATATTGAAATATTGAAATATTGAATGTGTTTATTCTTTTTCCCAACGACTACTTTTTATTTTCAACTTATCGCGTTTCAGATAAAAAGATTTCCAAGCGTATCTCGTGCTACGCACCAGATATATATCTACATGCTCTGTTCCGCTATACTTTGCTTAGTGTTTACATCTAAACTGTCAAGCACATCCTGATAGTATAACGCAACGGAGCTTAAGGTATTGCATTTCCCCGTCGTAACACGCGGTTACAAACTTCCCTTATATGCTCCGTTATTGCGAGGTACGATCCGCAGCCGTTTCAGGTGTTCCATCTATAAAATCCACATTATCGTGGATTGCGATCTTTTTCTTTTTCGCACGCCGACGTTCACGTAAAACTTTATTAAATGTACATCCGTGCTGTCAGTAAGAACGTTATATCGAATATTATCGCGCTTTAATTTAACTTTTATATCTGTTTCATTTAGTCTCCATAAATGCACAAACTCGGAAACGACCTTGTGCACTTATCGTAGAGCTATTAACTTTTTTGTTGTAAAACTCGGTGACCATTAAAGTTCATTGAAGTCTTGGAAGATTTCCATTCGAATAGCACGAAAAATAAATCAAAATACTATGTACATTGTGGGGCAATACAGTAAAGTCTCCATAAATGCACAAACTCGGAAACAACCTTGTGCACTTATCGTAGAGTTGGTATACTTTCTAATGTTTCTTCCTCTCTTTCTGATTTTTTGAAAACGC
>NW_026534326.1:4074423-4083943 GCF_026225885.1 Hylaeus anthracinus | reverse complement strand
TATACTTTCTAATGTTTCTTCCTCTCTTTCTGATTTTTTGAAAACGCATGAAACTTTTATAACAAAAAAGTTAATAATAACTCGGTGACCATTAATTCTTTTACAGCCTGTAAAACCCGTTTACACCCTAACATGAAAAGTATGACTAGTCTCATTTTAACCCATCGATATAGAAAGAAAACAAAACTCACTGAAACTTTCTTAACTTCGTTAGATGCCAAGAGCAGAATTCCATCGTTCATCGCTAAGGACGAAGTTAATTTTCATCTGTACTCGTAAGAGTTCGAAGATACAGCAAAATGTCGTGGATGGTTGGCAAGTGGTGGACGCAGAGAGACTGTTAAAAGGTTCCGATGAAACTTTTGTCAGCTGAGAGAACTGTGACAGCTAGTGGTGTGAAGAATCGAGTAAATTTAGTTTAGTTTAGTGTGAAGGAGTGTCACTGTACAGGTTGAGCATTACTGTACAATGCGAGCACGGTAAGTGAAGCGTCAATACGTTTTAGTAGGTTTTGGACTCTCACTCTAGAGGTAACGAGGTGACCTAAGTAATAAGAAAATATCGTATACACCACGTGTAATTATTCTTTACGTAATTAAACTTAAATATACAAAGAATTACTTATATTAATATCCTATTAATTCAACAAGTGGAACAGGTAGAAAAGAATCTTGAAAGAGAAATTCATGCGGATGGTGGACACGGTATATAAGAAACTGTCGCAGAGAACGAAAAAGTACAATGAGACTTATCAAGAGTGCATGTACAAAGCGCTTGAAATAGCAGGTCAAGAGGACGTGAAAATGGTGGTCGTTGTAAGTTACGTCATCGATGGCATCCAGCATGAAGAGGCAAATGACACTACTTTCTACCTACGATTACGTACTGGAAGTGTCGGTTGGACCACAATATCGTATAGCGTATTTGCATTGTCTCTAAAAATTAATTTAAGAACGTTACAGTTGCAGAATCTGGTAATTTTTGAAAGATACGCTTCCACTTTAGTGATATATTCAAATTTTGAAGGACTACTGTAATAAAGACTAAACTTTATTAATAAATTACTTGGCTCTGTTGGAAATGTTTCTCATCTCCATGTTGGCAAACATGCATATATACAGAGTGTCCCAAAAATGTTGGAAATTGTTGAAAGAGGTGGTTCGGGAGGTGATTTGAAACAACTTTTTCCTTAGCGAAAATGTTGTCCGAGGCTTCGTTGAGGAGATATTAACAAAAAACCCTGGACCAATCAGAGCGCGAGGATGCCAGAGCGGCCGCGGTAGCGTATGAGCGCGGCCGCCTAGCGCGTAGACCACACCTACCGCGGCCGCTCCAACGGTTTACGCGCGCTCTGATTGGTTTGGGGTTTTCCGTTAATATCTCCTAAACGAAGCTTCGGAGAAAATTATCGCTAAGGAAAAAGTTGTTACAAATCACCTCCACCCTGTATATACAGGGTGTCCCAAAAATGTTGTAACATCTTGAAAGGGGTGGTTCAAGAGGTGATTTAAAACAACTTTTTCCTTAGCGAAAATGTTGTCCGAGGCTTCATTGAGGAGATATTAGCGGTAAACCCTCGACCAATCAGAGCACGAGTATGCCAATGGAGCGCCCGCTGATTGGTCGGGGTTTTCTGTTAACATCTTCTCAACGAAGCCTCGGAAAACATTTTCGCTAAGGAAAAAGTTGTTTCAAATCACCTCCCGGACCACCCTTTTCAAGGTGTTACAACATTTTTGGGACACCCTGTATACAGGGTGGACCATTTTTAATTCCCCATAGAATTTCTCGGAAACTATAGGAGTTAGCGAAAAATGTTTCGAACAAAAGTTGCTTAATTTCGAGGGAGAAATATTCAAGGTGTTACAACATTTTTGGGACACCCTGTATAGAGGGTTGTAACACCTTGAAAGAGGTGGTTCGGGAAGTGATTTGAAACAACTTTTTTCTTAGCGAAAATATCGTCCGAGGCGTCGTTGAGGAGATATTAGCGGTAAACCCTCGACCAATCGGAGCACGAGTATGCCAATGGAGTGCCCGCTGATTGGTCGGGGTTTTCTGTTAATATCTCCTCAACGAAGCTTCGGACAACATTTTCGCTAAGGAAAAGTTATTTCAAATCACCTTCCGAACCACCTTTTTCAACGACTTCCAACATTTTTGGGACACTCTGTATACCTGTAGTCTCTTCTATGTAACATGATTTTCCAATATTTTCGTACATCATTAAAAACGTAACTAAAAGTAAAACGTCGTATTCATTATGTAACCCTGTAACCTTTGCTACAGGCTTCTTCTCTAATTACAAAGATACCTACCTCAGGACACTTGGAGTATATAAAAAAAGTTCTAGTAATAATAGTAATCTCTTCATTCTATTATCATCCGGATATAGAAAGGGTTAGGGTCTCCTGTCCATGCGATACATTTAATTATTTTCCCTTATCCTAATTGGACTTTTTCTATCCTAAATTCTATTTGCATCTGTACGTAATTAACAATCGATCTTATTTTATACTACAGTATTGTCTCGAAATAAGCAACTGCTTTCTATCTCGAAACAAGCAACTCAAATACTGTATTCAGTCTCTGCCAACAAATCTTAAATTTCAAATCTAAAATCATAACTTGAAATTATATTCTTTTATTTATTCCTATTATTCTCTATGGTATTTTTTTCTTGTCTCTAGAATCATTTTCATCCACTTAACCTCGCTACCTTTTTAATGTATGTATATAACTCAATCGCACATATTTATCATTTTACAGTCACCACATAATATATTGATTAATTAAGTGAATACAGTATCACATCACCCATTTCATTTAATAAAAATAAAACCATAACCTCTGATATCATTTATTAACGTAATAAGTCTATTGAGAATATTCAAGTCCTTCATACTAAGTACATAATGAATTATTCGTAATAAAATGTTTTAATGATCGTACATCGAGGTTATGTTCAAAATTTAGCGAGACCTCAAGTCGCATAATCTCGCACAGAAATAGTAATCTGATTAATTGTATATTTACTCCCGTATAGAAGTGTTAGAAACTAAAACAGATTATAACTCGACAACTGAGTCACATCGAACGAGCTTTTTATCTTATTTTTGTGCCCTGAATCCGCCCATTGCAGCGTTTCCCACGTGTTAAGGAATATTCTGTATAGTAATATGTGATTGATGCGCGACTGGAGTGCGAGGGGATCGAAATGGAGTGCTGCAAGCGGAGAAACACAAAGAACACGAGTGACAGTTATTTGCTTAAAGTCAAAAGCAATTTGCACTCGACGTCACAGACACTACGTCACTCTTAATCCATTCACTACTTTAAAAATAGTTTGGGAACGTAGTGCTTCGTACGAATCAAAGCTTCGAAACTGTTGGCATTTAGTAATATTTATTGGAGAAATAATTTTATAAGTTGGTGCTGGTTCAATTAGCACAGGTGGCAACACTGAGAGAGAAGAATATGTGCGAGTGCTAAAGTATCCGCTTCAGATCTTGTGTGAATGTCAGAGCGAACGGACGTATATTTATTTATTTAAACGTTTATAATAAAAAACGATAATAAAACGATAATTAATATAAAACGATGTAAATTATGATTTAACATAGGAAATAATATAGTACGGTATTAATACAAAAATTAAGAAATATAAATTGCATTGTCTCGCACTGATAGTAGAGCGTAGTTCGCATATCACGCACACATGACCATGGCCTCTGCGACCGACGCAACAACGCGAACATATCAATGGGGAGCAAACTTTACTTCATTTTGTTAAGAGTAAAAAAAAATTAGTTAATGTCGATGTTTGAAAACGTAAATCTAATGATATAATATTTAAAATTATCTGAATATATATTTAAATGTGGTTTAGTATGGAAAGAAAATTGAATTTCGGCCGTTCCAAATCTAATAACTTTTCAATATACATGTCGGCCATATTGGATCCACCATTTTGAATTTTACAATTCTGATATCGGATTCACTGTTTGCAGCTGAAATAAGTTATAAATACCAAGTTTCATGGAAATCTAATAACTTTTCAATGTACATGACGGCCATATGGGATCCGCCATATTGAATTTTGCAATTCTGATATCAGATTCAAAGTTTGCGGCTCAAATAAGTCATAAATACCGAGTTTCATGAAAATCTAATAACTTTTCAATTATATATGTCGGCCATATTGGATCCGCCATTTTGAATTTTGGAATTCCGATATAAGATTGAAAGTTTGCGGCTCAAATAAGTCATAAATACCAAGTTTCATCAAATTCTAATAACTTTTCAATTATATATGTCGGCCATATTGGATCCGCCATTTTGAATTTTGGAATTCCAATATAAGATTGAAAGTTTGCGGCTCAAATAAGTCATAAATACCAAGTTTCATCAAATTCTAATAACTTTTCAATGTACATGTCGGCCATATTGGATCCGCAATTTTGACTTTTGCAATTCTGACATCAGATTCGAAGTTTGCGGCTCAAACACTTTAAATATTTTTTTTGTATTCTTTTCTGTAAAGACTATCCAAAAACGAAAATATATGAAAAAAAAATATACATATCGAATTGAGTAACCGCCTCCTTTTCGAAGTCGGTTAAAAAAGCAATCGGATTTCGACCATGATTAAGATAGTTATGAGTATAAAATTACAAAAAGATCGTTTTTATTTAAAATTCGATATTTTTTAAACCAGTGATCAAAAAAATCTCAAAATTTACCAGGATGTCTCTTTTGAGGGCTTCTAAAAAATACCAAAAAATTAAGAAAATCAAAAATAAAAATTTTTTAGCCCTCCAATTTGGCGTGCGATGCCCCATATATTTTTAAGAAAAAGTATATATAGTACATTATTTGTAAATAATTACATAATTCATTTTCTGGCTCAACAAGCGAAAATTCCTCTTTAATTCGCGCGTGTCGTTCCTTTCCTCACTGCTTTTGAACAAGAATAAAAAATTGATACACCCTTGACGAATTTCCACGGCGTCGACGGCTTCATTTTAACGAAGGCCCGGGGGTTGTAAGGCTATCGAGCGCGTAGTCCGCCCAGGGAGATCCGTTTTATGGTCAGACTCCGAAGCTTGGTAACTACCGGCAGCAACAAACTCCAATCTGGTCCACAATCGACTCTAATGCCAAGGCAATCTGCCGGTATCGATCCGACACCGGAGGGACATAAATCTCTAGACTAATTTCATTTCGGCATTCCAAATCATATTCCCAAACGGAAATCACGACCGAATATCTACGAGGGTTAATTCACGGTACATCTGGCCGCCATCTACCCCCTTCGCCGCGACTTCTCTTTATTATACCGCAATTAATTCGGATTTCTGCGGCGGACACCGTGATTCGCGATGTTGGATATGTGTTCCGGCAAACAGGGTAGGTAAACGAAGACAAAGAAACATGTTTATGGCGAAAATTTGATGAAATATCAAGGTCATTGATGTTTCTTCAAATTTATTGCAGGACGCAGAATAAAATATACTGCACTTGGTACATATAAAATATTTTATTATTATGTTATAAATACATATTGATAAGGTGGCGTCCGAATTCAGACTGAACAGTCGTTCATCGCATGTTAGACGGAAACGAAAAACAAATGAGTGACGACACCTCGTAGGTCGGTATTACAGATATGTCGGTAATATACAGGGTGTGCCGAAAATGTTGTAACACATTAGAAGAGGTGGTTCGGGAGGTGATTTGAAACAACTTTTTCCTTAGCGAAAATGTTGTCCGAGGTTTTGTTGAGGAGATATTAACGGAAAACCCCGAACCAATCAGAGCGCGAGCATGGCAGTGGAGCGGCCGCGATAGGCGTGGGGTACGCGGTAGGCGTGAGGTGCGTGCTAGGCGACCGCCCTCGAATAGTATACGCGCGCTCTGATTGGTCGAGGGTTTTCTCTTTAAATTCAATTCAATTCAATTGTATTCTATTCTATTTAAATCAATTCTATACAAATAAATTCGATTCAATTCAATTCCGTTCAATTTGATTCTATTCAAATCAATTCAACTCTATTCAATTCTAATCAATTCAATTCAATTCAATTCAATTCGACTCAAATGATTTCAATTTTCTTCTATTCAAATCAATTCAATTCAATTCCATTCTAATGAATTCAATTAAATTGAAATATATTTCATTGCATTTCAATATATTCCACCACATTCTACGGAATTTCATTACATTCCATTGAATTCCATTATATTGGATTCAGATACCTTCAATTCAATTCAATTCAATACAATTCAATTCAATTCAATTCAATTCTGTTCTATTCAATTCAATTCAATTCAATTGGTTCTATTCTATTCAAATCAATTCAATTTAATTGCAATGTACTCCATTACATATCAATTGCATTTCAATATATTTCATCACATTCTATCGAATTTCATTGCATTCCATTGAATTCCATTATATTGCATTCGGATGCAATCAATTCAATTCAATTTAATTCAATTTTATTCTATTCATATCAATTGAATTCTATTCTATTTTATACAAATCAATTCAATTCATTTCATTCTATTCAAATCAATTCAATTCTATTCAATTCTATTCTATTCTATACAATACAATTCAATTAAATCTTATTCTGTTTAAAATCAATTCAATTCTATTCAAATCAATTCAATTCAAGTCAAGTCAACTTAATTCTAATCAGTTCAATTTAATCGAAATATTTTCCATTGCATTTCAATTGCATTTCAATATATTTTTCCACGTTGTAATTCCTTAAAAGAGGTGGTTCGGGAGGTGATTTGAAACAACTTTTTCCTTAGCGAAAATGTTGTCCGAGGTTTCGTTGAGGAGATATTAACAGAAAATCCCGGACCAATCAGAGCGCGAGTGTGCCGGTGGAACGCCCGCGGTAGACGTGGTCTACGCGCTAGGCGACCGCCCTCCGCCGGCATCCTCGCGCTCTGATTGGTCCGGCGTTTTTTGTTAATATCTCCTGAACGAAACCTAGGAGAACATTTTCGCTAAGGAAACAGTTGTTTCAAATCACCTCTCGAACCATCTCTTTCAAGGTGTTACAATATTTTTGGGACATCCTTGTATTACAATATCTCTACAAACTTGAACGTTATATATTTTAAATCTTTATGGTACAGTTATTGTTTAGACGATTTCAGACTGGTATAAACAATTTCAATACGACATACTATGTATTGAACTGTAAGTGAAATTTCTAGGTAAATTTTATTTTGGCATTCCAAATCACATTTTCAAACGGAAACGCTGTTGAGACGAATTCAAAATAGTTAAACAAATTGGTATAATATATTAGGTCATTCTACAAGTAATGTCGTTTTCCGATGAACTTTCGATGAAAGATATTAAAAATTATGTTTACTTTAATCATAAATGTATTAACAGTCTCTTTTCTATAACAATTTTTCCATCTTTTACTTATCGTCTTGGTTCCATCTTTTCAAAATGTTCGGGGTTTTGTTACAAAAGACTCGTCTAGTATTAATTTTCCATGGTCAATTTTGTTGAATTTGTTCTGGTAAAAACCTGGTGGAAATCACGACCGAAAATCCACGAAGGTTAATTTACGTTACATGTGACTATCTCCTAACCGAATTGAATGCAATGGAATATATTTCAATTAAATTAAATTGATTAGAATTGAATAAAATAGAATTGAATTGAATCAATTTGTATAGAATAGAATAGTACTGAATTGAATCGAATGCATCTGAATGCGATATAATCGAATTCAATGGAATGCAATGAAATTCAATAGAATGTGGTGAAATATATTAGAATGCAATTGAAATGGAACGAAATGTATTTCAATTAAATTGAATAGAATAGAATTGCAAATATTTCAAGAACTATTAAGTGCCTCCCTCTATAATACTATACATTCGTAAACAGGGGAACGAAATTTGTAACTCCACAAAGTTTCAATGAAATTGCTGAATCCAACGGCTTCCACACTCCTTATAAATACAATCTCTCCGTTAATTTCATTATAACATCCTAAATTACATTTCCAAAGGGAAATCACGACCGAAAATCCACGAAGTTTAATTCACGTTACGTCCGACTGTCACCTAACCTCCCACATCGACTTTTCTTTATTATACCGCAATTAATTCGGATTTCTGCGGGGCGGACACCGCGACCACCGACGCTGGATACGCGTTCAGGAAACCAGGACACGGAAACGGGAACAGAGAAAAGCGAAAAGAAATATGAACGTGGTTATTACACACTGGGGGAACTGCGTTCCTGGAATGTCGCTTCTGTCCAACGTTAGGGCGGCGCTAGTAACCTACGTGTTCTAACTTATTTTAATGTTTTTACGTAATTATCTTTGGCACTGTCCACCCGTGCGCACCTTTTTGTTAATGAGAAAACAAATTTCTTTTGAAAGGAGCACTCTTCGTTGTCGGTGACGCGATTTTGTTCGGAGAATTTTAAATATGGAATTGGGTTATCGTCGCTGAGCAAAGAGGACACAGGGTACACTGTACAGGGAGTTGAATTAAGTATTCAGTTTTTTTTTCTTTTTTTTTTTTTTAAGAGATTTAGAGAATAGTTGTAGGTAAATGTAGTGTTATATCTAGTACTATACAAGTATGTATATCCGTAATTGTTGTGAGTTGTAGGGAAACGTTTTATTATACTTTTTATTTAGTAGCCTTATTATTATTATTATTATTAATTAAATTTCATATTTTGTTTCACTTATTGGTAGATTTGTAATTTACTATACTTATTTCTTGTGATTTTATTCCATGAAAACGACGAAAAAAGCTATTTCAATTTTTGTGCCTCCGGCGGGATTCGATCCCGCGACTTACAGACTACAAGGCAACCTCCTTCATCACTTACCCATGGACGCCTTCGTACCCTGTTTATATTTTATTTAATTTTCAATATTAAAATATTTTTAGAAACTAGACTCGACAAATATTTGAAGTGTTCCGAAACAGAATATTGATTTATGAAAACTGAATACAATGGAGTTTTAGCATGGTGCCGAATTTATTTTATATCTCGCGTTTTATAACGTTTATGCATCCGCAGACACGAATGTTAACAACTGTCAAACAACAATGAATTGTTCCCAGTTTGGTTAAAAAATAATAATAGTATTACATAATTGAATTGATTTGAACAGAATAAAATTGAATTGAATTGAATTGGTTTGAATAGAATAGGATTGAATAGAATTGAATTGATTTGAATAGAATAAAATTAAACAGAATTAAATTGAATTGAATTGGATTGATTTGAATAGAATAGAATTGAATTGATTTTAAGAGTAGATCAAATAGAATACAATTGATTTAAATAGAATAAAATTGAACGCAATTGAATTGAATTGAACTGATTTTAATAGAATAGAATTGAATTGATTTTAATAGAATCAAATTGAACGAAATTGAATTGAATTGAATTGAATTGATTTGTATAAAATTGAATTGAATTAAATTGATTTGTATAAAATTGAATTGAATT
>NW_026534326.1:4072134-4074413 GCF_026225885.1 Hylaeus anthracinus | reverse complement strand
TAAAATTGAATTGAATTAAATTGATTTGTATAAAATTGAATTGAATTCATTTGAATAGGATAGAATTGAATCGAATTGAATTGATTTGTATGAAATTGAACGGAATTGAATTGAATTGAATTGAATTGAATTGATTTGAATAGTAACTTTTGAAAATAAAAATTCCATGTTGCTCAGTTTTTTTGCATTTTACAAATTTGTTATGCTTAATTAACCTTTCTTTAAACTGAACGAAATTGTTTAAAAGTATCCACGTCACGTGATTTTTTTTTACGTCTTTTACGAAAATAAAATAATTGTAAAACATCTCTCAAGTATTTCCAATTTGGTTAAAAAATAGAATTACTAACTTTTGAAAATAAAATTCCTACGTTTCCAATTTTTATTCATTTCATAAATTTATTACACTTATTAGACCATTTTTTAAGTGGGTGTAACAGTTTTTAAAGTTGTGTCCAAGTTACACGATTTTATGGAATCTTTGTTACGACAACGGTTTTTTCAGAAACTGGTTTCAATAAAGTTGAATAGAAATTCGCTGCACTGTTTATGCTTCAACGTTACAATACCGTCGACAAATAACAAATGCAGGTGCTTCTATACTGTTCGTATATGTTTAACTTGGTATTGCCTCTATTGTAATGTAAATCATACAGTTTCCACCTTTTCGATCATTTATAACGACATTTGTCATGAAATTGATAAAAGGTGTCTTGTAAATGTCGATACAATTTTTTTGAAGAAATTGTATAATTATATAAACCGTCTCATGAATTTTAATTTTATTTATTTATATAGTTTATAGTTTCTTTTATTGGTAGATTTTCTTTATTATATTTATTTCTTGTGATTGTATTCCATTGAAACGATGAAAAAAGCTATTTTAATTTTTGTACCTCCGACGGGATTCGATCTCACGACTTCCGGACTATAACGCAACCTTCTTCCTCACTTTCCCATGAACACCTTCATATACATTTACATACTTATTTATTATACAATACATACTCGACTAACCTTTGCTCCATGTTCTATTTAATTCAATCCTTGTCAACTAATATTGATGTTTTTTTTATAAAACTACTGTCTAAATATTCAATTATGCGAAATAAATCAAGTAACCAGTGGATAACATTAATGAAATAGATGTAATTGCAAATTATTCACATTTTCAATTACATTTTAATTACAGTTAATCAAAGTTAAGCACTAGTTAGTTGATTTACTCCGAGAAATTTAATATGTATATAGTAGTCCTAGAATAAATCAATTTTAATTGAGTATAATTGAATTAAATAATAACTGCATTAAAATTAGTCGAGTTAAGTTGGTGGGTGGACAGAAAAATTAAACTGCAAAGTCGAAAGTATCCAAATCGAGATTGAAAAGGTTTTAAAACCAAGGAAGCGTCAAATTACGTTGCCTTTAATGTCACCATTATTACAACTACGCTATTTGAAACTTGTACATGATTTCGTCCGCCTATTTAATAACGTCCATAATTCTATCGACGAAGTTAGTATCACGCGTGTACACTGTACACAAAGGTGCTTATTCTGTCCTTAAGTGACAGTGCGTGTATAGAGTAATCGTGTTATTGGTGAGTCTATACCTTATTATGTTATACATTATAGGGAGGTACATATAGGTTTCCTATTCGGAATTATTAACTTTTCTATGTGTCCAAAACTCCAGGGAACAAATGAACCATGATATACAGGGTGTCCTGAAAATATTGTAACACATTAGAAGAAGTGGTTCGGGAGATGATTTGAAACAACTTTTTCCTTAGCGAAAATGTTGTCCGAGGCTTCGTTGAGGCGATACTAACGGAAAACACTGACCAATCAGAGCGCGAGTATGCCGGCGGAGGGTGGTCGCCTAGCGCGTAGATCACGCCTACCGCGGGCGTTCCACCGGCACACTCGCGCTCTGATTGGTCCGGGGTTTTCCGTTAATATCTCCTCAACGAAACCTCGGACAACATTTTCGCTAAGGAAAAAGTTGTTTCAAATCACATCCCGAACCACCCCTTTTAAGGAGTTACAATGTGGAGAAATATATTGAAATCCAATTGAAATGCAATGGAAAATATTTCAATTACATTGAATTGATTAGAATGAAGTTGATTTGAATTGAATTGAATTGAATTGAATTGATTCGAATAGGATAGAATGGAATTGAATTGATTAGAATGAAGTTGATTTGAATTGAATTGAATTGAATTTAATGGAATTGAATAGAATTGAATTGAGTAGAATAAAATTGAATAGAATTAA